>NW_021939324.1:2287260-2517298 GCF_001715985.3 Manacus vitellinus | reverse complement strand
CTTCCTAGAATGGCTCATTTGGTGAATTCAGTCTTGGGTGGTTTGGCTCTACATTTCTAGTTGCCTCACAAAAAACTTGGCTGTGCTTTTCCTCCCGTTTTGGGGGACAGTGGGCTCCTCCCTGCCACTTGCCAGGGTGCCCAGGACATGGTACCGTGTTCCTGATGAGGGACAGTTACTTCTAATGAAACTGTCCCATGTTCTTTCTAAAGAGATGGACCCTAAGGCTGTGCAGAAGGAGACCTTCCAGATGGGAGAAAGACAGAGTGCCAGTCTCAGGGGAAGAAGGAGAGGCAATACAGGGCACCAGGACACCTGCTCAGCTTCAGAGATGTCCTAGAGGCTAGTGCTCAGGAGATGCTGGTGTGCGAAAAGAGGAGTATTTCAGTGTATCCCTGCACTGCTCTCCAAGGATGAACTGCAGGTCTCCAGCACACAGCCCTGGCCTGCAGCCTGAAGGAACAGACTGGGCAGTGCTGGTGCAGCTGCTCACTGGCACAGAGGCTTTTCTCCAGGAGAACCTTAAGGGTTCCTTCTTGTCCCCTGCTCCTTAGACACCAGAGCCAGAGGCACCAGTCCCTTGAGCATCCTGAAGCACCTGAATCTGAGACTACCCATAGTGCAGAGCACTATTGTCTCTTGCATTGTCCTTTCTCCTGCCAGGGTCAGCTACTTTGGAAAAAGTTGAGACTGCTGGTCAGTGGGAGCCAGGCAAGAACTATATCCTTGGAACTGCAGCAGCCTCAGCTGTGCTCCTGCTTGGGATAGCGCTCTGTTGTATAGTCATGTCACGGCTAAGGAGGAAAGACACGTGAGTTGGCTTTTCACAAGAGTTATTTATTGCTACCATTGGCAATGGAGTGTTTGCACAGTGCTGGAGTGCCAAGACAGCTCCTGGGAGCACTTTCCCAAAATCTCCGTGGTATGGTCCTTTAACTGGGCTCTTAATTCATATCCATGAGTAGACTCCTCTGAAAGCTCTTGTACAGAAGGACCCAGGGAGACAGAGCAGCACAAGGACAAGCCCATAGAGATTCTTTCTGGGAAGAGTCTCTTTCTTTATCTCAATCTCTATCTCCATGTAGAGATAAAAGCAAAGCAGAGTCAGGAGAAGGAGCAGGAAGGGGCGAGAGAGACCAAGCAAACACAAAGTTCAACAACAGCTGCCGCCTGTCACCAGGGATCTTTGCGGCAGAGCTCGCCCAGCTGTACAGGAACATGGGCACAGATCCCGCACCTCTGCCCGCTTGTCCCAGCTGCTCTCTGGCTGACAGGGCCTCTTCACGGGAGAACTGGGTTTCCCTGGACTCACTCCAGCCCACACCATCCTGGTGTCCCTGCTACCAGTACCAGCAGGGGTACTTTACTTCAGAAGATGACGAGTCTTTAGTGGATAATAAATAAATAAATAAATATATTGTTAAGACCAGTGAATTCTCACCTGTTTGGGCTGTTTTTATTGGGATAGAATGCACAGAGCTGGAAGCAGGGCTGGATCTGTATGAGGAGCTGGGAGAGACCTGCACTCCTGACGGGACACTTTTGTCCCAACATCAGCCTGGTTTCCCAACTGGAGTTTCATCCGCTAGAATGGGCATATGCTGGTGAGACGTGAGGTGCAAAGGCTTGTCCATGAGCTCATTTGGATGCTGCCTGGAGGACTGCATCCTCTGGAAGAGTGATCCATGTGGCATCAGCTTGTGGAGAATCATTGCCCATGGAATGAAGTCACATTGGAGAAGATTGTGGAGAACTGTCTTCCATGGGAGTGACTGTCACAGCCCAGTGGGAAATAAGGGTTCGACCACTCTGGAGTTAGAGGGTGAAATGGTCATTTATTGAAAGGTGCACCAGCTTATAAAGGGTATAGGTGGAAGGTACTGGAAAGGAAGTCGGGATTAGGTTGGAGCATGCAAATGGGAGACATATAAGGAAGATAGGGGTTGGTCATAACTATAAATGGGGATTGTTGACCATAAAAGGGATAACCATATAAGGGAGTGCTGCAATGCAGCACTTAAAAACCAATCAGGAGAAAGGGAAGAAAAGAATACAGAATCATGTGGATTTTTCTAAAAAACATAAAAATGGGGTACAACCAGGGGTAAAAATACTTTGTGTGCTGCAGTCCAGGGTTGGGTTAGGATAATGACAGTAATAAAGGGCTCTTTACAAGGTGGAAGGTCTGAGGCTATCACAACTAAACAAGTTTGAAATAAATTATCAAGATTCGAAACAGATAAACAAATAGAATCAGTCCCCGTTTCTTTCACGAGTTTCACCCGTTGTCCGTGTTTGTGTAGACCCATGTGGCCAGCGGCACTGTTTTTGTTGGCATTCCACCAAAGGTGAGGATGGTAAGGATGACACCTGTGGTGGTTCTTGATATATTCTTATTCGTTTTGAAGGTATCCATCGTGGTCCAGTGTCTGTTGAAACACAAGCATGCCCCTTCCCCCATGTAATCAGAGGGAAGGGGCCCATCCACTTTTCTGATATCAAGTCTTTCTATAATACTTTCACTTTAGCATTATTCTGGTTGTTTGCTGTTTGAAAATGTTTTTCTACTGGACTTTGCTCGTGTGGGTGTCCTGTTCCTCCAGCCTGTTCAGAAAATTTGAAACTTATAATACCTTGTCTAATTTCTCTTGGGGAGACATACCCAAACTCCCCCTTTTTTGTTTTTTTAAGTAAATTTTTGATGTTCTGATAAGCTCTCTCCACAGTGCCTTGTCCTGTGGGATTGTGAGGGAAACCTGTAGTATGGACCACACCCCACTTGCTGAAAAATTTCTCAGTCTCCTTCGACACGTAGGAGGGCCCATTATCAGTTTTTATTTATTTTGGTACCCCCATACATGCGAAGGCAGCAAGGAAATATCTCTTAACATCACGATTTGGTTAGTAATCCAAATAGTAACTGATTTGACATTTCTTTCAGATATGAGTTCTCCATACATTTTACAATGCCTACTACATAAAATGAGTCTGAAATAATATTAATAGGCTCAGATTCAAAAATTTCAAAGACGCACACAACTGCTGAGAGTTCAACTATTTGTGGAGAACCTTGCACTCTATGTATATCTTGTACTCAATTATCATTTTGTTTCCACACAATGACTGCATTTCCAGTTTTGCCAGAGCTATCTGTGAATACTGTTTTCACTTCTTTGATTGGAAAATCTAATAACATTACTTTTATTTGTAAGAGAATTTGAATTATTCTCTGTAGAAATTGACATGCCAGGAGATGAAATTTTACTTCTCCCAGGTATTCACACATGGTAATTTGGAACTCCATCAATACTCTCATCAGTTGTTCCCAGTGCTTGGAAGTCAGTGGGAGATAAATGTAGCCTGGTTCTTCCCCCCAAGTTCCAAGTACCAAACATGTCCTTTAAAACATAACTTGTCAATCATTTCTGGTAGAGTTTTTTGGTTTTTGGAATTGATGTGGGAAGAATAGCCACTCCCACAAGCAGAAGTCACATCCAGTTTTGAAAATTGTCCTAAAATGGCTAGTGGTTGTTTTTTATTCAGAACAACTACAAGAGAGACTGGAATGCCCTCTATTTTACCTTCAGTCTGTCTTTCAGAGATCTTTCGCTCCACTATTTTGAGGGAGGCTTTTCCCTCTTCTGTGACGAATCGGGGGGAAGATAGATTTGCACACCTTTAAGTAACTGAAACAAGGCATGGAGATCCTCTGTTGTGATCCCTAGCACCGGTCTCACCCAATTGATGGCACCAAGGAGATTCTGGAGATCACCTAAAGTTCGGATGTTTCTGTCAATTGAAACTGATTGTGGTCTTATATTTTTGGGATGTAATTTTCCATCTGAGGTATCTCCAGGGTGCTTCCTTTTGGGTCTTTTCAGGGGATACATTAAGACCATGAGAATTTAGCACCAAAATGACCGAACTGAGCGTTCTTTGTACTGCTAATTTTGTCTTTGCATAAATCATCCATATAATGGAAGATGACTGTGTGGAAATTTGTCTAATTGGCGTGAGAATTTGAGAAACATATAATTGACACAGGGTTGGTGAATTCTTCATCCCCTGAGGAAGCACTCTCCATTGAAACCGGCAGTGGGACTCACAAGAATTGATCGCCGGGATGGAAAAAGCAAATTTAGGAACATCTGCCGGGTGTAAAAAAATGTGGAAGCAACAGTCCTTGATGTCTGTAATGACCATGGGGCACGCCGCAGGTAGCATCACCGGAGATGGCATGCCCTGCTGGAGCGCCCATGGGCTCTAGGACATCACTGACTTTCTGGAGATCCTGGAGAAGCTTCCAGGATCCCAAAGATTTTTTGATAACAAAAATGGGGGTGTTCCATGGGCTAGTGGAACATTCAAGATGCCCTTTTTTCAGCTGTTCATCTGCCAATTCATTCAGGGCTTGCAGCTTTTGTTTAGGCATGGGCCACTGGTGAACCCAAACAAGGACTTTGGATTTCCAAATCATTTTGGGAAGTTGCAATTCCCCAGTTGCCCTGCTTAAAAAGTCATTTCAAGCCCAGTGTCCCACTGTTCTAAGGCATCTTGCCCCCACAAGGTAATTGGGATGTTCAGAATAAAGGTTTGGAGGGACACAAATCTACCTTCTGACCCACAGATCTTTACCACTTCAACACTCCTCAGTGGATTCTGAGACCCCCCTACTCCACTAACATTCACAAATGTATCCGTTGCTGGCCAAATAACTGGCCAGTCTTTGTTGGCAATAATGGTCAGGTCAGCCCCAGTGTCAATTAGGCCTGTGACCTTTACTGCTTGTGGTCTCTCCCTGTTAGGATAGAAAATGGTACATGTTAAAAGCGGACACGATCTCTTGACCGTTGTCATCCAATTTATCTGCAGGTTTTGATCTCCTAGATCTTCATCATCTGCTGCAATATTCATCAAGTCGCTAACCAATACCATTTTTGCTAGCGGCATCCCGTCCTTGATTTCTAAAGGTGGAAAAGCTACTGAGACACAAATAGAAATATTTTTGTCAGTCAAATTTGCTAGTAAAGTAGGAATAACCACAAATCCCTTCTGGACTGCATTTTGGTATGACATCAGCAGGTAGATATCTTCTGAGGAAACTGACTGTGAAGGGCTGACATCCACAAGCTGATCTTGTGTTTTTAATGTTAACTGTGGGTACCACAGTGTCAGAGTAATCCATTCCAAGCTTACAGGTTCATTTCAGTGTTCGGTAGAGATAAATGTTGGTGTGATCTGCTGCAGAGAATGGAGCACAGCTGGGGGGAATTCGATGTCATTGTACCCTCTGGGCGCTCATTCCCCCATTTCCCGAACAGTTGGACTCGCAAGTAGCAATATCTTGTTGTGAATGAAATGATACTCTGCGTTTAAGGCCAGGGGATTTCTTTGGTGGTAACAACTCTCCATGTATATCTGTGAAGGAGTGGCAATTTCTTGCCCAGTGCAATTTCTTTACCACATCAATGACAAAGCATTTTAGGGAGCTCAGGTTTGTTATTTAGTTTTGGGCACTGTTTCTTCAAATGTCCCTTTTGGCCGCAATTAAAACACTGCTGAGGCCCAGTGAGGGCAGCAGCTAACAACTTTATGTGAGTTTTATGGTATGTTTTTACAGGTTTCTATAATTTCCAGAAGCATTAGGTCCTTTAAAAGTCTTAGTGCTTTCTGGTAATCTTCATTTGCTTTTTCAATAACTAATTTCTGAAATAGGATATCTTGGCTTTCTTTTTCGGCTACTTGTTTGGGTATGGCTTCTTTATGCCTTGTGATGAAGTCTATAAATGGTGCCCTTGGACCCTGATTTATTAATGTAAAAGATGGAGCCTGTACATAGGCATCAGCAACTTTCTTCAATGCTTCAACAGCCAATTCTTTAGAGATATCTAAATACTTCAATTCAATCCTGGTCTGATCTTCCTTTTTTGCATATGGGCCCTCCCCATAAAGCATATTGGTGGCATTGCTTATTGGGATTCCCCTTCTATCCATTTTTTCATTGGCATATTTTGTAATTAAAGATTTCCATTCTGCCTCAGAGTTTTGTACTGTTGTTAATATACCTTTCGTGATGGTTCATATGTCGTATGGAATCAAATGATAAGCTAGAAAAAATTATTCCAATAGACTGATGGTAAAAGGAGCCCCAAGGCCATATTCGACAATTGCTTTTTTAATGTCTTTTAGGATAGGATATGAGATAGGCTGCCATTCTGGGGCCCGTCCTTCCTCAACATATATTGGGAAGGCCTTGACGAATTCAGTATCCCCTGCTTCCACTGCTTGGGCCCTGAAGGCCTTCCAAATTTCCTCATGTTGCATGCCCTTGCCCGAGGCTTCGGCCTTCCTGTCTTTATGGGCGGCGCCATGTTGGTGGATGTTTATGCCAGATGTTACTTTGGCCCTGCCCCTTTTCATGTCACTTTCCCCCCAGAAGTCTAGTGATGTAAGTGAGGAGGTGGAGCTGGCAGGAGAGGGCATGTCAGAGGGAGGGACCGACGTCGTCTTGCGCTTTTCCCACCTGTGCTTTTCCCACGCCGAGATTTCCTGCTTTTGCTTTTCGTGCGCTTTGTTCTCCCACGCACGCGAACTCCCTCCCTTGCCACTGACACCATGTTGTATAAAGGAGGCAAATCTCGTGCGTCGTTTTTCCTCCTCGCTGCCATTTTGTACCTCCTGATGACTCTCATTATCAGGGGATTTTTATCTGCTCTTGCTAGGTTTTCTTCGGGGTTCTTGGAGACTGGTGTTCGAATTCGTCATTTGGTGCTGTAGCACCACCAGAATAAACCTCCAGGCTATTAGTGCCTTGGTTGTGTCCCTTTTTCCCCTCTCTTTTTTTCCTAGATGTTATATCCAATTTTTTCCCAATTTGATATATTGGGATTCTCCAGGACAACTTCATTTTTATGAAAAATAGCTAAGCTTTTTGCAGATTTTTTTGTTGAGGGGATGTCCATTTTCGAGTATAAAATCTTTTAGTTGCCTATATACGGATTTTTGTTGCGTTGAGAGACAGAGTCCCATGATGTTTAGAATGACTTCTGTTTCTCCTTTTTTGTAAAACTATTTTAAATTTGTAGGGGGTGGGAGACAGGTGTAGGTATTCGGAGATGCCCCCCCCGGCTGCTCACCTTCACGGTGTGATAGGGTCTGCCGATCCAAGGATCTGTTTCCCACTGTTCAGCTGAGGGGAACTGCCGGGACAATCACCACTCCAGGCGTCGCCTGAGCCTCTGTGGCAGCGAGGGAGTTCTCTCAATATGAGAGACTGCCACGACCTGCGGGGAAAGGAAAGGGATCGGGCACTGCAAAAAGGGTTCGGGACACAGCAGAGAGTCTCGTGAAGCAATGCCAAACTTTATTAGGGAAACAGTAACTTATAAAGGGTAGGTTTAGGGGTGGAGTTTGGGCTAGGGAGGAGCATAGGACTGACAACTCAGGGATAAAGGTGATTGGGTAAGGAGGGGAGGAGTTTGGGCATAACTAGGGGAATGGGCCAATGACAGCTACCTCTGCACTGCACCAAGCACTAACCAATGGCAGGCAGAGGAGCGGGAAAACAGGGAAAAGGCGGGAAAACTGTGAGGGGAAGAAGGAGACAATATGGAGGGTGATTTTAAAAACAACAACTGGGGGTATACAGAAACATACAACAATATAACAATAAACTGGGGAGAACTGGGGCAAAACTGTCAAGTCCATAGGGTGTCATATCCGGTATAAAAGAGTCCAGTTCGGTATGCAAGTGTCCATTTATGGGTTATAGATTTTTCTCCAAGCTTCATATCTCTGCCATTCTGTTTCATCTCTTCCAACATCTCCCCCTTCTTTGTTTTTTGAGGCGCTAGCGATGTTCGCGGTAATGGTAGACATCAACATTCTCCTCAAACAGAAAATTAAACAGGGTAAAACAGTACATAGAGAAATCAAACCAATAAGAGATATAAGGCATAAAATAATATGTTTCCGGGACCAGTTGGGGAAATTTGGTAGTTTCAGCCAATCGAAGAGGTTATCGAGTCCTTCGCCTCTGTCTTGATGAATTTCTCAGACCAGACTTTTTAGCTGGTTAATGCTTTGATGGATAGACTCGGCATGATCCGAGAAATTCATGCAACACATCCCTTCAAATTCCTGGCACCCGTGACCGTGTGCCAGGAGAAGGAAATCTATAGCCGCTCGATTTTGCAAACTTACCTCTTTTAACTTCTGGGTATCTGCCAGCAGGCCCTCAATCGCTTGTGTTGTTGCATTCGCTTCCTTGGTTAACCAGCACCCAAGGTGCGTGAGCAGAGAGAGGGCATGTGCTGTCCCTATCCCAGGGACAGGGAAGGACGCCCAGAAGTTTTTCACCCTGAACCAGATATGAATATTTGAATCACAGTCCTCTGGGAAGGGCAGAGGAGTAGGCCAATACTGTGGCCTTCCAAGATTCATATGTGGTGCAGGGAGAGAATTTTGGAGCCGAATTGGTAGGGGGGTAATTTTGGGTCCAGAATGGGGTTTAGGGGCTACGGGTTTAGTTTCAGGGAATCGAAGGGGTGCGCCCATCGCGAATGAGAGGGACCTTTTAACTCGACTTTGGAGAAACTAATTGATTTTCTAATTGAAACTTCGCCAGGTTGAATAGGGCTAGTTTTCCTACTGTGCAGGGACCCCCTTCCGGGTAGGCCCGAATGCCAGGCCACGCCCGATCTCCGCACAGCAGGAAATACCCTTTTGGGAGTCTCATATTTCTTGGTACATGCTCCGTTGGTATGGTGGTAGCCAACGAGCTGTTGCACCACGGCGAAGCGGTCCCTTGGTAGATGGGTTTATAAGGGGTTACATCGTGGGGTGTAAACAAAGTTGGCTGGGTATATCTATGGAAAACAACACAAGTCATGGAGGGTAGAGAACCAAGGAGATCGATTTCCTGGAACGGGATGTCTACAAAAGTAAGCGCTGAAATGGTTTGTGCTAAATTGGGGGAATTAAGTGGTAGGGGTCCCTTGACTCGCGTTTGGGATACAAACGCATTCCATTCAGGTGGAGTAATTGGGATCCCTACCAGGCACGTCCTGAATGGACTGCCTGCGCTGGTCAAGGCCAGGCACAAGGTGTCCGTGCCAGTGGCCTTGGCCAACGTTACCCACAAATTTTCTGCCGGTTGACTCATCCACTCTCTTAATGGTATTGCGGTGGTCCGAGGGATGAGTCCGACCGTGAGGATCAGGAGGAGGTGGTGAAACGGCAGCATGGATGTCTTCTTTTGCGTTTTCCTTCTTTATCCTTGAAAGATCTTTATTCGGCGAGCAGGGACCCACTTCTGTCCTTCAGAACCTGAAATACAGGTGTAGCCCTTCCCCCAGGTGACCAAGGGGAAAGGGCCCGTCCATTTTTCCATTAGTGGGTCCCGGTACATTACTTTTGCTTTATGTTCTGACAAAGATGGAGAAACTGTTCTAAAATGGCGATCTACAGGACTTTTGTTTAGGTGAGTATCCTGTTCCTCCATCATATTTAAAAAATTTAAAACATACATTACTTTCTCTAATCTTTCTTGGGGGGGACATGCCAATACTCCCCCCTTTTTGTTTTTTAAGTAAATTTTTGACATTTTGGTGGGCACGTTCCACTATACCTTGTCCTGTGGGATTGTGAGGGATCCCAGTGGTATGTTGTATCCCCCATTGCTCAAAAAACTTCTTTGTGTCTGCAGACACATAGGAGGATCCATTATCTGTTTTTACCTGTTTGGGGACTCCCATCCTTGCGAATGCAAACAGGAAGTGTTTTTTGGAAAATGTGTCAATGGACACGTACATATTTTAGCTTGCCGAATTCAGCCACATGAGTGACATCTGATTGCCAAATTTCTAAGGGTGATAAACCCCTCGGGTTTGTTCCCTCAGGAACAACAGGTGTAAATGTTTGGCAATCAGAGCACGCTTTTAGAATTTCTTTTGCTTGGGATAATTTTAAGCCGAATTGTTTTTGCAGTGATCGCGCATTCTCTTGGAAAAACTCATGTGAAAGTTTCGCCTGTTGGTATAAGTTAGGGGTTACAGCCATACCTGCCAAATGGTCGGCAACTTGGTTCCCTTCTGCCACAGGACCGGGTAGAGCGGTGTGTGACCTGGTGTGGACAATGTAATATTCGAATTCTCTTTTTTCTATAAGAAATAACAATTTTGTTAAAAGCTTGAATAAATTCTGATTTGCCACATCTTTTAAATATGAATTTTCAATTCTCCTGACCACACCAACAACATAAGCCGAATCTGAAATTATATTAATTGACTCACCACAGAAAATTTCAAAGGCTCGCACAACTGCCGAAAGTTCTACTATCTGGGGAGAACCCTGTACTTTATGAATATCTTGATGCCAATCATCTTTCTCTTTCCAGACCACAACTGCATTACCTGTTCTCCCTGAGCCATCGGTAAAAACTGTTCTTGCATTTTTGATAGGTATCTCTGATTGCATGATTTTTAATTTTACTGGAATTTGAACTAGTCTTTGTATAAACGGACACGCCAGGAGGTGTAGCCTGATTTCTCCCGGGTAGCCCCCGATGGCAATCTGAAAATCAATAGAGCTTTGCAACAGTTGATCTAGATGTTCAGAAGTCAATGGGAGATAGATGAAATTTGGATCTTCCCCACTGAGTTCTAAACACATAGTGCGACCTTTGGATGTTATTTTGCCAATCATTTCAACAACTGTGGTGATAGTTTTGCCGAATTGATGAGGGAGGAACATCCACTCCCATAAACAAAAGTCTCTGTAGTCGCTCGTAAACTGGCCCAGGAGGGCCAAAGGTTGACGTTGTTCCCGAAGTACTACTAGGGAGGATGGCAGTCCCTCCATCCTCCTAAATGTTTGCCTCTGCGATATCTTCTTTTCGACAATGGTAAGGGCCTTTTCTGCTTGTGGTGTTAAAGCTCTGGGAGAGGACAGATCAGCGTCTCCTTTTAGCAGCTCAAAGAGGGGGTGCAAATCACCGGTTGTGATCCCCAGCACAGGTCTGATCCAATTTATAGCTCCCAGTAGCTTTCGGAGGTCATTTAATGTGCGGACTCGTCGGTCAATCTCAATCGTCTGAGGCCTTATGGCCTTTTTTGTAATTTGGAGTCCTAAATACCTCCAAGGTGCTTCCCTCTGTATTTTCTCAGGGGATATCTCCAATCCTTTCTCTTTTAAAGCCGAAATTGTTGAATTTAGAGTCTTATCTACTGCCAATTGAGATTTGGCGCAGATCAGTACATCATCCATATAATGGAAGATGATTGACTGCGGATACTTTTGCCGAATGGGTCTCAACACTTCTGCCACGAACATCTGGCAGAGTGTTGGGGAATTTCTCATCCCCTGGGGAAGCACTCGCCACTGGAACCTGCGGTGAGGTTCGCAAGCATTGATCGCAGGGACTGAAAAAGCAAATCTGACCGAATCAACTGGATTGAGAAAAATATGAAAGAAACAGTCCTTAATATCAATGACCACTAGGGGCCATTCAGCAGGGAGCATAGATGGTGAAGGCATTCCCTGCTGGAGGGCTCCCGTTGGTTCGAGGACTTCATTGACTTTTCGCAGGTCCTGAAGAAATCTCCAGGAACCTGAGGATTTTTGTATGACAAACACTGGAGTGTTCCAGGGACTGGTGGAAGACTCCAGGTGTCCTTTCACCAATTCCTGATTTACCAATTCGTTAAGAATTTGCAGCTTTTTGCACGGTAGGGGCCACTGATCGACCCAGACTGGCGTCTCTGTTTTCCAACTCAGTCTGGGGAGCTGCAGTACTTCAGTGACCCCTCCTAAAAATTTTCTTCAGGAGACAGGGTCCCTAACTTGAGTTCCCACTGCTCCATTGCGTCCCGTCCCCAAAGTGTAACTGGTATATTTAAGACATACGGTTGTAGAGTCGCTGGTCTGCCCTCTGGTCCATAGATGGTGAGTACCTCTCTGCTCCTGACTGGATATTGGGTTCCCCCTACACCACTGACTTGAACGTATGCGGTCTGGGCTGGCCACCCATGCAGCCAGTCTTTGGAGGCTACGATTGTAACATCCGCCCCCGTGTCGAGGAGTCCCTCCACCTTGACTCACTGTGGTGTCCTAGGCTGTGAAAAATAGATAAAACAAGTTAGGAGAGGGCGAGAGGTTTTAACAGTTGTGGTCCAGAGGACCTCCCTCTGTGTGTTTTGCCTCTGCTCCTCGTCTGTGGATATCACGCACAGCAAGTCCTCGGTGGAGATCATCTTCGCCACGGGGAAGCGGTCCTCCAGCTGCACAAGGGGAAGATGAACAGTTAGGCAAATTGCGATGTTAGAATGCGTCAACCCAGTCAGGAGAGTGGGCACTACTACAATGCCCTTACCAACTGCCAAAAAGTGAGACGTTACCAAGTATGTCAAGTCCGGGTCGACCGGGGCCGATGGTGTGACCCTGGCCAATTGCTCATAGGAGCTGAGGTGGGTGGAAGGGTGCATGACATTAAGGATTATCCAATTTAAAGGTTTACACTGTTCCTTAGTAGGAACAGGGTCCGCCGGAGGTAGTTGGATTACGGGGTAGCTGGGCGCGGTGGTTGGCGCAGGATGGAGCGCAAGTGGGGGGCAACTTGTGTCATCGCGCCCCCCGGGCGCTCAGCTCCCCGTTTCCCGACGGCTCACACGAGCACTGCCTTAAGTCTGGCAAAGATGAAAAAGTGACTCTTTTTTGGAGTTTAGGCGATCTTTTTGGGGAAAGGGGTTCTCCATTGACGTTGGTCACCGAGCGACAGCTTGACGTCCAATGGCGTCCCTTCCCGCACCTACGACAAAGAGTCTTAGGTAAGTTCGGTTCTGATGTAAATTTGGGACAGTGCTTACGGAAGTGCCCCTTCTCCCCGCACTCAAAACAATGTTGGGGACCTGTAAAGGCAGCGGCCATCAGACGCGCTTTATGGACGTTGGATCCTACGTTTTTACATGCATCGATCATTTCTAGCAGAGTGGGATCTTTCAACATTTTTAAAACTCTCTGGCAGTCCTCGTTAGCTTTTTCTATCACCAATTTATTAAACAAAATTTCTTGACTTTCTTTCTGGTGGACCTGCCGAGCAATTGCTTCTTTAAGCCTAGTTATGAAATCCACAAATGGTTCTTTTATACCTTGATTGATTAAAGTGAAAGAGGGCGTTTGCACATAGGCATCAGCCACTCTTTTCACCGCTTCTAACGCCAATTCTTTTGTTACATTCAATAATTTAGGGTCGAGACGCGTCTGATCCCCTCTGCTAGAATAATTTCCTTCCCCATAAAGCATATCTACCGCTTGCCTAACAGGAATCCCCCTTCTTTCAATTTTTTCATTTACAAATGTTACAATCCGTTTTTTCCATTCAGCCTCAAACACTGAGGCTTGTACGGTGGTGAACAATCCCCCAATAACCGCCCGGATGTCATAGGGTATGAGGGTGTAGGCTAGGAAAAAGGACTCCAACAGGCCGATGGTGAAAGGAGCCCCCAGTCCGTACTCTACAATTGCTTTTTTTATGTCCTTTAACATTGGATAGGAAACCGGCCGCCATTCGGGGGCCTTTCCCTCTTCAAAATATACCGGAAAAGCTTTTAGAAACTCAATGTCTTTGGCACGCGCAGCTTCCTCCCTGAAGGCTTCCCAGATGTCCGGAACGGAGGGTTGCCTTTCAGGGGAGCGTGGCGCCCAGTCATAGTCCAATTCAGATTTGCGGCAAGCGGGGTAGGCCTTGGTAGTACGCGGCCTATGGGAGCGGCCATCTTGGCGGATGGAGGATTTGGCCTTTGCCCTTGCCCCGCCTACCACTTCCTGTCCTTTCCAGATGGGCGACACATCGGGGGAGGAGACGGGACTGGCGGAAGTAGGCGTGGTTGGAGGTGTATCGGGGGAGGGGCTTCTCGTGCGCCATGTAGGTGGAGACGGAGGCGGCCCAGGGGGTGGAGCTACAGGGGCCCGCCTCCTTTTTTCCCGCTCCGATCTTTCGCGCGCTTCTCCCTCCCGCCTTTTCTCTGGGCGATCCCGGGGTCCCTCCTCCTCGATGCCATTTTGTGTTCACCGCGATCTCCTCTTCCGCGCCCTCCCGCCATCTTGGGATTCACTGTCTGTCTCCCGCCCGCCATTTTGTGTGCCTCTGTGGTCGGTGTCTTGTTTGGTATGTTCTGTCTTGTCTGTAGGGAGGCTGATGTTCTTGCTCATCATTTGGTGCTGTAGCACCATCAGAACAAGCCTCCATGCGATAAGAGCCTGTTTGGCAATTCTGTCGCCCTTGTCACTGTCTCGCCAGAGGCTGTAGCCCAAGGCTTGCCATTTGTCCAATCCAAGGTCATCCGTTATCGTACAGCCCTGGCGGTCTAACCACCTGGCGAGTGCTTTAGCTGATTTTTTGTCGAGCGGATGACCATGCTCGATGACAAAATCCTTAAGGCGACGGTACACAAACTTCTGGGAGGTGGAGAGTGTTAACCCATGATGTTAACCGAGTCACTTAACACACTCTCAGATGTTATTCCTCCCTTTTAAATTCTCTGTTACGGGGGTGAGGTGTTGGGTAAAGGTGTTAGGAGTGTCCCCTGCAGCTCACCTTTTCCAGTGTGCGACCCGTGCGACTTGAGAAGTCCACAGCCGTCAGCTTTGCAGAGGAGGACCGGCGGAGCAATCTCCCCTCCTGGAGATGCTTGAGCCCAGTTGGTGACACAGGAGTTCTCCTGATACAGGAGACCTCTACTGTGCCCCACGTTGGGCGCCACTTGCCACGACCCGCGGGGAAAGGAAAGGGATCGGGCACTGCAAAAAGGGTTCGGGACACAGCAGAGAGTCTCGTGAAGCAATGCCAAACTTTATTAGGGAAACAGTAACTTACAAAGGGTAAGTTTAGGGGTGGAGTTTGGGCTAGGGAGGAGCATAGGACTGACAACTCAGGGATAAAGGTGATTGGGTAATTGGGTAAGGAGGGGAGGAGTTTGGGCATAACTAGGGGAATGGGCCAATGACAGCTACCTCTGCACTGCACCAAGCACTAACCAATGGCAGGCAGAGGAGCGGGAAAACAGGGAAAAGGCGGGAAAACTGTGAGGGGAAGAAGGAGACAATATGGAGGGTGATTTTAAAAACAACAACTGGGGGTATACAGAAACATACAACAATATAACAATAAACTGGGGAGAACTGGGGCAAAACTGTCAAGTCCATAGGGTGTCATATCCGGTATAAAAGAGTCCAGTTCGGTATGCAAGTGTCCATTTATGGGTTATAGATTTTTCTCCAAGCTTCATATCTCTGCCATTCTGTTTCATCTCTTCCAACAAGAGACCTTCCACCTTGCTCCACGGGTGAGGCACCATATGCCGCGGTCCGGGGTTGGGTTAGGATGACGACAGCAATAAAGGGCTCTTTACAAGGTGGAAGACCTGAGGCTATCTCAGGTTTATTGAAGAAGGGTGCCAGTTTTCATAGGGTTCGGGGGGAAGGTGCTGGAAAGATAGGTGGAGCATGGGATTGACAGGTGAGGGAACAAACCAGGGAACAAGCCAGGGAAGGTAGGAGGGAAAATGAAAAAAACAGGAACCAATAACAAGTCACTCCACACTGTGGCAAATCTTAGCCAATCAGAGGGAGGAACAGGAGAACAAGGGGTGAACAAGTCTGAACATGACCATGCAATAGGAATAAATGGGGTACATCAATGTATGCATGCATTAACAGTTTTATAAACATTCTAAAGTCCTTGAAGTCAACTCTGCCACAGCCTGAGGGTAAAAGGAATAGGGATGCAACATTGCACAAAAGGGTTCTGACACTGTAGAAGGTCAGGGTGCAATGGCCAGTTTACTGGGGGAAACAAGGACTTATATAAGGTTTGGGCAAGGGGAGGTTCCACAACTGGGGTGGAGCATGGGATTGACAACTCAGGGCAGAATAGGATTGGGAAATAGGAAAAAGATGGGTGGAACTTTGGAGTATGCAGGGGAAAGGACCAATGGGAGCTCACTCTGCACTGCGGCATCCATCAGCCAATCAGTGAGAGATGAGCGGGAAAACCAGGGAAGAACAAGGGAGTAAACAACTTTTGGCGGGAAAAACGTGAGGGCAAGTCCAGGCAAGCCCTGAACAGTATAAACCAAGGGGAATTAACATGGGAGTACATTAAACTTGGTATAAAACTGGGGGATAACAAGAGAGTCCATGGAGTAATAGTCTTTTCAGGCCCCATACAAGTCCCTCCAGGCCTTGAATCGTTCCCAGTCAGTTTTGTGATCCTCCTCAAACTCAGCAATATCATCTGTTAACTTCCATAAACTTCTCTCCACTTTTGGAACTTTTCCCACTCTGATTTCTCATCCTCCACAATTGTGTTTTAAATGTAAACTCAGAGTTCCAACAGTCCAGGTAGTCACTTAAAGGTGGTAAATATGTTGTTCTTAGGTGTGCCGCAGATTTCCTCTCAGGTGTCTGTCTCTTTCTTCCACATTTCATAACCGATTCTCTCCTGGTCCCCGAAAAGGGACCCCACACTGGAGCAGTGGAAAGACACTTCTTCTGAGCAGTGGCAGGAACACTGTAAACTGCTGTCTCCCTGTACTGCTGGAGGGAAGGAGGTAGAGCTTGAGAAGAAGGGAGGGGTCGGGGAAAGGTTTTTTAAGATTTATTTCACTTCTCATTATTCTGCTTTGATTTTGTTAGTAATAAAATTTGATTAATGTCCCCAAGTTGCAACTGTTTTGCCTGTGACGGTATTCAGTGAGTGATCTCTCCCACTCCTTTTCTGAACTCATGAACTCTGTTATGTTTTCTACCCACTGTCCAGCTGAGAAGGGGGGTGATAGAGTGGCTTTAGTGGGTGCCTGGCACCAGCCACGGTCAACCCACTACAGTTATTAGAAGTTTGCTGTGGTGTTTTGCTTTTGTGAGTGTGGGAATTGCAGGTTTTTGTGGCCACTTACTGGCTATTCTGGGGTTTTGCTTAATTTCTTGTTCAGGGGGTAAAGATTGAGGGATAATGCACTTGGGTGTTTCCTGGGCAATTTCTAAAGAGACAGAGCGTGAGACTGTGAAGAAGGAGACCTTCCAAATGGGAAGAAGTGTCAGAGTGCCAGTCTAAGGTGAAGAAAAACAGGCAGTGCCAGACACCAGCACAGCAAGTAATTGTTGTCCAGGGCTCACCAGTCAGAATCACTGTCATCCTGAGGCTTCTCCCCAGTGCGTGCCCGCTCCTGGTCATCCTGTCAGCAGCCAAACGTGGAAGTCTGAGTGCAGAGAAGCTGTTGTCCAAGAAACCAGCAAAGTCATGATTGACGGATTTGGTGACCTTCTATGTCTTACCATCTATAGTGTTGGTAGATAAGGTTAGAGCAACTACATCGTGTTACGACCCGCCCCAGGAAAAGAGGGGGGGAGGTAACCCAGGTTTTATCAATAATTCCTTTGGGGTGGATTAAAGCGAAACAACACTAAATAATCGGTGTCTGAAAACATATATTGACAAGATTTATTTTAACAATTTTGTATCAATAGGTATGTTAACATTTTGGGTGCTGTCATAACCTTTCGGGGGAGGAGAAAAAGAAATGCATAGGGGAGAGAAGGACAGGGTAAGAGTAAGAGAGAGCAAGAGAAAAAAAAGGAAAAGATGAGAGTGGTATAATCACCGCCCACTGGATCCAGCGATGTCTTGATCCGCAGGCGGTGGGGGGAGAAGAAGAAGAAAAACCCTGCCAAAACCCCCAAAGTCACCAGTCAGTATCTATATCCTTTGCACCTCCCCCAAGGCGGGAGTTGTTTTCATGGGGTGGTGTCTCCCTTTTTGGCGTGGAGTTCGTGGTAAACTCGGCTCTCCCCGCCTTTTCGGGGCTTGACATCTTCTGCACTGGAGGAGGGGGGATGGGCCCAGTTGCCCATCAGCCTGCAGAAGTCTCTTAGAATGCATAAATCATTAACCGTTCCAGTCTCTGACACCACCCCGTGATTTATGCCTTCAATGATTTTTTTTTTTTCTCTGTGAATCTTCTTTGTGGGCGGTGCTTCTCGTATAGTGGACAGGAAGACAGAAGAGTAAAGGAAAGGAACAGATAGCCCCAATGCACTGCAATTCTCCTCTCTCAAAAAAACTTTATAATAAAATAGTAAGCTAATTTGTATTAGCTACTCTCTCTCCACCCTGTGAGTAATCAGGGTGAGTAATAGGCTACAATCAAATTTCTTAACATTAATAAGGTTACAAACATATACACATACTTGAAATTATACATCAAAAAACATTGAGTTACTTGGGAGCTGGTAAAAGGCTTTCTTATGTTCTCTTTGGGCCTAAATTTAGTTCTATTTGTTAAATTTAACCAAATATGAAATTCAATGCCTTTCAAGGCAGAAGGCTAATGTATATAATACATATTTGTATGATTTCAAATATGCATGAATACTTGTACTAACTCCCAGGTTATATTTCATTGAGTTTAGATATTTAAAAAGATAAAATAAACTTGGCAAAAATTAAACTAACAATACATCTCAGAAAAACTACACAAACAAGTTAACAATTCTTAATACAAGTAATTTTGGGAGTAGGGGAACACAAACACAATGTTTGTGGTAGGTTCAAAATTATTAGGATCATAACATTTTTAAGATAAAACACATGCAAACAACCAATGTGTTAAAAAAGCAAAACAGTATAACTCTTCAGTTCTGTGGTCACTTCATGTTCTCATAGGATAATGAGAACTAATGATAGCAGCGGTAGGAGGCTTTATCAGTCTCATGTGGTGTGATCTCTTCTGCTGGTAGGTTTCTGCAAAAAGAACAAATCTGGCCCATTGCGGACCGATTGTTAAAAAGAAGGAAGAATCCATCGAGTGTTTATTCGATGGTCCTTTTCATGAGCATCTGTGGCTACCCATGTATGAGGGTTAACTGGGGTTTTTAGAGTGAGTGGCACCTGCGGAGGTCGGCGCTGAAATAAAGACCTCCACAAACTTTTCTGGGTGCAGCTGGTGAGATGATTTTATTAGAAAAGTAACAGGGCAACGGGACGGCTTAAAGGGAGGAGTGAAAGGGGACAAAAAAGCCCAACACAAAATGGCTCCAGCCTTAAATAATATGGGTAAGGAAGGTACTAGAACAGAAGGTGGGGTTTAGGCGGAGCATGCAAATCACAACCAATCACAGAAGATAGGGGCAGAACATAACCATATATGGTATTAACCAATGAAAGAACAGAACATACATCCAACACAACACAATACAACAACTTATATGCAAAACCCACTATTTCCCCATTAATTGTACATTTTTATACCACCACATATCCCCATATCCCAAAAATATCCACATATTTTTGTTTTATAAATTTGAAAAATTGGCTTTGAAATGTCTACAACACCCCAGCGCTTAACCTTGCAAACCTTTTTATTTCAACTCGGTCATAGTATATGCGGGATAGTAAAGGAGGGGGATTGTTAGGGCTTTATTAACTTTGATTAGAATAAAGGGAAGAGTACATGAACATTGTAAGACATCCAGGAAAACTATGATGTAACTATGAAGGTTCTAACAATTGATAAAGTCAGCTGACGTAACCTTATAATTAACTCAATGAATTTTTATAAGATATAACGAAGGTCTAAAGAAGCAGGTCTTTCTGTAGAACTTTAACTCACTCCATTCACCCATATACAGCTTCTACGCCACCGAAGTGGGTTTCTTACCAATTTTTTCTGTGTTCAGCACTCTCTATTTCTACTGGATATGGGGACGCCTCTTCTTCCACCCTCTCTGAATCCCTTTATAACTTACTCTTTTTCTTTTAGATCCACTCCTTGTCAATCATTTTCCCTTCTCATACCAACAATCAACTTACATGAGCCTTCTTTTCACATTATTTTCATATGTCCTTCTCACCTCATGGTGCAATTTACACCATCATAAAGCTAATCCTTTATTCATGACCACATTCTACAAACCATTATCCTGTAAACCCTTTTTCAATCTTTCTATTTCATTTTTAGTTTTTCACGACCTTTTTATACCTTCTATGACTTCTGCTTCAGACCCTAATATACCACGGACTATTTCGTTAACACATATTCAAACTGGGAGTTAAAAGGAACCTAGTATCTTAATGGACAGTTTCTTGACATTAGGCCTATTTTTCAGATTTTATGAATATAGCTATTGTAGATGTTGTAAAAGTTTCTATCTTATCACTTGTTGATTTCCTGCATCCATATTCATCTTCATTCTCTCACAACAGTCATGGAGGCCTCCTTCCATACACACAATCACACTTTTGAAATTATAGGATTTTAACTGATTATATATAAATCATATACCTAAATTACATTTTGTGAACTGAATATAAAAAGATACAGTGAACTTAATAACTGTGCTTATAGTGCTTATAGTGAACTTAATAACTGTTAAACATAATAAAAAATTTTTGTAAAGGTTATTGGGCTAAACATTGCTTATACTCATCACCTCTATTCCCCCTCTTTTATTTTTATTTGCAGATAGGGGTGTCATGTTCTTGAGGTAGAGCTTTCAGGTGTTCGAGTCTCTACAGTAATTATTATAGAAAATAAATTAAGAAACTTAATATATATATGTTAATAACAAAACATCATATCATTGCAAACAATTAGAATATACAAAACAACATATAAAAACATTAATTAACATACATATATATATAGATATGCATGTATTTTTAGAGTTTGTCTATTGTTTCTTGCTCATGTATCTTTTTCTTATTAATGATCCTTCACCTTCTTTTCCTTTTATTATAGAAGCTTCTCCTTTTCTTCTTCTAGATGTTTTTCTTTTTCCATCATTGTGTTCGCCTTTTTACCCTTGGACATAAAACTCAGCAAATATATTAGTAACAAAGAAAATACTTATCATTCAATTTTATAACAAAATCATAAATATGAAAATAACTTCCTATTCCCAAATATCAAAAGTAGCGTGGTCATGTGGGTCTGCCAGCCATACGGCCCAGTACCAGCCGTTCAACCAGGGGGGACTGTGCGAGCAACACCTCCCTCCTGAGGTGTGCTTGTACCCTGCGCAAGCTGAGGTCGACTCCTCTATACCAGGAATCAACTTCTCAGCTCCGCATTTGGTTTCCATTTCACAGCCCGAAGGGGACATCAACCTTGAAAGGTTAACGAACGGGGAAAGGGATCTGTCCCTGGTTGCTACCTCTTAAGCTACTCACTGGTTTCCCGGGAACTATGATATTTAGGAAGAGTTTTAGCAATTGCACTACAAATATGGTTAAACAAAAATTACCCAAAAATACATACACTTATATAAAAAAGAAACATATACACCCATAAACAAGAAGTAATAGCAGCAAATAGAGTTTGAGGTAGTTAGTTGTTAATTAAAATGTTCATGATTATTCCAAAAATTCAAGCTTTTCTGAAAACACTACTTTTTCTTCACTGGAGATGGTTTGATGGATTCGGCGCTTCTTCTTTTGGCAGGCTACAAGTTCTGCGATATGCTTTGTTGTCTCATCTGTCACAACTCAAAGAGTGACATCACCATTCTCACACTGAGAAAATTGGACCACATCCGGTATAGACACAACCAATTGTAATACAGATTGAAAGCCTAGTTCTTGGACAGGCAAGTCTTTATATGTCATGGCTTTGTATTGCAATTCTAGTGCAGTTGGTGTTAGATCTTCTCTTTCCGATATCAAGACCGATCTTAATTCTTTTTTTACTGTGTCCATTAGCGGTATTGATTTTACTGAATTGGTAGTGGTCGTTTCTTTTGAGGGGTGTTGCTTACCAAATGTGGTGAAAGCTAGTTCTGAATTTGAGGCCCATCTGTGGATGTTAGCTACAGGCCTTGAACTATCGGCAACTATCCCCTGGGCAGCGCCATCTTGGCGGATGTTTACATTCTGAGAGCCAGAAGCTCCTTGGGCACTGCCATCTTGGATGTTAAGAGTGTCACCGGATGTGGGCGTAGCGCAGATGTCATCATGGGCCTCTGTTACTATGGTGTTGGTTACCGCGGAGGTGCCATTTTGGGAGATGGTAAAATTTTTCGCGCCACAAGCCGAGCCGCCATTTGGTGTTCCTAATTTCCCGCCGCAGACTCTCGCGCCAGCTATTTTCCCGCCAGGGCGTCCCACGCTCCAGGGCTTATCACCATTTTGTGGAGAATTATTTAACTTGGCGTCCTTTTTGCCCTTGTCTTTTGATCCGCCATTTTGTATGCCCTCCACACTCACATTTTTATAATTTTGTTCTTCCAATTTCATAATATGTTTCAATATTGCAAAAATTGTCTTCCATGCATCAACAGCCTTAGTGGCATGGCGATCTCTATTATGCATTGCAACTGTTAGTAAGGATCCGATTTGTGCCCACTCCAAATACGTGATTAATTCCGGAACAGGGTCCATATTTTTATAAATCCATCTAGTAAGTGTTTTCAGGGACCGTTTATTTAATTTATATCCATGATTTTTAATCAGGTCCTTTAAGTATCCATACATCTCAGTCTCCTCCCTTGAAGGGCGAGCTCCCACCTTGATGTTAGTTGTAAAGGGGGTAATTAAAATCCTTGCTCACCTCTCCAGCGTTGCTGTGCAGTGTTTTTGTCGTTTAGCCAGGTCTGCCATCCAGCTGTGATGGCTCTCTAAGCGAGGCAGTGAAGCTCTCAGGTGTTAAGAGTTAGCTCACTGATCTCTGTTGCACCTCACCAGCTGCTGCTGCTGCTTGCTACTGTTGCTGTCACTCCTCACACGGGGCACCATTTGCGGAGGTCGGCACTGAAATAAAGACCTCCACAAACTTTTCTGGGTGCAGCTGGTGAGATGATTTTATTAGAAAAGTAACAGGGCAACGGGACGGCTTAAAGGGAGGAGTGAAAGGGGACAAAAAAGCCCAACACAAAATGGCTCCAGCCTTAAATAATATGGGTAAGGAAGGTACTAGAACAGAAGGTGGGGTTTAGGCGGAGCATGCAAATCACAACCAATCACAGAAGATAGGGGCAGAACATAACCATATATGGTATTAACCAATGAAAGAACAGAACATACATCCAACACAACACAATACAACAACTTATATGCAAAACCCACTATTTCCCCATTAATTGTACATTTTTATACCACCACAGGCACCTGTCCCACAGAGGGTAGATTTACTAATACGGATTGGCCTGGATAATGGAGTGGTTTTACGGGATCTTTACTTTTGTCTTCCCTCAGGTGCAGGGGTGGATCTTTCAGTGGATCATGATCTTTCAGCCTGGTGCGGCATAGACTACAGGCAGAGATCACTGTGTTGCACAGCTCCCTGGTAACTGGCCACCCTCTACTGATTGCTTCTTTAAACAGATCTCTGTTTCCTGAGTGGTCTCTTTTTATGTGTAACCATTCTAACAGATGTTCTCATTTTTGTCCCTCTCCCTCTATTGTTATCTTAGCTAACCGTGTCAGTGAGTCTACTTGATTGTTTAACAGATGAGCGGGGTTGTTATCTGTTTGGTGTGCAGCAACCCATCCCACAAGGAATGTTTTTTGTTTAGTGATGTTTAGGATCTCTTTCCATTTTTCTTGTTGCCACACTGATATTTGATTCACTTCCCATTGATTTTTGTTCCCAAAAGGGGAGCCACTCTGTACATCCTTTGAATACTGCATAGGAATCTGTGTAAATGTATGTGTCTTCTTCAGTGTCTGCTTCTCTGGTAAATACACTCCATATTGCTACTAACTCCCCGACCTGAGCACTCCCTTCTCCTTCTGTCACTACCCTGTTCCCTGAATCAACATGTAGGGCCACGGCTCGATATTTCCACACTTTTCCTTCTCGTCTGGCAGAAGCATCTGTAAACCAAACATTTTTTAAGTGAGGTTCAAAAGCGGGAGCAGGTTTTATACAGGAAGGAGGAGGGTTTGAATCAGGTAGCTTACAAGATTGTTCTTGTATTTGGAGTATTTTTGGAGCTCCTTCAGTTATTTGACGAGAGTGATAGTAATGATCAATTTGTGCATACCATCTCCGGACTGTTCCTCTCTGAGCTACCCCTGCAGGAGGGGGGGTTCCAGATATCACTGGCTTTAAAACCTTAAAAGGCCCTCGCAGAATGATTGATTGGTGCCAAATGTCTTCTCTGCTTCCTGCAAGGCTAAACAGACCACAAACAGGCCTTTTTCCCAAGCAGAGTATCGTTTTTCAGCATCTTTTAGGCTGCAAGAAAGAAAACCAGTGGGGCGAGTGGGATCTTCAGGTCCCCGCTGCCACATATGTATGGACAGACTGTGGATTGTAAATCCCCATTCAACTTGGAGTGGATCTGTGGGATGTATGGGCCCCAGAGTTTGGTATACATTAGCTTCAAAGATTACTAATTTTAGGGCTTCTTCATGCATGGGGGTCCACTCCCATGTTGCTTTTTTTCGTGTCAGGTCGTACAGGGGACGAGCAATAATGGAGAAATCTGGCACATGTTTTCTCCAAAAAACCAGCTGGAGCTCTCTTTTACTCTCTGGCATCTTTACTTGCTCTAGGGTGTTTAAGGTTTCAGGAGGGATACACACTGCTCCTCCTTTCCACCATATACCTAGGAATTTTACTTTGGAGGTGGCAAGCTGTACCTTTTCTGTGGGAATTTGGAGTCCCAGACTTTCTAGGTGAGTGATAATATTTTTCTGGGTCTGGCTCACTGGTATGACATCAGAGCCACCAATTAATATATCATCCATATACTGATATATCTTAGTTCCTTCTTCAGGAGTAATTTGAGCCAGCTCCTGTGCGAGTGCATGATGGGCCAGGGTAGGGGAGTGTCAGTATCCCTGAGGTAGATGAGTAAAGGTATATTGATTACCCTCCCAGGTAAAAGCAAAACGATCTCGGTCTGCTTCCTGTAAGGGAACCATAAAAAACATATCTTCGACATCAATAGTTGCAAGAATTGGATGGGCCTGCTCCTGAACTGTAGCAATCAGTTCAGCTATGTTAGGTACTGCAGCTGTCAGGGGGCCACTGTTAGAGTTGAGATGTCGATAATCTACTGTAAGCCTCCAATTTCCATTAGGTTTACGAACAGGCCATACCGGCGAATTGTATGGTGAGTGTGTAGGGACGACCACTCCTTGCTCTTGCAGTTCTGCAATTACTGGAGCAATTCCTTCACATGCCCCTAAAGGAAGCGGGTAGGGTTTCACGTTTGTTATTTTGGAAGGAGGCAGACTTGGAGCGGTTTGCAACAGACAGACAGAGAGGGATGGGAGACCAAACACCCATTCTCTCCCTCTGGCATTTGTCCAGGCTCGACCCTTTAACAGATCTAACCCCAGGATGTTAGCTGGTAGTGGCCCCACAATCATGATAGTTTCTGTGGCTGTCTCATCTCCAGGTAACCAGCATTTTACTTGAGCAGTGTGTTGGGGTTGGGATTTGCCAAAGGCATCAGTTACCCATATTTTTTTTTTGTCTGGCTTAATGCCACACTGGGTAGCAGCTTCAGTTTAGAGTGCTGAGACCTGTGCACCCGTGTCCACCACGAATGTAACCAAAGATTTAAAAGGGCCGAGAGGAAAAGCGATCACCATATCTCCCTGGTTCTTTTCTGTGAGCCTTCTCATATAAACCCACTGAGCTTGCTCACTGGGAGCGGCGAGTCCCGTTTCCCAACTTGGGATCGGTTAAACTGATTTCTGGTGGGGCTGAGGGAACCACAGTGTTGGATTCCTGGGGAGGGTTGCCCCCAGGGGGTGACTCATGCTCTCTGATCTTATCCCACTGCTTTATCAAGTGTTCCAAATTAGCTGTGGGTAGTTTATCCATCACTTCTCGAGGAATTCCTTTTGCAATACCCTCCACCCACAAACTGTACCTTGTTTGCTCACTAGGTGTCGCATTTTGCTGACAATTACCTGGCAAAGGTGGTTTTCGGATCTCTCCTACCCTTCTTATATCTGTTTTTTGCTTAACACTACTTGTATCAGAGACCCCCAACTGTCGACCAGTAGTTACCAGTTTTTGGGCTACCTCTAACCAGGTCATCCCCAGTGGAGCACCCCTTCTTCTGGGCCTGAGGGTTGTCATTATGCGCTCTTGTAGTTGTTTAGCATGAGTTTTTAGTGCATCAGGCAGGCCTCTGATCAGGGCGGGAAGTCGTTGTGGATCTGCTTCGAGTTCCATAGGGGAATGCCGCTGCGAGTCCAACAATCTTGTATGGATTAATTGGAGCCATGCAGCTTTTTGTACGCTTTCAACAATGTGGCCAATTTTGGGGGTTTTAATTGTGTGAGGATCTCCCCTTTCGATAGGGTCTAACCCACCTGCCCAGTAGGCAGCTCTCTGGGTCAGCGGCCATGGGGCTCGGTCATCATTTGTGGTCAGGAAGACCCCTGGGCCCCAAAATCCTCTGGCCTCATTTTCACTTCACTAAACAAAATCCAATCCCCTCCTGTAAGGGACACTCTCCACACATATTCAGTCTCTGATTCACTGGCCTTACGACTGTATTTTTCCTGAATTCTGGCCAGTGCTTCCCCGGTGTACGGGGTAATTCGTGTGGTAATTTGCCGATCTGCCCCCTGGCCAGTGGTTTCAGTTTTAATGAGGGGACGCATATGTATTACCCCCTCCTCCGGGTAACTTTGCTTCAACTCTTCTAATTCCCCAGAGGGGTACAGGGATTTGTTAACATCTACCGGTTTAGGGTACTTTGAATTAATGTCTCGCAATTCACAATTTTTCATTTCCACTATCTTTTTAAACCTTTCATTTTGTTCCTCCTCATCTTGCAGGGCTGACCGAAGCAATGAGTTAATCTCTCTCTCTTTCTCCAGTGCCTGACTTCAGCAGTTAACTGCAGGCGTTCTTTTCCTAATTGCTCCTGTAATGCCTTCATTGACTCTTGAAGAGATCTTATCACCTCACCAGTAGATTTTTGAATAGCCTCTTTTTCTAGCTGGTCCTGCAAAGTTCTCATTGACTCTTGGAAAGATTTTATCACTTCACTTACAGATTTCTGAATAGCCGATTTTTCCTTTTGCACTGCTCTAAGGAACACGCCTAAGACAGCACCCACAAAAAACAGTTCTAAACCAAGGATAACTATCAGGAGGGAATAATCCCCATATAACGCAAGCTGGGGTGTCATCCCTTTTGACTCAGTCATTAACCCAGCTCAGGTTAATGTCTTTCTCCCCCTTAACCCTCTGAGGGTCGGCTTGACTCTCTCCTGGAAAACCTTTCAACAGGTCCAGGTACCAGAGAACCTTTCAACAGGTCCAGCCCACACCAGGAAACCTTTCAACAGGTCTGATGTGCCCGGGTCACACCGAGAGGAGAAAAATTCTCACTATAATTTTACAGCGAAGGGATAGTCACCATTTGACTCGCCCTCGGTATCAGTTTTAGAATACACTGATTACTCCACCACATCCAAAGGACCCTGCTCGCTGCACCAAAAAAATGTTACAACCCGCCCCAGGAAAAGAGGGGGGGAGGTAACCCAGGTTTTATCAATAATTCCTTTGGGGTGGATTAAAGCGAAACAACACTAAATAATCGGTGTCTGAAAACATATATTGACAAGATTTATTTTAACAATTTTGTATCAATAGGTATGTTAACATTTTGGGTGCTGTCACAACCTTTCGGGGGAGGAGAAAAAGAAATGCATAGGGGAGAGAAGGACAGGGTAAGAGTAAAAGAGAGCAAGAGAAAAAAAAGGAAAAGATGAGAGTGGTATAATCACCGCCCACTGGATCCAGCGATGTCTTGATCCGCAGGCGGTGGGGGAAAGAAGAAGAAAAACCCTGCCAAAACCCCCAAAGTCACCAGTCAGTATCTATATCCTTTGCACCTCCCCCAAGGCGGGAGTTGTTTTCATGGGGTGGTGTCTCCCTTTTTGGCGTGGAGTTCGTGGTAAACTCGGCTCTCCCCGCTTTTTCGGGGCTTGACATCTTCTGCACTGGAGGAGGGGGGATGGGCCCAGTTGCCCATCAGCCTGCAGAAGTCTCTTAGAATGCATAAATCATTAACCATTCCAGTCTCCGACACATCATCTGCCTGGACTTATGCAAAGTTTGACACTATCCTGCATGACATCCTTGTCTCTAAGTTGGAGAGACAAGGATTTGCTGGATGAGCTACTTGGTGGACAAAGAACTGGCTGGATGGCAGCACACGAAAGAGTTCTGGTCAATGACTCATTGGCCATGTGAAGACGAGTGATGAGTGGTGTCCCTCAGCGATCGGCACTGGGGCTGACACTGCTCAACATCTTTCTCAGTCACAATGACAGTGGGAATCGAGTGCACCCTCAGCAAATTTGCTGATGATGCCAAGCTGTGTGGTGTGGTTGATGTGCTGGAGGGAAGGGATGCCATCCAGAAGAACCTTGACATGCTCATGAAGGGAACCTCATGAAGTTCATCAAAGCAA
Organism: Manacus vitellinus; assembly: GCF_001715985.3. Classification (NCBI taxonomy): domain Eukaryota; kingdom Metazoa; phylum Chordata; class Aves; order Passeriformes; family Pipridae; genus Manacus; species Manacus vitellinus. The sequence goes on along the minus strand of NW_021939324.1, from coordinate 2,488,856 downwards.
AGTGAAAGGTCCTATATGTCGATCATGGCAATCCCAGACACACCTACAGATTGGGTGGAGAAGTGATTGAGAACAGCCCTGTGGAGAAAGACTTGGGTGTGATGGCTGATGAAAACCTCAACACGAGCTGGTGTGCTTGCACATCAGAAAGCCAATGAAATCCTGGGCTGCATCAAAAACAGCATGGCCAGCAGGTCGAGGGAGGTGTTGTTCCCCGTCTGCTCTTGTGAGACCCTACCTTGAATACCGTGTACAGTTCTGGTATCCCCAGCAGAAGAAGGCCATGGAACTGTTGGAGCAAGTCCAGAGGAGGGACACAAAGTTCATAGAAGGACTGAAGCACCTCTCCTACAAAGACAGGCTAAGAAAGTTGGTGCTGTTCAGCCTAGAGAAGAGAAGGTTGCATGGAGACTTCAGAGCAATCTTCCAGTATCTGAAGGGGTCTACAGGGAAGCTGGACAGGGACTCTTTCTCAGGAACTGTAGTGATGGGACAAGGATTAAAGGGGAACAAATTGTAAGAGGTGAAATTTAGGTTAGATATTAGGAAGAAATTCTTCACTGTGAGGGTGCTGAAACAGTGGAACAGGTTGCCCAGGAAGGCTGTAAATGCCCCTACCTTGGCAGTGTTCATGGCCAGGTTGGATAAGGCCTTGAGCAATCTGGTCTAGAGGTAGGTGTCCCTGCCCATGGCAAGGGGGTTGGAACTAGATAATCTTTAATGTCCATTCAAACCGCTTAACATTCTATGATGTTACTGGCAGAATTGGGTGGGTTTGGACAACGGGTCCATTTACCATTTACTGTCTGTTTCTGGCAGCAGATGGAGTAAACCCGTCTCAAAGAGTGCCACGGCCTGAGGGTGAATGGGATAGGGACGAGACACTGCACAAAGGGTTCTGACACAGTAGAAGGTCAGGGTGCAATGGCCAGTTTATTGAGGGGAATGAAGACTTACATATGGTTTGGGTAAGGGGAGGTCTAATAACTGGGGCAGAGCATAGGGTTGACATCTCAGTGGAATACGGGATTGGGGAATGAGAGAAAGGTGGGAGGAATTTGGGAGTATCTAGGGGAAGGGGGCCAATGGGAGCTCACTCCACAGTGCGGCACTCATCAGCCAGTCAGTGTGAGAGATGAGCAGGAAAGCAGGGGAGGGCAAAGGGGGTAAACAACTTCTGGTGGGAAAAACGTGAGGGCAAGTCCAGACAAGCCCTGGACAATACAAACCAAGGAGATTGACACAGAAGTATATGTGGGGGTACATTAAACATGGTATAAAACTGGGGAATAACAAGAAAGTCCATGAATTATTAGTTCCTTCAGGCTCCATATAAGTCCCTTCAGGCCTTAAACACTTTGGTGTTCCTCCTCAAAAGAGGAAAAAGATCTTTGCTTAGGAGTTGGCAGGGCTCACTGAGAGAGCTTTAAATGAGATTGGAAGAGGGAAGGGAATAAGCCAGGCTCACTTGGGATAAGCCTGAGGGCGGCACGCTGATGTTGGGGAGGGAAGCAGAGAGAGGAAGTGCTGTCTCCAAATATCATGAAACTGGAGCAAAACTAGTAGGAAAAAAGGTTTCTTGTCGCGGTCTGGGTTTGGAGTGGGACGACAACAACACAAAGGATTCAGACAAGGTGGAAGGTCTTGAGCTATCGCAGTTTATTGAGGGAAAATGCTGGCTTAAATAGGGTTCGGGGTGGAAAGCACTGGAATAGTAGGTGGAGCATGGGATTGACAAGAAATTGAACAAATCAGAGAAAACAGGAGGGAACACCAGGAACAAGGACCAATCATGCAGGACTCTGCACTGCGGCTAAATCCTACCAATCAGAACGAGGGTACAGCAACAAGGGAGCAAACAAGTCTGGAAATGTCCAACTGCAAGTAGAACTGGGGTACCTACTTAGAAAAACATGTATTAACAGTTCTTATATACTATAGTGTCTGAGTTCTTTTCTGGTACGCATACTAAATGCTACTGGTATTCTTTAGTGTCCTCCTTAATAATTCCCGTAGAGTTCACGCCATCTCTGAAACCTTTTCCAGTCATTTTCCTTGTCCTCCACAGTTTCTCACTGGAATGCTAGCAGACAAAAAGAGTACCAAGGAAAGGCACTTGCACTTGGCTCTTTTATGCAGTCTTCATAGTGGGCTTTTCATAGGGATTTCTGGGAAGCAAGGCGCAAGTGCCTCTGCATTCCCATGCACAGTGCTGCCTCCCAAAACAGATCCACCCTTCCCTACTTCTGCTCTTTACATGCCAGTACAGGACAAGGAAATTCATCAGTAGGCAGATTAAGGAATTCATGGGCAATGGGAGTACACTGGGCAGCCATGGCAGAGGGTAGGGGCTGGTGGGGATGTGAGGACAGAGAGCCCCATCTGTTTTGAGGTCACAGAGCCCCACTGTGATCTGCTGTTCAGTGCCAGCTCTGGACACCTCTGAGGCAGCAGCAGCAGCAGCATGTTGCGAGCACTGGGGGTCGTGGTCCTCACCCGCTGCCTCCCCCTCTTTCTGGTGGCCCTGCAAGCCCAGGATGCCCAGTCTGCTCCAATGCAAGGGCAGGGAGCAGGTAGGCAGGCGGGGGCCAGCACCCACCCTGGGCTGGTGGCAGTGTGGCCAGGGCGAGGACTGGGTGAGCCAGGAAGGCAGCACGGTGCGGGCAGTGGGGCAGACACAGCCCGGAGAGGTGTGGAGGGGCTGCAGCTGCTTCAGGGGTTGTGGGGAGACAGGGTCCTCATGATCAGGGAGGAGGGGAGTGGCAGTGCAGGGCCAGAAACTTGGCACTCATCCATCACATTGCAATGGTTATCCAGCCTCATGGCTGAGCTCCAGCACTGAGCCACAGGCAGGTCGTGTGGGCACATCGTGGCTTTTGCTTCCTTTCAGAGCTGCCAGCTCAAAGTCCCAAGGGCAGCCAGGCACCCCCGCAGCTGTGAGAACACAGACCTGTCTGTGTGGCCTGTCATTCCCTGACCCCCTTACACTTTCTGCCCTTGAGGTGTGATGGTAACTTCTTGTGGGTGTTTGGTTGTAGATGTGGCCAAAGGAAGGCCACTTCCTGCTCCTGAGCCAGATTCCATGTTGATTCCAAGCTGGTATCTCAAGGGTGAGTAGTCAGGCTCTGCTATTTCACAGAATAGGCACCCATGTTCCATCTGTTAGTCATGGGAAATGTACCTTCATATGTTAATGTCCTTCTATAAATCTCAAATAGTGAAGGATTCCCAGAAGATACCTGTAGTTCCAAAGGAGCTCCTAAGAGCCTTGGAGAAAGCTGCATCTGGTTAGTATATCCCACTCTCTTAACCGTAGGACTTGGGATGCTGAACTTTTTGCTTACTCTGGGGATCTGCTGTAGCCTATGCAGCAAGAAGGGATCAGTCAGAGCCTCACTGCAAGGACACTCCATTTCACACCTTGTGTGGGCTGCTGAGCCACAGAGACAGTCCAGCACAGCTCCTGCTCCCAGACAGGCTTCCAGCTAAGAGCCAGGGGCAACTGCTGCTGCACTTGTACCATTACTGGCCAGAGCTGCTCTGTGCAGATGCTGATATCCAGGTGTTAGGAACAGGGCTGTGCTGAGTTTGTGTTTGGCTCATGCACAGCCCAGCATCAAGGCAGAAGTGATGTCCCAGGAAATCTTGGCTGCTCTTTCCAGACCTCAGGGTCAGGGGTGGGTTGGAGCTGGACACCCAGCGTGAGGTCAGACAACTTACTTGAAGGGCTTCCTAGAATGGCTCATTTGGTGAATTCAGTCTTGGGTGGTTTGGCTCTACATTTCTAGTTGCCTCACAAAAAATTTGGCTGTGCTTTTCCTCCTGTTTTGGGGGACAGTGGGCTCCTCCCTGCCGCTTGCCAGGGTGCCCAGGACATGGTATCGTGTTCCTGATGAGGGACAGTTACTTCTAATGAAACTGTCCCATGTTCTTTCTAAAGAGATGGAACCTAAGGCTGTACAGAAGGAGACCTTCCAGATGGGAGAAAGAGACAGAGTGCCAGTCTCAGGGGAAGAAGGAGAGGCAATACAGGGCACCAGGACACCTGCTCAGCCTCAGGGTCATCCTGGAAGTGAGTGCTCAGGAGATGCTGGTGTGCGAAAAGAGGAGTATTTCAGTGTATCCCTGCACTGCTCTCCAAGGATGAACTGCAGGTCCCCAGCACACAGCCCTGGCCTGCAGCCTGAAGGAACAAACTGGGCAGTGCTGGTGCAGGCTCTTCTCCAGGAGAACCTTAAAGGATCCTTCTTGTCCCCTGGTCCTAAGACACCAGAGCCAGAGGCACTAGTCTCTGAAAACAAAATCCCTTGTGCATCTGAAGTGCCCTGAATCTGAGATTATCCATAGTGCAGAGTACAAACATTGTCTCTTGCATTGTCCTTTCTCCTGCCAGGGTCAGCTACTCTGGGAAAAGCTGAAAATGCTCAGGAGCTGAGCAAGAACTATATCCTTGGAACTGCTGCAGCCTTCAGCGTGCTCCTGCTTGGGATTGCAGTCGGTTGCATAGTCATGTCCCAGTTAATGAGAGACACGTGAGTTGGTTTCTTTCCAGTTATTTATTGCTACCATTGGCAATGGAGTGTTTGCACAGTGCTGGAGTGCCAAGGCAGCTCCTGGGAGCACTTTGCCAAAATCTCCGTGGTATGGTCCTTTAACTGGGCTCTTAATTCATATCCATGAGTAGACTCCTCTGAAATCTCTTTTTACAGAAGGACCCAGGGAGATGGAGCATCACCAGCACAAGCTGATACTTACTCTGCCTGAGAAAGCAAGGTTTAAACAAGAGATAAAGGCAAAGTAGAGTCAGGAGAAGGAGCAGGAAGGGGCGAAAGAGACCAAGCAAACACAAAGTTCAACAACAGCTGCCGCCTGTCACCAGGGATCTTTGCGGCAGAGCTCGCCCAGCTGTACAGGAACATGGGCACAGATCCCGCACCTCTGCCCGCTTGTCCCAGCTGCTCTCTGGCTGACAGGGCCTCTTCACGGGAGAACTGGGTTTCCCTGGACTCACTCCAGCCCACACCATCCTGGTGTCCCTGCTACCAGCACCAGTAGGGGTACTTTACTTTAGAAGATCATGTTTTGTTTTTTTGACAATATATAAATAAATATATTGTTAAAAGCATTGAGTTCTCATCTGTTTTGTCTGTTTGTGTTGGGATAGAATGCACAGAGCTGGAAGCAGGGCTGGATCTGTGAGAGGAGCTGGAAGAGACCTGCACTCCAGGGAGGGACACCTTTGTCCCAGCATCAGCCTGGTTTCCCAGCTGATAGTTCTTCCACTAGATTGGGGACATGCTGTTGAGACGTGAGGTGCAAAGGCTCCACCTCATGATGAATGCAAATGAATGATTTGTCTTGCAGCTCTGAGCCTTGAAGCACAGGCACTCAGGTCTTTCTTTCCAGAAATCCATATCAAAAGCTCTGTATGAGCTGCATTAAAAAAGCCAACTGGAAGTAGCCTTTATTTGTTACTATTTGTGTCAGGCAGGATTCTAGCAAAAAGCTAGTCTTGCTACAGCTTCATAACCTTCAAAGAATCCAGTTCCTACAAGTTCTACTCAATACAGCCTCACAGTCCAGCACAATATACTTCAAGTAGGAAACCTTTACCATACGCATATGGGCACACTACAAGAGTATGTTACTCTCAAAAAACATTACTTTAACCTCTCTTCCTGACTGATATCACAAGAATTTACATGAATTGATTAAAGGGTTGAGCCAAACTTTTCTTTTTTCCAATTCTGCAATTCACATACCTGTCACTCCACATTGGAGTGTTTCAACAACAATTGTTCTCTCTGTTGGTGCTGTTTTAGATATGTAGTTAACAAAATCCATCCTCATCTACCCAAATCCACAAGCTCTTTTCCTTTTCTCAATATACAATTTTTGGATGCATTTCAATATATCCAATGGTTCAGCATTTTTCAAGTGACTTCCTCACTGCTTGCACAGTCCTCTGACCTTTGCCCACACGAGAGCCAATGAACTATAGGGAAGGTCATCTGCCACGGTCCAAGGAAGAAGGAATAGGACCGCAACACTGCACAAAGGGTTCAACTCGAGGTAGCAGGTCGGGTGCAATGGCTCTTTATTGAGGGTGTGTGAGGGTTTATATAGGGTTCAGTATGGAAAGGGCTAGAAAACTGGGTGGAGCATGGGATAGACAGCCAGGGGAACAGATGAGGGTAAGAACTTAGAAAAGAGGGAGGAACTGGGAAGGAGCTGGGAAAGTAAAGGGCCAGTGGGAGCTCTCTCCACACTGCGGCATTTTTTAGCCAATCAGAGGGAGGAGCAGGGAAGGTAGGGGATAAACAACTCTGGGCAAGCCTGGACATGCCCAGGCAATACAAGTGAATGGGGATAATACAACCACATGGGGACATTACAAAAACAATATCTAAACTGGGGATAAACTGTCAAGTCCATAAGATGGAGTCTCTTTATGCACCGTAAATTTCTCTCCAGGCTTTAAAAGTTTCCCAGTCGGACTCTTGCTCTACCACAGTCATTCCATCCAGGAATGTCGGATGGGACTGATCCCTTACATTCAGATTTACAAAGCAACATTTTGTTCAGATCTGCACCATGATGACAATTTGTTTTACCAAGGGGATGAGGGGCAGCACAAGAGACACAGACACCAACCTCAAGGAACAAGTGTGTAATTTTACTATAATGCAAAACAGCAAAGAATTACAGAAGGATAAGCTCAGCAATGCAGCTAATCATTACTACAAAGAGTGCCTATAAGAATGATACATCACCAGTTACCCTGATACCATAATCAGCATCCAGACCCACACATCAGCTGGGGAGCCCTGGTTGCAGCAAAGGGTCGGAGAACCCTTCTCAGTAACTGGGAAATCCTACTCAGTGTGTCCACTTATAGGTGAGGTCTCCATCATTGCTGTGAAAGGTCCAGCTTTTATATTGTTAAACAAACCAAGCTTACATAACCACTAGTGCAGAAAAACATCTGGCTTCCTTCTCTCCTTGTGTTTCACCCAAAGCCTGGCAAGGGGTCAGGGGAAAACCAAGCTTTGACAATCTGTCACCAAACACAGCCAGACATCTAATTCCATGGCACTGACCAGTCTCTAAATACAGAGAGATAAATACATTCATATTTCACTGAGTCATACATATTTAATAATGAACAGATAAAATTATTATTCACTAATGAGCATATACAAACATATCTTACTAATAAGCATACATATTTACACACATGTAGTCTTATCATACTACATATTTTACTGAGAAACATACATAATTTTTCTAATGAGTGGATACGTGGCTAAATATAACGTTAGGTTGAAAGGTTCATCTAGAGGTAAACTTTGGCTCAGGGCCTGTTGTTCAGGCCTCAGCACCTCAACTATCTATCTTACCTACCTTAAAGCTAACCCCTCTGTTTTCCATTTGATCCCTTTCTTTTTCATCCTACTGGCAATGAAGATCTCCAGAAATGGATTGAGGTGATTATTGGTGGATTTATATTGTTAAGATTATTAAGTTTGTTTGGTGTATTTGTGGCTCAGGAAACTTGTGTGTGAATGGACTTTACAGAACTGTCTGCAGTCAAGTAGCCTATTTACAATGTTGGTATTAAATTACAGGTGATTATTTTTGCAGTGTTCCGATATAATATGCTGAATTTGAAGCAGGTGTGATTTAGTTAAGACTCAGGACTGAAATGCTGAGTGTTCTTCTTGAATAACTAGATTTCACAGTCATCAAGCACAGTTCTTTATTTGTTGAGGGACATAGGCATGTTAGTGACTAGAATGGAAATGATGCACATGAAATCAGTAACAACAATTCTTATAAAATCATAGAATCATAGATTCATATATGTTGGAAAAGACCTCCAAGATCTTTAGTTCAGCCTTTGATAGATCACAACCCTGTCAACTAGAACCATGGCACTAAGTGCCACATCCAGTCATTTCTTGAACAACTCCAGGGATGATGACTCCACAACCTCCCTGGGCAGCCCATTCTAATGCTTGACAATCCTTTCAATGAAGAAATTCTTCCTAATGTCCAACCTGAACTTGCCTGGCACAGCTTAAGGCTTTGTCCTCTTGTCCTGTTGCCAGTTGCCTGGGAGAAGAGGCTGAACCCCACCTGGCTACAACCTCCTTTCAGATGATTGTATAGAGCAGTAAGGTTTCCCCCTGGGCCTCCTCCAGGCTAAACCACCCCAGCTCCCTCAGCTGTTCTTCATATGATTTAGTCTCTAGATCCTTGGCCAGCTCTGTTGACCTTCTCTGGACTTGGTCCAGGACCTCAATGTCTTCCTTGGGGTAGGGAGCCTAAAACTGAACACAGGTTTTGAGATGCTACCTCAACAGTGCCAAGTACAGGAGGACAATCACTGCCAATGGTATCCTGGCTTGGATCAAAAATCTGGGGCCAGCAGGACCAGGGCGGTGATTGTCCCCCTGTACTGGGCAAGAGTATATTCCACACTGTTGGCTCATGTTCAGCTGCTGTCGACCAGCACCTCCAGGTCCTTTTCTACTGGGCTACCTTCCAGCCACTCTCCCCCAGCCTGTAGCGCTGCCTGGGGTTGTTGTGACCCAAGGGCAGGACCCAGCATTTGGCCTTGTTGAACCTCATACCCTTGGCCTCAGACCATTGATCCAGCCTGTCCATATCCCTCTGCAGAGCCTTCCTACCTTCCTCCAGCAGATCGTGCCCGATTTGGTGTCATCTACAAACTGACTAAGGGTGCACTCAATCCCCTTGTACAGATCATCAATAAAGATATTAAACAGAACTGGACTCCTGGTACATTGACTTTTGACATCCATGTAATGAGTTTCATTACAGATCCAAAGACATAAAAAAAGGAGGGTCCTCTTGAGAAGGCAGACTGCTACCAGGCCTCTTGCCAACATCTGTATGCATTTTGTTTCCCATTAATAATGCTGCAGGGCACCTCTGTGCCTCAGAGCAAATTAACAGAATAACAAAATCCAAAACACATAAACATCCTGCTGTAGGTAGGATATTCCTTTAGTTCTTCCTCCATCGTAAGAAAAGTTGTCTAATTTATTTTCTCCCTCTTGTCTTTCAGTTCATTTTATTAGTATCCTTACCTTATTGCAAACAATATTATAACAGTCAGAATTAACAAACTGTGTAAGATATCTGCCTGCGAGGGAAGAAAAAGGAGTAAAAAGCCTCTTGGTTTTTAATTGTTTGGAATGATGTAGTAAGTTTTACTCAAAGCTAATTCTAGGCTCTTGATTTGCAGTTTCATCCTCCTCAGGGAAAACTGAGAGCAGCCTGTGTGCAAACATCCTCTGGGCCTGAAATTTAAGCACAAGCTCTAGCAATAGTATCACCTTCTATAACTGACAGAAGAGTCTTATTTCTCTCTTCTTGTATTTCAGGGAAGTAATTTACCCAGAACCACTAGTACTAAAATGGCATGAAAGACACACTAAATAACAGACTAAAGCATCAATCATCTTACAATAATGCCAGCAATTATTTCCATACATCTTCTTGACAGCGACTCCAGCTTTTCTCTTTAGCTGTAATATTCATGCTACCATACAAATTGATACTGATGATAGCCACTAGATTAAAAGAAGAGGCAGCATGTCTCCTGTCTTTGAAAATCATGTTGAAAATCAGCATCCCCACAGCCATCTTCTTTTTGGGAAAGCTGTTCAGGTGAAGCCTCACTAACCAAGTTTTTTTATCCATCACGTGTATTGCCATTTTAACCTTTTATTTTGTGACCACTGTTTATGTAAACATCCTGTCTCAGTGGGCAGGAAAGCAATTTTCTTTCTAGCAGTCTTAGAATCCTTCATGCCAAGGAGAGCAAGATTTCTGGGATCCAGATGATTTTATTTCTCACAAACCCATCACAGTTGCTTCTACTGTGATAAATACAAGGCCAATTAGATTTAAAAAAAAAAAGAGTTTTACATTAAAAAGTTTTAAAATACATTTATGTCATGATTCCACATCAAACTATTTTTGAATTTGTAACAATATAAGTCCCAAGCTTAACTGACTAACTATGCTTCTAAATTCATCAAACTCAAAAATTTAAATAGTAGAAACTGGTTTAGTTTAAAGATAGAAGATAGTGCTAAATTAAATATGGAGTACACCTCTGCAACTAATTGGTGTATGTATGCTCAACAGGCTGGCTGCCTCTCCATAGCACACCTCTGTGCATCTCAGTGCTCTTTTGGACAGTGTACACAGTCATCTTCCTTGCCTGTACTGATCCACCACGGCACTCAATCATGCAGATCGGTGACTGTATGGACTTCTCATTCCCACTGTTTGTTTTCTAGACTGCACCCTTAAAACTCATAATTCTTGAAGTTGCTCTACCTTTACGTTAACGTAACTAATGTTCTTTAGATTAAAAAAAATTATTTAAAAAAATTACGTTATCCTGACCTTTTGAGAGGACAATGAGTGAATATCTGTTAATTAAATTGGCAACATAAAATAACCTTGTTCATTATGATAGCAATGCTAATTCATTATGTTGTGACAGCATGACTGCAGTGTGTGTGCACGCATTGCACACATGTGGAGGGCTTAACACACATAGAAAGACTGTAAACATCGTTTTTTAAAAAATAATTTATTCCTTGTGAAGAAAGTAGAATGATGATCTTACATAAACCCCCCATATCTGTAGCTGACGTAGCATCAGGTTGCTGCATTCGACCCGCTACTTACAGATCACTATGAAATTATTAGGACTAGAAGGAAAGTCGCACACATCCAGTCACAAGGCATGGAATTTTACCCTAAATACTCATGAATCTATTGCATCTGCTCTATTTTAAAGGGTAAAACACGCATACACTATTAAAAAAAAGAGGGATAAACCACAGAATTTTCACAGTATATCTTCCTATGGATTTTCCCTTGAAACTCCCATATGTCCAAAAACATTTAGAAAGCTGAATTAATTGCGCATAAAGATTAAAAAAAAGACATTTTCTAGGTCATTAAAAAAAAATCCAACCATTTTCTCAAATGGAGTATTTCTGGCATAGCTGTGTTGAGCATCACTCACACTTCCCACACAAAGGGCAGTTACAGCTGTATGTGCACCATGCAATCATTTATCTAGGTTCCAAAGAGAAGCTGTGAGACTGTTGAATTTCCATGGAGAGAGGAAAACAAGCAAGAAACACAGAAAGCAAATAAGTGCACAGGCAAAAAAATCCAAGGGAAGTTTCTGAACATTCATCCAATAATAAAAACACAAAAAAGGTGGAAGACTATGACTATCTCAAACATCTATATGGAAAATGCAATTCCAGCTTTAAAATGTTACTTCCCTTTTTATAAAAATATTTGCAACTGTGTAGAAAATTTCAAAGACAGGTACAATTCATACCTGGAAATGGCCACAACTATTTCAGTAACTGATAGTTTATGTATTTGATAAAGTTCTGAAGTACTAATGATTCTATTTAACATCTGTTCATTACATCAGAGGTATGTGCAGTTCAAGCAAACAATTTCAACAGAAAAAGAAAGATGCTGAAGTCTACCGTGGTTGGTTAATAAACAGGATCACAAATAAGAAACAACAATTCATACATGGCAGTTTGCTTGTTTGCTTCTAAGAATTTTGGTCTGACTGACATTCCTTCTGCTATTTTTTGTCTAGACATTGTTTCTGGAAAAAATGCAGGGGAATTCTTTCTGTCAGCCTACTACTGTACCAAGTACAGTATATTTTCTTTGGTTGGGAACTGTCCCTGTCGAGATCTCCACTGAAAATGCTGACTGAACGTGTGGTGCCTGCCACAGGGCTGTGCTGATAAACTGATGTAGTGTTACATGTATTTACTGAAGAGAACAGACAATCAGATACACTGAGAAGATTGTACTGAAGGCCCCCGGCTGAAAGAAGGAAAACAACCAAAACACCCAAACCGACCCGCCCAATTACTTCATAGCTGCTGGAATCCAAGCAATCCTACTTGTACTTCTAATTCAGGACTGCAGTTGGAAGAATGTTAAGTATGTGCAGTGATATAAATGCAGGGTTGTCTTTTAAATTTTCCTTCTGACAGCGCCCCTGCAGGAAGGACAAGACTCTCGCTAAATGAAATGCAAATGCCAAAGGGTTTATACAGTACAACAATACACAATTCCATTACTGTGCATTTTTACAATTTACTTCTTCCAAGAGCCACTCAATTCCATTTAGCAAACCATCTAAAGTTGCAGCTACATTGTCCTGCACCTGTGAAAATAAAAAAGAAGTTAATGTATTAGAGATATCAGGTAACAGGATCTAACAGTATTTTAACATCACTTCATGTCCATCCATGAAGTCAGAAACAACCATATAAAATCTAAATCTTTATTATTGGTCTAAAGGTCCCTTAGATAAAAAAGGCTTCATAAGAGTAAGCAAACAAAAAAAAAAAACCACATTAAAACCCATCAGAAAAGCTTTCACTCTTGGTACCAATGTGTGTTTTTTCTCAATCATTCCATCAGGTATTCTGGAACACTGTCCTTAATTTACAGATGACAATGTACTTGAAAATTCTTCTTGTAACTCTTAAACAAAAATGCTGCTAGCTCTAGACTTCTACGCATATTATTACTATTCGGATTTTGTAACTTTTATCAAGAGGTTATTACAAACAGTTTGGGTTTTTAAAAGCCTGTAAACATTCCCCTTATGAAAATGAAGGAATTATCTCAAATCAAAATTTAGTTTTTTTTCTGGTTTTATTATTCTTCAGCTACGCAACATTAACAAAAATTAATTATATGTGGCTGAATCATGCTAATATATACTGTGCTTGACAAGCATAAAAAAACAGGTTCAGGACCTCACATCCTATGTAAAAAACTGATTTGTCAAAAACTTGAACACATCACATCAAACGAGCAACAGTCTCCTAAAAATGGCCCAAAAATCTATCTTGTTTCCAAGGCCTTGGGTTATGACTCAAGTAATTTAGATTTAAATTAACTGAAGCTTCCTTACTCCCTTCAAGACCAGCATCTGTCCTTCCCTACATTCTGAAGTCTCTTGTGTGTTCCTGGAGAAGCCACTGAACTCCCTATTCTCAGACAGACTAATGATTCAGCTTAGAGGACCAGAGAAACTAAATCCCTCACTTAAGTGGAGGGCTCATGTGCCAGTGTTAAAAGCTGCACACTTGCTTAGGTAGGAGTGGTTCAGGAACCTGAAAGCCTAAACTTAATACAAGTCAACAGAGAAACAGAGAATAAAGGTTTAAATGCAAGTACCATCCAGGGCTGACGTAGCAGATTTAGTTGCAACTGATGTGCCACATAAACACATGGAATTCTTTCCACACCAATGTGAGAGACACAGGACAAAACCAGCAGAGGTCTGTTCGGAGGCCCGAGGGCTGGATCAATCATGGCCAAAATACGAGCCCATTCCTCCTGACGATCATGCTCTGAGAAACAATTTTTAACATATGAGTCTTAAATACACACAAATCCAAGGAAGCATTTTGTTGTTATTTCGGAGGATTTTTTTAATTTCTTTTTTTATTTCAGAGGTGACAAAATAGAGGGTTGGAAGGGCGAAATGATCTAGTTCTGCCTATCACATTACTGATTCACCTGCACTCATGTCACACAAATATTAATGTCATATTTAGATGTTATTTAAGGTCTCCATAGATTCTACAGGCAACCTATTTCAGTCCTTAACATCAGTGTTTTCCTAGTACCTTACACAGATCAAAACTGCAACAAGCCATTCAGACATACTCACATACTGTACAGTCAGCAGCTCTTCCCTACTGGGTGTACTTTTCTCCTTAGTATATCCCTTCACATTTTTTTTACCCACTTCTTTTCTGAACTAGTCCTTTCTCTCCATTTAAAGCTGATGAACGTAAAGGTAGTTACAGTAATATTTGGATTATTCTCTTACAGGACTATACTAATTTAGACTAATTGCATCTTTTACTGAAGTTTTCCTGGTGAAAGTTCTGTTTCCAGACTATTACACCACAAACAATGTATTTCAGGCTTTTCCTGCACATGGTCAAGGGTTTTGTTTATGTTGTTTTTTAATCCAGATGATTTCCAACATGTAATTTAGATAGCAATTGTATCAGTATGTGCCCCAAACAAAAGAAGGAGCCATAACCCCTCAAAGGTTGATGAGAAAGTGTCTAGGATAGGGAACCTCTTCCACAGGATAAGCCATGAAGAAATAGCACTAATAAAGCAAATTTTGAAAGGATGAGAATGTGGATTTTGATGTATTGTATATTCTTTGTAATTTTTATAACATTCCAATTATTCTCAAAGTATGAATAAATAAAGATAAAGCCCTTACTTTTATGAGCTTCTGCATTAGCAACATAAATGAATCCATCCACTACTTCGCACACCTTCTTCACTTGATCTATTACACTGTAGTGCACGGCTTGCTGATTCCCTTCTGTGCTGTTCTCTTGGTAAAACATCTTATTCACAGCAACAGCTTGCTCTGTCCTTGCTCTCCTCCTTTCCACACTGGAAGATATTTCAATATTTCAGTAGTCAGGTTAACTGAGAAAGCAAAACTCAATCCTAAGAGTCTAGGTAGCAGAGGAAAGGGACAAGAAAATGGTATGAACCAGCAAAACGATTTTGCTCCCTCCTGCCCCACCTTCTTTCCTGGTGTTCATATACAGATGGCTAGCAATCTGCATATGAAAATACACCCCGGGACGAATTTATATAGTGTTGCAAAAGGGAATCAACCAAGGTTTCAAGAGGGATTGAAGCACCTGTACTGTAGGTATGTAAGAGGCTTGGAAAAGGTTTATCACTTCCATGTGAAAACTCAGCAATTGAAAAAAAGAAAGGAAAAGCAAAGATATTGATGCTTCAATTTATAGGGAATTTCGATGCATGTGAATGCACATATAGAAGTCACATGACAAAAAGATGAGGAAGGTATGAAATGAATGAGAAACTGTACTTTTTATTTAGCAGAGACCAAATCTTATCTTACCTGGTGGTGGAGTACAATGTCAGAATATTGAATTTTTGACTGTTATTAAACTGAAAACTGACTCCTGATCCAATTCCTACAGGGAAAAAATGAATATATGAGATTACAACTACTTGGCTACTGAATATAATTAAGTAGTAGTCTGAATATTCCAGTGGTGCTATAAAACGGATATATTCAAGCCTAGATACTGCTGCTAGGGGTAGCAGATTTACTATCTTACAATTAAACTTTATACATGCCCTAATTGGTCAGACTATTAATTTAATGAAAATCAATTCAATTATATTAAAAAAAATGAGGCATTTCCATATTTCTGATAATTAGACTTGAACCTAGAAACCCAAATCAGAAAGGAGGCAGACTTGTGTTTCCTAGCTGAAATTGTCATAGCAAAGGCTCTAGTCTGTTAAAGACAAGCTGCATTGAAAAGGATGGAGAGAAATTAAAAAAAAAAACCTAAAAAATAATTTTCACACTTCCTACAAATACAGTTTAATTATTCTAATTCTGATGTGCTGAAATAAACATTAGTTAAAAAGTAATACATTTTTGTCTCTGGTTTGGACTGAAGTGAAATTACAGATGTTCAAAGTTATTCTTTTACACACCAAAAAAAATCCTTCACCTGCTCCTGTAACTCTTCTAAATGAAATTTACACCATTTGACATAATCATGTAAAGGATCAGTCTTGAGTTCTTGTATAAAAACAAAAACGTGTTTTTTAACCCCTCACTGCAAGCAGTAGTACCTAAACGAAGTTCTGTCTGCATTTATCCATTATAACAAGAGCTGTAACATGGAATTTTGGATGAAGTAAATACGAGGAGCAAAATGATCCTTCTGACATTGTGCAAATTTAGTCATAAATTCACTGCAGCTATTAGTTTGTCCCAAATGTTCTCTGCATTTATCCTTCTGAATGAATACAAAGAAAGAAAATGGGTTTTTTCCATGATGTTACTGAATTTTATGGGGACAAAAAAACCCATCCTTTTTCTCTGTTTCTCCAACCACATTTTTTTGTGTTATATTTGTTCACAAAATATAAAGGTCAAAAGCCAGAACCATCATTACCATGAATTTGTCTATGAGGTAGGCCAGCTACTACCAGAATTTCTGGGCACGTCATCATCTTTTGCACTAACGAGTCGTCCAGCTCTTCCAAACCCGGCCCAAACATGGCAAAGCGAGGTTCTGCCTGAGTGACCAGTGATTGCAGGAAGGAAGTCACAGCCCCATACCGGGGTCGGCTTGATCTCAAACTTCTTCTACCCTGAGGACAGCTCTTTTTGTATCTGTGTAAAATAGATGCAACTAGAAATTAAACACAAGATACAGAAAAGGTATTAATCAAACAACATAAATTGACTTAGGTCCCACACTTCTTATGCTTTGCTACTGGTTCAACTCAGAAAGCATAGGTCAAAAATTATAGAGTTCCAAACTGATGCTTTCAAACACCAGTACAAAGCAGGCAAAGACATCCGTTGTTTTGAAGTCCAAATACTGACTTTTTGGACCTTGTTATGTTGCTATCAATAGATCCTTCAGTTTATTTAAAATAAAATAAAATAAATTAAAATAAAATAAAATTACACATTCCCCCACCCTCATTGAACACACAATACAGATAAAATAACATCAAAGCAGATGAGTCACATAAATTAGGAAAATTAGACTGGTGAGTGTGCATTTCAAACTTTAATTAGACTGCATCTGTGCTTGAATCAGGTAACCACCTGAAATGGACCGTGTCCCCTGCAGGTACAGAGCATGCATGCTGTGAAAGATGAGTGTTGTTTGCAAGCCTATACGCTCGCTTGGTGCACAAGCTAGAAAACGTGAAAAGACTTTGGTAACCAAGGGGAAGGGTAACAGTAAGACAGATATCCTAGAGCAGCAGCTTCAGTCTGCTTCTGCAGTCATGGTAGGCTGTTGCTGGACAAACTACTTCTAAATGAAATTTACACCCTGTGACGTGATCATATAAAGGATCAGTCTTAAGTTCTTGTATAAAAACAACAAATGTCTGCTCTTCTACACCTACACTGAGATACTTCAGTTGAGATCAGCAGAACCACTAAGTGCACACAGACACAATAGAAATCAGTGGGAGGTGGTTTCAAACAGGTGATGCTCTGAAGTATTCAGACCTGAAGAGATTTAAATCCAATTTCAAAATCAGTATATATTTTGCACTTCAAATTCTGGGTGCATTGTTCCTGTCTGTAAAGTGGGGCTGAAGGGCACAGAGATTGCAGAAGCTAGTCCATTTAACGTGAAAAAACACGTTAAGCATCACTTTGGAAAATTTAACTGCAAATAAATAAAAAACCCCAAACAAACCCACGAACCACTACTACAAATTAATCAATGGAATTGAATGAAGTTAAAAAAAAAATCCCACAGAATAATCTGCTTAAGAAGTTCTTGTCAGTCATCTAAACACATTGTGAGTGTTGCTATTCTTGTCAACTATACTATCTGAAACCAGTCTTTTACAGCCTTCAACAATCAGAGCTATAGCAATACTACTTGTTCTTCTGTGCACATTCAAAAAAACTTTTTTTTATCATTAGGTCTTCCATGTAAGATGAAAAAAATAAAGATTCATTCCACTTGCCGTAGTTTGAAAACTTCTTAGTACTTTTATTAAAGAAGAAATCACTTGCCATTGTACTGAGAGCAAAGAACACTTCTTATCAACAGTATGCAGAGCTTTTGAGATGACTGTATTTCTGTGGCATAGCAAAGCATAGCAAAGAACAGCTTTAATTAGCTCTTTTTTTACAATGTCTTACATTCCTGTTGAGCTACAAACAGAAAGAGCTGACCAGATCATCGAACAGCAGGAAACTGTATTTCCAAAATAAACGATGGATAAAAGATCAAAACTTAAACAGGAGATTACAGCAGAGCTTTATTGCTGTATACATGAAACATGCCTGTGGGCTGAGTATTACTTCTGAAGAGAGACTGAAAGTCGTGTAAGGGAACACGAAGATACTTACACTGCCATGTAATCATACAGTGCCTTATCGCTGGCCTCTGAAAAGGCTTTATTAAAAACCTCCACATCTGGAAGCGACTTCCAATCAACAGACGCCCAGAGGGGGAGATCCCGCAGGAGAAAATACCTCCACAACAACGGGTCCCGCACCGCCGCCCTCCAGTAACTACTCGTGCTTCCCAGGTGGCACAGATCTTGGGGCGAGAGGAAGGACATGATGTTCAGCTGCACGTCGATCTGAAAACCAGGGAGAGCAGCGGTTTAAGCGACTCGGGAATGTTCCGCGGCGGAGCCGGGATGTCCCGACCCGGGCCCCACTCACCGGCAGCCTCTGCAGGGCGCTCGCCTCCTCCGCATCTCCGCATCTCCCGGGAGCGCTGGATGCGGGGGGGCCGCGAACGCGGCGGGACCGCCGCGTTCGCGGCCCCCCGCATCCAGCGGCTCCCGGAGAAACGCGCAGCCCACCCCTCACCGCCGCTTCCAAGCCTCCTCCCCGCTCTCTCCTCCCTCAGCAGCCATGGCGCCGCCGCCGCCCCTCACACCCGCAGCGCGCCGGCGCCGCGGACTTTGCACCGCCGAGGAGGCGCCGCGCCATCCTGCCCGAGGGCTGGTTACTTGGCAGCTTTGTTGGAGTGTGTGTGGGGGGGGTTTGTTTTGTTGGGGTTTTTGTTTTGTTGGGGTTTTTGTTTTGTTGGGGTTTTCCCACTCCCCCGCCCTTTCCCCTCAGAAATACTGGATTACACTTTGGACCTCGGCATTCCAGTTCTTTGAGACTGTGCGTGTGGGTTTTTGTTTTTTTTTTTTAATGCAGCAGAAGTATACATTTCGATTTAAAAATTAATAATAATAATGATGATAATAATAATAAAAAAATAAAACCAGACACGGAAGCAGAGGCAAAACTCCTTAGTTGTGCTCCGAGGACACGGGGTTTCTTCCGGCGGCGGATCTTAGCTGTGGGATTTCACCAAGTCACGCAACATTTGTTTTGCCGCCGTCGTGTTCCACCCTTGGCCTTTTAAAGGTCCCTCACACACGGTCACATACTTCGTTAACATGTTTTTCCCTGTTTCTTGGAAGTCCAGCCACACGCTCTGTGTTCCGCTGCCCAGGCTGCTGTCACACACAGGATCTATTGACTCAGGGCTTTCCTGCTTCCCTTCTCCCCCGTGTTTCAGTCCCCAGTAGCACATTTCTCCACTGTACATCATTGCCAGTAAGTGTGTGTCACTAAATATACCTGCAAAAATAATTTATATGGAGTACTTTATTGTTCTAAGAAAGTACACAGCTTGTTAACTTTTTTTTTTTTTAGTTTCCTGGAAAAAAATTCCAAAATGACAGTCTCAGCCTGTTAAATAGGTAAACCAAGAAACCAACTCTTAACCTTGAGATGACTGACAATGCCCAGAAGAGAACACAGATCAAGACTGTGCTTATTACTCTGTCCATTTTGGCCCTCCATAATGCTAAAATCTTTAAGATTGCCATCTAACCAAAATTCTGATAATTATGTTTGCCTATTATCGTTGAGAATTTCAGTATTACGCAAAGGTATGACTGTGCATATTTATGTTAGAATATTTCCGTGCCTCCTGTAATTCAAGACTGAAAGAAGATAGTTCTATAGATTGCTCTATAGTAATGCAACTTACATAAAGCTATATAGTGACAGAGAGAATTTGCTAAATCTGAACAGTTCTGCATGTAGTTTTTACCTGTGTGAAGTCTTTAATTCTTTGTACCTGTGTTATCCTAGAGCTAAGCAGGCAGACCAATAGGCAAACATCTAGCACCCTCTGCAGCCGTATCTGTGCCTTAAACATCTGTCAATTGTCAACTGGATGGCTGCAAAACACACATGCTCAGCATAAAACACCCGCAGTCTCAGTTCACCTTCATCCAGTGTGCTCAAAAACACAGGGAAAATGACCACCACCACTTTCTAAAATCCATGAGTCAAAAAAGAAGGGGGTGAGCACTGCTGCCTGCTTATTTGCCTCATTATTACCTTCTTGTTCTAAAAAGTGACAGGTTTTGAATACAAATTCAAAAAATGAAAACACACAAAAAACCACTTCATAAAGTGAAGCAGTTATTAAGAGGAGGGGGTTGTGGGTCAGGTTTTTTGGGGTTTGTTTACCTTCACTGAGTAATCTAGCTGTGTCTTTATCTTGAAGTAAGACATCTTCATTTAGCTGAAGAGGGCATCTAAAGCTAAGCATCTTCATCAAGTAATGAACTCCATCATTAAGACACTGAGTACGGTTAAAAACAAGGAAAAAATAAGTTCTGGTTAAATTAATGGTAGCCAGAAATACTTCTGTGAATTCCCCAAAACCCTACTAGAAAAAAAAAAAAATAAAAAGAAAAAAAGATTAAAAAGCAGCCATATTTTAAAAGTGAAGAGTCAAACTTTAAAGCTGTATTCACAAGCTCATAGAATGTTTTCATTTACTTTACCTTTTTAAACGTGGCAATGTTTCCTTGTAGCCATTCTCTCCTTTCTTTTGCTGTATGACAGTACATGTAAAGCAGGGCTCCTTTCCTCCAGTAAAGACATTCTAACAGTTCTGCACCAAGGATGTTAATGGGCTGAAATAAAATCCAACAAACTGGGCTAACACAAAAATAACCCACCTGAACTAGTCATAAACACAGTAACACATGCAAAGAGTCTCTTACTTCAGAGGCTGTACTTGACAGCAACACTCAGAAACACAAGACTAACCGAATACTGAAAACGGCCAAATCAAACTATCATTAACATGTCATACAATCGTAAAATGTCAGTGAGAGAAATTCTGAGCGCGCAACAAGTTATTTGAAACAATATTTTCAGGAATCAGTATTTAAATACAAGAAAGAGTTGAAAATCTTTCAAAATTCCTCAAGGTCTGCCCATCAAAAATACAAATACTACCATCCTGTTTCAGATTTTTTATTTTAAAATACTGAAATAATTAATCCTCTGGCTCAAGAACATCAGTACTCACTTCTTCATCTACGTTGCATTCCCTCACTAGATCTTCTGGTTCTGAAAGAATACAAATAAGTTCTTTAAGTTTTTGCAAGGAAGTTTCTTCTGGAAAATCGTCATCCACAAGCTGGTTTTCCTCAAAATACGTTATGTCTAGGACAGCCTATGAAAACAAGAAGACATACAAAGGAAAAACGCTACCGGCAAAATAATGAACTAGTGGTGTGTTGTAACATAGAAAACTTATTAGTTTATAAAACAATACAATTTGAAGGTATTTTTTTACATTTTGTTTACTAAAGGCTCAAGTTATAAGTATTGAAAGATTGCTGGCAGTGAACGTAAAGTCAAACCCCTTTCTGTCCCTAAAGTATCAGTACAATTATTCTCGACTCCCCAGTTATCCAAGTCAACTGCAGCCATGTGCTTCGCAGATGTTCACCGTACAAACCAAGTAACAAGATATCCTTTTCTGCTCTATCCTCCTTTTTACATCAAAGCTTCTCTCACAATATACACAGATTTTCTTGAAAGTCAGCTTGATGGTTTAAATACAATACCTGGGTATAGAGCTGAAAAAGAGCAGAAGGAGGCTCTTTCCCTTCGTTACAGAGGTCCTTCAGCTTCTCCAGAGCAGCTGAGCCTTTTGCTAGGAAGGTATCTGAAGGAAGAACACAATGCTTCCTTAGCACTGAAAGGCACTCAGCAGGAGCCTCGCTTCCTCTCCTTTTTCACATGGCTTCATCCACCCTCGCGGTATTTACAACAGCAGCTGGGTAACACAGCGCTTAAGCAAGCCAGCTGTCCTGTTAGCCCGCACCTTTCACAATTAAACTGAGGGCATCCGCGGCACGCTCCGCTGTTCCCAAGCCGACCCCCACGCTCCGTTCGCGGGGATGCCCTACACCCCGCCCTGAGGGCCGCCCTCCGCCTGGTTCTCGGCCCGTCCCCCCTCGCAGTGCCGCTCACCGTCCCCGGCCGCGCCCCGGGGCGCCCAAGCCGCCGCCCAGCGCCGCCAGCCGGGGCCGCAGCGCGGGCACTGCCGGCAGCGCCATGGCCGCGCCCGCGCACACGCGCAGGCGCAGCGGGGCCGCGCCGGCGGGCGGGAGCGGCGGGCTGTGGCACAGCAGGGCCGCGGGAGCGGGCGCGGTGCCGGGCGTCGGGGCTTGCCTCGCCTCCCTCAGCTCCCGCCCCGCCGGGACAGCCCTGCGCGCAACGAGGGCCGCGAGGGCAACTCTGTTTGTGTGGAGGTGTGAAAGCTCTTGAATAACAGGCGTCCAGGGCGTCTGCGGATCCGTGTCACGGTCCCCCGGGGAGAGTCGCTCGCGTGAGCCTGTATCAGCAGAATTTATGTAGTGAGAACTTACATGTTGGAAAAGATCTTTGGGATCATCCAGTCCAAGCTATGACCAAACACCGACATCTCAACTAGACCATGGCACTTAGTGCCACGTCCAGTTTTTCCTTAAACACCTCCAGGGGCGGTGACTCCACCACCTCCCTAGGCAGCCTATTCCACTATTTAGCCACTCTTTCCCTGAGGAAATTCCTCCTAATGTCCAACTGAAACTTCCCCTGGCACAGTTTAAGACTGCATGCTCCTGTCTTGTCTCGAGTTGCCTGGGAGAAAAGACCGATCCCCTCTGGCTATAGCCTCCTTCCAGGTGTTTGTAGAGAGTGATGAGGTCACCCCTGAGCCTCCTCCAGGCTAAACAACTCCAGCTCCCTCAGCTGCTCCTCGCAGGACTTGTGCTCCAGACCCTTTGGCAGCCTCCATGCTCCGTGCTCCAGCACCTCAATGTTCTTCATGGATTGAGGGGCCCAGAACTGGACACAGGACTTGAGATGTGGCTTCACCAGTGCCAAGTATAGAGGGAGAATGACATCCCTGGTTCTGCTGGCTACACTATTCCTGATACAGGCCAGGATGCCGTTGGCCACCTGGGACACAGCTGGGCTTTGTTCAGCTGGCTGATAACCAGCACCCCAAAGTCCTTTTCTGCTGAAAAAACTTGATGGGGGTGCTGTCCCCATCAAGTAATGCTTTCCAGTGTCCCTGTAAAATAGGTGTTACCCATAAGCAAACTGAAACAAAGGCAGCAAGGATCAAACAGTGTATTTATCAATAAATGTTGTTTGTTTGTTTGTTTGTTTTTAAACTTACACTTTAGTGTTGAATTACTTATCATGCAGAGGTACAGCTGCGAGAGTACACTTAAATCATCCTGAGACCACATACTTTTTGTTAGAGGAATCAGGCACTTTCTCCAACATTTTGTCCAGCTTCAAACAGCACTCTTCATGAACTTCAGAAGTTATGAGTAGTTTTCCTTTTATTTGTAACAAAATCTTGCTACTATGTGACAGTAAATCATGCACTATTTTGTGTTGTTTAGTTATAATAATACTGCATTTCACTATACTGTTTCCCTAGCCTTCACCATCTCTTTACCTGCCTGGAAAAAGCTAATGCATCAATGTCTGTTGGAGTAATGTGTCATGAACTCACACAATATTCACGATATTTTTACTTGAATATTTTAAAAAAAAGTTTACTAAAGACATTCTCCCCTTTTCAAGTCATATACTGTTCATCCTGTTAGAGCTTGTGACCCACTAAAGTACTTAAGAAAAAGGTGCAATTTACTTGGGTACTTTAGGCCATGAAAAGCTGTCTACTTGCAGGCACAGATGTTTTTGCTGTTGTCTGTCTTATGAAAGAGTTGCCAAACAGATCAAATACAACAAAAAATGTAGAACTTAAAAGGCAAAATTGCATCTGCTTCCAGAAACGGTTCGATTTATAGAAGAAACCCGTGTTTTGATTGGATATGTATTGTTGTTCATTCCTGCATGGTCAATAGTCAGATACAATTTTTCATCTAAGGAACAGCCAATACTAAAAGTATTCTGGTAGTTAACTATATCCCATCTGTGAGTGGAAGAGGTGGTGCTTCATGTCTTAAGTAAAATACAATGCTTTCCATGTTGTCATCTTTGGGACTGAAGAATGCCTGCGACATTGACAAGTGCCGTTCTTCAGGTCATTTGCTTGCTTGGTCCTGCCCTTACTTCTCTGTTCCAATACCCAGCTATGATTTAAATGTTGCTTTTTTTCACAGTTAGTCAAGTGGGCAGGTGTGTCAGCCCTTAATAGTGAAGGAGACATCATCCAGCTTTCAAGATGTGTCCTGTAAAAAACTAAAAAATTAAACCCCGCGAAGCAACCCAAAACAAAACAAAACACCAAATGGTTGTGTGCTGACTCATTTGATAAAGGAAGTGGTGTTTTCTTCCTGTGCCTCAGGCACTGCTGCAGCTTACTTTAGCTCTGTCTGTTTTGAAAGCTGGATGTATACGCAGTGACTGTTTTTTTTCCAGAAATGGTTATCCATGCTTTCTTTAAATATATAGTGAAATCTGGCTTTGACCTTATCAGTGCCTGAAATGGAAGAGGTGTGTGGCTGTTAATATCAGGTTGGGAAAATAGAATTTGCTCCCAATTTTTAAAAAGAGGGTGATGCACAGTTCTCTTGGAAGATTTGTAGGGGGTTAGGTTTTAATTTCCCCAAACCTGATTTTGTCATGAAATGTGTGAGGGAGCAGAAGACACCTCTAGTGGCATTTTTCTTGTATTATACCTTACATACTCCCACTGGGAGATGGTTTGTGAGAAATAGAGGTGACAGGACTTCTGGGCAAATACCCAAGAGACTGCAGAGCCTGGAAGAGGGGCTGGGCTGAACTAGGATGGGGGTGGTGCCTCCTCACTGCAGTGGGGGGGAGCCTTCACCCCTCCCTGGCAGGGAGCTCTGCCTCCCTCCTGGGTGGAGTAGCCTCTGGGCAGCCTGTGTCCTTCCTTTCTTACCTCAAAGCTGTATTCCCTTTGCCACTAAACCTGCAAGTTAAATTTTATAATATGTGGAGCTGCCATGGTAGTCTTTTCCCACACCTTCCAAAGTGCTTTGGTGTCAAGAGTGGTGAAAGATAAGGTGTCTGATTGAGGGAATGGTGATTTCAGTTTGCCTTTTGTTTTCACTAAGAATCTGTTCAAATAAACTCCCTGCCAGATATTTGAAAGCCAGTGGCCCAGTTAGGGCTTTACTGCCTCTCACTGTTCTTTTCAGGGCTTGGAAATCTTAACGTTCAGATTTTTAGAGCTTCACACAAAGTTGCATCCCAATATTTTTCTGAAAAATTCTGATGTTTAAGAAGAAACATTCTTTCTGAGTGACACAACATAAATTATGTTGTAGCAAAAAATGTTTCACTCCATATTCTAGGGAACAGTTAAAGTAGGGTAAAATGATCTCAGATGAAGGGATCCATGTGGGATTTGTGATCTGTCAGTGCCTACAACTACCTGGTTTTAAGGCTGCTGTTACTAATGAGGGAAGGTGTAGGGTGCTGACTGTTTAGAGACAGGCTCTGTTCCTAAATTGGTGGAAGAAAACAGGAAAAGTGTGGTGCCAACAGTTGTGGTTGATGGAAGAGAGAAAGCTGTGATTTTGTCCTTCAGAGGCATTGCCACAACTGTTTTCTTTTTTGGGATTTGTATATAAATCTTTCTCTATATATGCAAAGGTATATATGGTGTGAGTGTAAATTAGGTTCTGTAGATTGCTGCAGTAGGTTCTGATGCTTCTTTCCTTCCAAACCCTTAACTCTTCCTGTCCTTCTTGAGATGTGTGTGTAAATGTGTATGCTGCTAGAGAACAGGCTGGTTGTAATTAAACATTTGGAATTATTTTTGTCCTATATATTCTGTCAACACTTACTAAGTGCTCTAATATATGTAACTGTGAAAGTGGGCTAGCCTGATGTCTCTGAATACCTGAAAACTTTGAACATACTAGAACAAGTAATGTCTTGGATATACATAATTGTCCTACTTTAGTAGTTCTAGGACAACTTCTTTTTGTATTGAAAATTAAACAGAGCTTAAAACACAAGAGTGTCGTTCCTTTGTATATTTAATATTATTTAAACTAGGGAAATGTTTTTAGCTGTAATTAAAAATACAGAGTCATTTAAAAAAAGCAGATTTGCGCAGCAATGACTGATACATTTTTATCATTATTAGCAGCTTCAAGAACTTGTAAGTTTTGCAGGTTGTGCAAATTTTCTTGAACTAGGGCACTTAAAATAGGTGATAATGAACTCGTACAAATTCTTGGAGAAAGTAGCCAAGACAGGAATTTTAGTGGGTTCGAGTAAGTTCATGTTCATAGAATCACAGAATACTGCAGTTTGGAGGGGACCTGTAAGGATCAGGAAGTCCAAATCCTTAATGCCCAACGTGAACTTCCCCTGATGCAGCTTCATTCCATTTCCTCAGGTGCTGTCACTGGTCACCAGAGAGAGGAGATCAGCAGCTTCCCCTCAGCTGCCTCCTCCACATCCAGTGGGGAAGGTGTAGACTGCTGTGGGATCCCCCCTCAGCCTTCTGATTGTGGATGTTTTGTTCTCTAGGAAGAAAGCTGAAAGAAAGAGGTTTTACTTTCAGCAAATTAGTCCTCTGAGCAGAGGTTACTAAGCCTGATGATGATCACTTGATTACTTACTGCTTTCTTTGGTTGTGAACTGACTCTTAATGTTTAAAAAAAAAAAAAAGAGGAAGAAAAGAGTGTGTGTGAAGGTGGAAGTAGTTAGTAATGGAAAAATTGAATGGAATTAGAGAGATGGAAACCTACATCAGACCTATTCAAATAGGACTCAAATGATGTCAGACATTATCCCTTATCTGGCAGATTCCTAACAGTTTTAGAGTTTGTGGTCAAATTTTGTATTTGAAATGAACAGAGAAGACATCATGGATATTAACACAGAAGTATTTGGCTAGTTTGAGTTTATAGCAAGTGAATCAAGTATAGCATGCTTCAAGTCCTGTAGAACCTGGGAGAAATGATAATACTGTATTTGGTACAGCATCTTAGAACGATGCTGAATTACTATAATTTCAAGGCACATATTTTGACTCTTGGGGTGGTCCTGTACAGGGCTAAAAGTTGGACTCCATGATCCTTGTGGGTCCCTTCCAATTCAGCATACTCTGTGTTTCTGTGATTCTGTGAAATGTATGCCTTTAATAATGAGTGGCCCTCATAAATTATAATAGGTAATTTAAGTGTTGGACTGCAGTCTCTGAATTCTATACAGCAATTATAACTGAGACAGATGTGAGTTGACTTAGAAATTATGAGATAGGCATATTCATCTATACGATAGGTTTCACAAATGTATTAAATCTCTGGTAAAATACTTAAATCAGGAACATATTTATAAAATATTAGGCAGTAATGGTGTATTTTTGTTAGCAAAGAAATGAGACTGACTTACCTTCTTTGTTTTTTTTTATTTATGAAAATTGCTAACTTTGACAGTCAATAAAAGCATAACTGCCTAAATCGATAAATGCCATTTTATTGGTTCTTAGTGTGAATTCAGGATTTTATCAGAAATTTTTTGTGCATGGTGGACATTATGCTGATTTAGCTGTCTTAGGAATGAGACTGTTATGGTGCATCTCTAGTAACTAAAGAGCCACTTCACAAAAGTTAATGAAAAGTACCTGCTCTTTTTACTTACTTATATGTATTATTGAACATTTATTCATATTTACCTCCTGTGGATTTGAGTTGCTCAAAATAAGTTTGAAGTTTATTTCAGATCCATCTTGTTTCATTTTGATGAGTTTTAGTGAGCAAAGAGGTGAACTGAAGCAATGTGCCTTCACAGTCTGTTCTGTGGCTCCCCTGGTCAGAGCTGCCTCAGCAACAACTGGATTGTTGCACTCAGTCTTGGCTGTCAGACTTGCGCCATAAACTGTGTTAGCTGAGAAATATGAGAAGTGTTGTTTATAAAACTACTGAATTTATTAAAATGTGTTACAGAATATTTGGTCCTCCACATATGTTTCATCACTATATTATTTGAAGTAAATATTCCTGCTCTTGAAAATAAGCAAAATAAATATTTGTATTTATGCACAGAAAATATGAAACAGAGGTCTTTATTTATTGTATGTGAGTTTCATTAGTTTATTGTATCTAATAATATCTGTAAGAAAGATGGTCAATACTATGGTATCACCTTTCAAAATCCTCAAATTCAGAAACCCTCAATACTTTGGTATCACCTTTCAG
The DNA here is from genome assembly GCF_001715985.3 of Manacus vitellinus. Taxonomy (NCBI): domain Eukaryota; kingdom Metazoa; phylum Chordata; class Aves; order Passeriformes; family Pipridae; genus Manacus; species Manacus vitellinus. The sequence goes on along the minus strand of NW_021939324.1, from coordinate 2,460,695 downwards.
TTCCTCAAATGCAAAAAAGGAAATGTAAGTTCTGTCTTGCTTTCACTGTGTGGCTTTGCAATTACCAGGGAAGGGGTGTAAAACTGGAATTTATTCAGAATAATGCTAAGAAAGGGCAGATAGTTACCAAAGATTTCCTTCCTATTTGTGAGATGAAGGACTATGAAATAATTTCCAGAATCCAGTGTCATGTTGAATAATGTCATGGTATTGTTCATATAATCATTGCTCATGAAATTATATAATACAGTATCAAATTCAGTCAGTCCTCTTAAAATGAAGCTGTGCGTTTAGCCTGAAATTTATCTAGTTCAGAGCTCAGAGCATTTGTTACACTGTCAATGCCAAATGTGAAATCAGGGAATAAGGGTGATCTGTAATGGAATTTTACCATTGTGTCAATAGATGTGAAATAGATTTATTCTGCAGAAGCATGTGAGTGCCAACAGTTAGTGAAATTGCGGGTGTGTCGTATTTTTGTTTCCCTAGCCTTACATGACTTTGTTCTACCTGCTTTCTACTTTCAGGTGGTGCCCTGACAAAACATAAACCAGCTGCTTTCTTATAGCCTGCTATTGGGACAGTACCTGATTTGAAAAGCTTCTGAACATAAAAAGTGATTTGGCAGTTTGATTTCTGGTTGTTAGGGTGGCATGCACTGAACTTTGATGTTGGAATTGCTCTCTTCTACAGAGACCGGCCTAGAAGAGGGGAGCATTAGAGGCTGACAAATAGGAACTTCTTCCTGTTTGAGGGAAAGCTGAACTAGCTTCTTTTTAAAAAGCAATTGTAAAGTGTAAAATATTCTGTAAGGGAATGAAACAGTTTACTTGCAATAGGCAAGGAAATCTGTGTTTTTCTATTTTATGGTTAATGAACAAAGAATGGTGTGTACTGTGGACACCTTCATCCAGAAGAATGCTGTGCCTACCACATGTCATTTGTAGGCTCCTGTCAGTGTTGGTCTGGTCTGGGAGAACTTGCTTACAGCAGTCTCCATCTCAGTCTCCAACTGTTACAGATCACTGTGCATATAACTGAGGGTATTGCTTCACAGTCGGCTTCTAGAAAATGCAGAAGTAATGTCCTTTGGTCAACAGACTCATGTCCCTAACTGCATGTTCCCATCTTTAATTGTATTAATTCTAGAGTCATGTGATGACTTGGTGTATAAGGTCTGCTTGCTTATCTGACTGAATGCTGCCCTTTTTTCCCACAGACCTAGTCTGCAGTTGGATCACCAAGCTGATCTGAATGGCTGTAAGATGAGACTGTAGCTTCCTTCTGAAACTGTAATATGTAGCATTCTGTGAGAGAACCTTTATTTGGCTTTTACTCAAGCTTTTTTTGCCCCTCTAAGAGGTTTATACAGTTAATTCCCTTGGATCATAGCAAAATTAAATCTACTAATTTGTGTATTGTATTAATCTATGTAGCAGTCAGCATTAAAGTTTTTCCATTTCTTCTAGGGTTTCTCTTTATAGGAAAAAAACACAAAACAACAAAACCAAAACCAAACAAAAAACCCCAACCAACTAACATTCCTGAAAGGATCATGGAATGGATAAGAAGCAATGTAACAACTGAGGTGTACAGAAGACAGGTGTCATGCCTTAGTCTGGTAAACATTAGTTTCAGAAGAATACTAATTTAAACGTCTGCTCTGCTGTCTTGCCCCTTTTCCCCCCTCTTTATGAAAAGGCGTTTTAAGTTGTGCTTATGTGATTGTATGCAGTGAAAATCCCTCACTCAGCACCCTTTGGGGTGAAAGAATCTACGGGAGACAGACTTTGTCCGGGCAGAACTCTCTTGCAACTTTATTACTCCATTTATATACAGAATAAGGATCTGAGCTATCAAGCCAGGCCAGGTGTTATCTGCACACATTCTACAGGGACACTCCTGTGGCCGTCTTCGCCCACAAAGAACAATCATGATCCAAGCGGCTTTCCAGCTTTACCTTGCGATTCTTTTCACACACACAATTAGCTCTGGCTCACTCAGGACCACAATATTTTTGCTTTAATATTTTCTTCTTCTATCATCCAGGTGGCCGATGATGTCTTTAGCTGCTCCTACGTTTGTATCTTTCAGATGAACATGACTGGGAAGCTCATCGCTGTTAAAAGCCTCCCCACCCCTTTTCTAGTACTGCAGTTGAATGTTCAACCATGCAAATCCATGTACTGCTCTTGCTGGAGCAAGAAATCCATGTTTGTTGAACGTTAAGTGTGGAGTAGAATGTGAAATGTCTGTGGTGTTCTGGCTGGCTTGCTGGAAATCTGCTACCTGGGAGTGTGAGTGCCAAGAGTACCCTCTTGAGTCTATGTTCAACTAAATATCCATCTTTCAAAGTCATAAGAAAATAAATACAAACATACTGATTTTGAAGACCTAAGTTGTCACAGGTAATTCTTCTGTTTTGATGCAGAACTGTTGAAGTGTCAAGTTATGATAAGGTTTTACACTGTGAGGTAAATGGAAAATCCAAGATTGCTGACAAATTTTGATTCCTCTTGCAGATAAACTTGCTAGCTGAGTGAAATTCTGGAAGTGCTTGTTTGAATTCTTAGCAATGTAAATGCACTACAAGCAAAAAGCATCATGTTTATCACTTGGATAAATGTTCTAGTGACGTGAATTACACATTTTAAAATTATGTGGTAATCTGAGACCCTTTTTGCCATTCCCGTAGTAATTAGTTTCAACCAAGTTTTTCTGGTTACCATTGGTACCTAATGTTCTCCATGCCACACGTGCTACAGAAGTAGCAACTCGTTGGAGCCTGTGAGTCCTAAGTGAGGACAGGCATTGGTGCTGAGAAGACAAAGACCTCGAAGCCATTTTTGTTTGAGAGTTCAGCAGAACGCCACAGGGTGTCACCAATACGCTCAGTATAGTCCAGCTTTTAACCATGACATTTCATGGAAGTGATGTCAATATGAAATGATTGTGTTTACTGAAACTCTGCAAACCCCAAAAACTGGAATATAGAATTCTTCAGGGAACAGCTGGGGTATGGCTTCAAACTGACTCCTGAAAGAAACCATCAGGATCTTTGACAAGATGTTTTGAACTGGTGAGATGGTGAGCAAGAGGCCTAAGAGCTCTGTGACAAGAAACAGTGTGCTTGTAAATGGAGGGAATCTGCTGCTTAGGCTTATCTCTGCTGCAGGCTTCTGAGCTCCTTGTGAGTGTGTATCTGTAGAACCAGGTTTAAAATCCAACTTTACCAAAACCAGGGAAGAGCGGAGGGAAACTAGGATGCTCTAAGACAATGGATTCTGAAGGCCTTTTAAAAAGATGGAAGAGTGAATGGTAGGCATTAATTCTAAATCACTTTCTAAAAGAAATTTTTAAAAGCTTCAGATTTTGCCATATATCTTGTGTGAAAGTTTTTACCTTCCCTACAAATTCTGTTCATGTGATTGTGACTGAGAAATGAAATGTCACAGTAAAGGCCTATCTGCTTTTACATGTGTAAGTTTTGGACCAATATTAACCAAGCCGCTGATGAGCTGCCCACTGTCAGGGGGAAGCCGTTCTGACAGCTGTTCCTCCTGCAGTTGGATGTACTAGAAGAATTGGGCAAAACAATTGGCACCCAAAACAGGTGGAGAATGGATTGGCACTTGATTTTGTCAGTGCATGCAGGGAATTGCCTCCCTTGTCAGGAAATGATAAAGTAATTACAAGGGCTTAGATTGCATGCACGAGTTTGTGTGCTAGACTCTTGTAGACAAGAAGCAGTCCTTTCCAGTTAAGCTCCACACCCACAGAACAGATGGCAAAGTCCAAGTTTCAAAGGGGGAAAACCAGAGTTACAGGCAAAACTTGCTGCCAGGCAGGTGTTGCCTTTCTTCATTTATATGCTTGGGCCTGTAGTCTTGCTGTGCAGAACCAGCGAGGTGCAGAGTGAGGTGTGCATGAGATCTGTTTACTCTGTACAACCTCTGCAAAACAAGGTTTGCATAATCATCTTAGGGCTCTGTTAGTTGTTTTGTTTTCTTTTTTAATACACTGTGTATCAAACACAAGGAATAAAATTTCTTCACTCGTATTTTTACAAAGTCCACCTAGGTTCTGTGTTTATGGTACCTTCTATTGCTGTTGAGGTTTGTTTGAAAGAACCCTGTGGAGCTCATTAATGTAACATTGCACTGCAGAATCTGGAAAAGCCTGTTACAGTAGTGCTATCAAACATGAACTGACTTGCAGTGTGACAGCTGCTCAGGATTCCTGTTTACAGTTTACTGTTTCTGTAGCCACTTTTGCTGTGTTTACTCTTACAGCGCTATTGGTTGTAGCGTAAAATAAACCCATTCTTTCAGCTTGTCCAGAGGGTGTGGGGGGAAAGACTTTCCTGTTCTATTGCATTCTTGCAGAAAAAAAATCGTGGCAAAAGTGAGGAGTGAGAAATTAGTAGGGTTTTCTGAATAGGAATTTAAACCATCCTCCAGAATTATCAATACACAAACATATGGAACTTATGCAGCTGATGTCTGCAAGTATCTGCTGAATAGGCATTTTGGTTTTTCCTCACTCCTGCTGTAAAAGAATGATAAGTCACTTATCCTTTCTCCAGAACTACTAGACATACTGACTGTCACCTTAGCTTGTTTAGACAATGTTAATGCCAGTTACTAAATGAGCAATATATGAACATGAATGGAAGTGCCAAGGATCATACTGAGTAACAGACTTTGTAGTTCTATTAAATTAAAATGACACCTTAATTTTAGGTGCTGTATAATTAAATCTTGTAAGTACTGTGGTTTTGAATGAGGTTGCAGTGTTTGCACTGGTCAGAAAGCTTGAAGTTTTGTCATTTTTTTAAGACAACCAAAGTGAAGTAACTACTTAACCGTGGATTTAAATGCTGATATTTCAGGGGCTATTTCTCAGTGCTGTCAAGGTTAATTAGCTGCAGTAACATTAATTATCAAATTTTGCCCAAGTATATAATGTTCAGTGGCTTTTAAGAAGTTCTGCATAGTTGTTTATCTTAGCTCATAATAATGAAATAATAGTCTGACAAGATATAGAAGTTTCTGTATCCTTTATATGAGAGCAGGACATTCTACCTAAAATATGAGACAGCTGTACCTAAAATTCTACCTAAAATTGCCCAAGATCGTTTTTCACAGCATGGACCTCCTCATCCAAGTAGTAGGGTTTTTTTATTATTATTTTCTTAATTAGATGACCTCCTGTATTTTATTAGGATATTAATTGTAACAAAAATATTTCATGACTTACTGTTATCTGCTCAAGAGGTCCTTCAGGGATAAAGAAGTAGTCTTGCCAAAGGATTGTTGATTCTTCCTTATTATGTAGCTTCATGATCATTTCAGAGTTTTGTGTCCTTCTTTATCTTCAGCTTAGGACAATGAATGAAAAATTGGCAAAGAGATTCCTCAACAACTCCACATATTTCTTTCAAAAACCTTGGCTCTGTGGTTCTTTCATTTGCTTTACATTTGCATCTAGACAACAGCTTTTAGGGCTTGGGGTTTCTAATTGTTTTTTGTTTGTTTTCCAATTTAATTTTGCCTTTGGTATTTATATTTAGTTATGTTTGAACTTTCATTTGCCAAATCTCTGCTGATTTTTAACACGTGTAATTTTCATTAGACTTGCAAATATTCATTGTAATGACCTTCCTTTCACTGAAATCTTATTAATAAGTTGAGTATTTAAGTTCACATGGTTTGCTCAGTCATGTAAGCATTGGTCATACAGGTGGCAGCCCTCTTCTCTTAGTTAATCATACATCCTGTAAGTGCTATGAGTTGATCTTAAAATTGTCGAATGTATTGCACAGGGGCTTGTAATTATTGTCATGTTCTCATCATATTTATAATTATGTAATGCCTTTAGGTCAGTATCACTCTGTTCTCATAGGAATATGAGAATGCTATGAAATAATTTTTCAATTTTTCTTTGACTTTCCATCTCATATCAAAGGAATCAGGTTTATTGCACTTTATGAAAGATGAGTTGCAAGTGCTTTTAAATGACTAATATAAAAATACTTTAATATTTTGAGTAATAATCAAAAGTACTAAACACCAACCTCTTGTTTCAGAACTGGGACCTACTAACATGTTGAAGGTAAGTTTAGGTGTTCTCTGTGTGTTCTAGTTGCTGCATAGTTAAATGAGCTTTCCCTTCTCCTTCTCACTGTGACTCCATATGCAGTTTTCATGCCTCACTAACTGAATTTTCTTGCCAAGTTCCAATGGATCTGAAAGAAATTACTAAATTTTCATTAGCTAAAATCTGGATCAAGTATAAGCAAATTAAAAAAAAAATGTCTAGAAACAAAGTTTTTCACCTCAGATTTCGGGTTGTTCCTCCTGTGCAGGTAAATGAAACTTGCAAACTCTCTGCTAACTCTTTGATGGCTTCTTGGGGAAATACTGTTTCACTGTATTGGAGTTCTGACTTTGACATCTTGTGCTTGATGGCAGTATAAGTAAGCTGGTGTTATACAGTGTGTATATAATGATTAACCTGTGGTAGCTGTAGAATGCCTACCTGCTGACTTGTTTTGGGCACCAAGGGCTCAAAACTCTCCTCATTTGTAAATGCTGTTAAATTTGGAAAGTGTTTTGACTCACATTTACTGCTGTTATGTGATTTACTTCACTGAACAAAATATTAAAAACATTCTTGATCACTTTAGAGACTTGTTTCACATTGGCCACTTAGTTGTAGTTCTTGTTGTGTGACGAGCTTTAAGACATCTTAAAAAAAAAGACAAATTAGATGATCTACTGTCCTTTATAAACTCCAAACCAAATTATTTTATCTACTCTTTCAGTCATGCTTGGAGCTTTTCTAAGCCAAAATAAGATGCTTGCAGTCCAAAATATGTGGACTTTTCAATTTTTTAAAAAAATAATTTTAGTCTTACATAATCTGTAGCAGATGATAAGGAAAAGATAGTTTAGAAACTGTAATTTATGTAAGTAGAATAACCACTTTGCATAATAGATGTTCCAAGTAGGTATTAATACTCACTCATGCACATATACAGTTAGCCCCTTTCCTTCAGTCTGCAAGAAGGAATGCTGTTGGAATCCCAAATAGTGCAAACTCCATGCAAAATAAAATGCTAGCTGGGTATGTAACAAGTACTCAACACTGAACACTTTGATAAGTTTGAGAATGCACAGTATTGGTTTAAAGGAAGATAATTTATTTAACTGAAAAGAATAAACTTACTTTATTGAACTGAAGAAAATAAACTTAGTTTAGACAAGTTTTTCTATGCTTAGGGAAATTTTGTCATGAAAGGAAACATGACTTAAGGAATTTACATGTGTATATGAAATTTAGGAGGAACCAAGGTTCAGAAATCCAGCCCTGTGAAACTTTTCTGCTAATGCTTAGCCCTGGAAGAATACAAGCTGTGCTGTTATTTTGGTTTTAATTCATTAAGCCTCTATAATTTGTAGCTTTTGACACCTGGAACTGGCCCAGACTTAACTGACTAGCTAAATATGATGAATAACTAGAAAAAACTAACCAACCGAAAACCTTCACAACAGTCAAGGCATCACCACCACACTTCATTGGCATCTGCAAGGTTTGTCTGTTATGTGAAATATAACTACAGGTCCCACCTTTTAAAGTGGATAGGAGAGTGGCATGCCACAGGCCATGAACCAGCACCTGCAAGGCTGGACCAACGCTCTGAATAAAATGGACGGGGTGTGTAGCACATTCTTAAACCTTGGTTTCCTTGTAAGTTATCCTGCTGCATGTTGATTACTGCAATGGCAAAGTACAGAGAGGCTGGCAGCTGCAATGGAAACAGCCTGGAAACAGGACGAGGAGCAGCATGACCTGCCAGAAGGGTGACTTGTCATGCGCATGAGAACTTATTTTCCTGCATGTGAACAGCTTCTCGCATTTTCCTGTGAATCCTTCTGTTCTATTGGGCGTTGTTGGGGCAGGCACTGATTATGTGGGGTATTTTTAGAGAGCATAAATAATGGCAGAGTCATGCTTTGAATTTTCCTCCTAAAAGCAGCAGAAGGGCCAGGAGTTCACCTCACGTGGCTGCTGCTTAAATGAGCAGACATCTATTCTAGTAATATTTTCCCACCCAAACATAGCATCCAAGTGCCCTGTGGAAACCATGTGCTTACTGGAGCCCGGCTCACCCCGAGGGCTGTGCACTGGAAACGTAAACCATTCAAAGCCTCTGTCCTTTCCTTTATTCTTGTGGTGTTAGTCCTCAGCCAGAAAGTGATAGGGCAGAAATTTAAGCCACCTTAACTTGCAGGGAGACAGCTGCGATGGTGCATCTGAGCTGTCCATTTGTGGGAAGCGTGGAGAGGAAAACAGGAAAACCTGTTGTTTATTGAAGTGATTGTAACAGTGATGTAACACTGATTGCTTTCCCACCCGTGTGGGCTCTGATGGTTTTTATGAACAAAACCGCTGTCTGATGGGCCGGCGGTGTCAGTGGCAGCTACCGGAGTAGGGGCTGCTCCTCCCCGTGGGAGAGCGCCAGCGACGGCACACCCTGGGCTCGCCGGCCGGGAGAGCTGGACAGCTGCTCCCCGCCGCGGAACGGAGCGGGCGCGGGGGCTCCGTTGCCGCGCCATCCCCCGGGCCGGCCTCGCCAGCCGGCCCCGCCTCGGCCGCACCGACGTCAGCGGGCGGTCAGGGCCGAGCCCCTCGCACTCCCGCCCGCGGATCCCCGTCCGCCGCCGCGCTCCTGCTCGCCCTCTTCGCCTCGCCGAGCACCAGCACCCGCCCGCCCCGGCCGGCCGCCCGCGCCCTCGCTTCCGCTCCCCGACAGCCGCGCATGCGGCGAAGATGGCGGCGATTCAAATTCCTGCTGGCAGCCCTGGCCGCCGCATCCTCCTGCCGTGCCGCGCGCAGGGCGCGAGGTAAGGGCGGGGGGCGGCGGAAGGAGGCGCTCAAGACGCCCTGCAGACGCGCCTTCCAGAGCCCTCCGCCATGCCCCTTGCCGCCGGCTTGACTCGCGGGGAACTCGCCCAGCGCGCCCATGCCGGGACCAACCGTGTCCCGCGGGGGTGGCCGGAGCCGGGCGGGGGCGGCCGCCCCGCAGCCGCGGAGAGGCCTCTTCCGCCCCACGGGGCCGCGACGGCTTTGTTTCGTGAAGGGTGTGTGCCGAGGGAAGCTCCGTGGGCCGGGCGGGCGGAAGAGGAGGCAGAGCGCGGCCCCCGCGCAGGGCGGCCCCGGCGGTGGGTGGGCGATGCGGTGACCTTGGGAGAGTGTCACGGAGGTTTGGCTTGCAGGGGTTTTTTGGGTTTTGGTTTGGTTTGGTTTTTTTAATTTTTTTTTTTTACGTACTTTTAAAATTTATTTCCCCAGCATTTCAGAAGGCGGCACAGTTACAGCGTGTTACTGTGTGTTTCCACGTTGCCCTCACCGCCCCCGGGGGTGGCGGCAGGTGTGCGCACCTCGCTGGCAGCCCCGCCATCTCCTACTGCCTTCCTGCCAAACCTCATGGCTCTAATGGTTTCCAGCCCACATAGCCAAGTTATTTTCTTTCTTTCTTCAGAAAGAAAGAAAAGAAGAAGTCTCTTTGTGACTTTTCTTTTTTTACTTAGGTGAAACAGCTCACCTTCTCATGCCCATGTTTACTTCTCCTGATGATAAATCTTAGCACATAGCGCTTCCAGGTTTTATTTTGCTAAGTCATACTTTTGCTTTTCCATAAAATTTACTTCAGTTCAATTGGTTATTCCAAGAACTCATCCATCCCTGTGTTACTTTCTTAAAACTGGGCTGCCAGAAGTGCTGCCAGATCCTGAGATCTTAGCTTGCTGCTCCAGTGTGCAGGACAGCATGGGTGATCCTTTGTCACCTCAGCTCCCTGAAAGCCCACCTTTCAAACAGCAAGGGGATGGGAAAGAGACTGAAAGGAACATATTTAGTATAGAAGGGCAGATACTCTTATAAGTGATGTACAACCTGTGAATGCACGCTTGTGTAATACATGCTGCTCTGTTCACCACTGTAGCATGCAGACGGGAAGATTAAAGAAAAGGTGCCACGTGGCCTCTTTAAAATATTTTCCTATGAGTAGGTACAAGGACACAGCAGAGCCCTGGCCTCCTTTCAGCCCTGGCTGTCGAGCCTGCTTGCAGCCCAGTTGTACTGCAGCTCACAAGGCTGCCAGCACTTAATACTTCTTTTGTCAATTGCACACCAAATGGGACCAGGAGAGATGCTCTTTTCAGCCTATTGTCATTATGAAAAAATGTTTCTAAGAGAATCGTAAATTATAGGATAGTTTGGGTTGGAAGGACACTTAAGTCCTCTAGTCCAAGCCTCCTGCAATCAGCCAGGACATCTTCAACTAGATCAGGTTGTTCAGGGTCCTGTCCAGCCTAACCTTGGATGTTTCCAAGGATGGGGCACTCACAGCTTCTCTGGGCAATTTGTTCCAATGTCTCATCACTCTCGTAGTAAAAAAATTTCTTCCTTATATCTGGTCTGAATATACCGTCCTCTGGTTTAAAACCAATATGCCTTGTCCTATTGCTGCAGGCCCCACTAACAGGTTTGTCCCCATCTTTCTTGTAAGCCTTCTTCAAGTATTGAAGGCTCTCTGGAGCCTTCTCTTGTCCAAACTGCATAACTGCAGCTCTCTCAACCTGTGCTCACAGAGGAGAGGTGCTCCAGCCCTCTAATCGTGGTTCCCCTCTGAACATGCTCCAACAGGTTCACTTCTTTCCTGTACTGGAGACCCTAGAGCTGGATGCAGTGTGCAAGGTGGGGTCTCACCAGAGTGCAGCAGAGGGATAGAATCCCCTCCCTTGCCCTGCTTGCCACACTGCTTTGGATGCAGCTCAGAACACATTTGGCTTTCTGGGCTGTGAGTGCACATGGCTGGATCATGTCCAGCCTCTCATCCACCAGCACCCCCAAGTCCTTCTCACCAGGGCTTTTCTCCCCATCTGTACTCATGCTTGGGATTGCCCCGACCCACATGCAGCACGCTGTACTTGGCCTTGTGGAACCTCATAAGATGCCCATGGGCCAGTTCAGTGAGCTTGTGCAGGTCCTTCTGGATGGCATCCTGTCCCTTGAGGTGTCAAGTGCAACACTTGGCTTGGTGTCACCAAGTTTGCAGATCTGCTGAGGGTGCATTCGATCCCTGTTCGTCATTGATATTAAACAGTCTTGGTCCCAGTACAGACCCCTGAGGGATACCGTGCATCACCAGTATCCATCAGGACTCTGAGCCATTGACCACTACCCTCTGGATGTGACCATCCAACCAATTCCTTGTCTATCAAACAGTCCATGCAATCAAATCTGTCTCTTTCCAAAGTAGAAGGATGTTGTGGGGGACCATGTCAAAGGCTTTACAGAAGTGCAGATAAATCTGTAGCCCTTCCCCCATCCATTATGAAGTCACTCCGTAGGAGGCCACTGGGTTAGTCAGGCAGGACTTGACCCTGCTGAAGCTGCGTGGTCTGTCCCAAATCACCTCCCTGTCCTCCATGTGCCTTAGCACAGCTTCCTGGAGGATGTGTTCCATGGTCTTCCCAGACACAGAGGGGAGACTGACAGGTCAGTAGTTTCCAGGGTCCTGCTTTCTACCCTTTTAAAAGATGGGTAGAATGTTTCCTTTTGGACAAATCTCGAGGGACTTTACCTGACTCTATGACTTTTCAAATATCATGGATCAGTGAAGAAATGGTTGTAGTATGATTTGGCATGTGGAAGGCTCTTGTAGTCTTTCTCACCTGACACTATTTCTCATGACCCACATACTGATTTTTGATTGAGCCCATAAAAGCAGAGGAATGTCAGTGTTTCCACTGGGAAGGCTGTAAGCTTCCATTCAGAAAGTCTTTTTAATATTCAGTATAAACTCTTGCAGCTTTAATTTTAGAAAGAGGACAGTTTGTGTAATCTTGAAACTGAGCCAAAAATTGTTGTCCTAGTTGTAACTGTATCTTAAGGCAGCTCTTCAGGGAAGAATTTAGCTATTGTCTTTAAAACATTGGTTGATCACCTTGTTTATTTATTAATTTTTGTTCCTCTTTCACAATCTAAAAATTTTCACTTCTCCTATCAAATAAAGAAGTGGAAACACTAGTTGATAGTACTTTAGCTTCCAGATTTTCTCAATTTATTGAGACTGTATCAATGTAGTGGCTTAAATTACAATTTTTTTCTGGTGCCTGAACAAGTACTTGGTTAGTATTAGTGCATGATATTAGTTGGAAATTCTTAAAGGGAAAAAAAGGTGACTGTAACCTAAGAACGTTATAGATGAGTTATTATGACTTCTCTGTAATGGCTTTGCATTTTGAAGTGTCTGTTTGGGGGTGGGACTTACATTGATTTCCTCTTGCCCTCCATATGTCACACATTTTTTGGAGTCTCCCTGATTCTGGGCTGTTCTTCAACAACACAAAGAGAGCCTTAGACTCTGTTAGGAAGCATTAAGACTATGTCAGGAAGATGGGGAAAGTTCACTCTGTTGAAGGGTGTCCCTGCCTACTATACTGCCAGTACAATGCTGTCCTTCATACTGTTCCTTGGCTTCCATTCAAGTTTTGTGGTGATGGTGCCTCTCTGCTTCAGCAATTTCTGTTTATGTTTAGTGTCTGGATATCTTTGAAGTTCCACATGGCAGTATATAGGTTTGAGAAGTCTGTGGATTGCTGTAATTTGTGCTGAGGAATTCCATTTGTAAATCTGTTTGCAGTAAGTCACAATTTGTTGGCAATTCAGGATGGAATTCTTTTGTTTTGAAGACCTGTGGCCTTCTTTCCCCCACATCCCCATGTTAAGTATTTACAGTAGCAATATATTTTTTCATATATTTTCCCTTTCATGTAACCAGAGGCATGGTTTTCATTATAAAGCTACTGTATAATGCTTTTTGTTCATTTGCTTGTTTCTTTTATTGTTCCAGATTTGTGGATGCTATTTTTCTACCAGCTCTCATCGCAACACCAAATTTTATACTGATCCTGTTGAAGCTGTAAAAGATATACCCAATGGGGCAACTATACTTGTTGGTGGTAAATATTTAAGTTCCTTAAGGATGCAGTCACGTTCTGTTAATGAGATACTTTTTATTCATTTACCATGTTTCTTTTAATATTAACTAATTTGAGAATTCGTGGAATTGCATGGTTTTTTAAACAAGTGGTTTCCTACTCTGCCCGTGAGGGGCATACTCTTTCAGTGAGAAAATCCAGGTTGTGCCTTAGGGGAGGGAAAAAGCCTCAGAAACATCATTACTTTTCTTTCCCACTAAAAAAATATTGGACTCTACTTGTCCTAGTTTGAATCCAGAAAATCAACGTGGGCTCCTTCAAGATAGCATAGTTATTTCACGATTTGGTTTGATTATTTTCATGGTAACATTCTCTATATCCTGTATCTGCCTCTTCGGTCTCTGTGACCTTGAACAAATTGCGTAATCTGCTTTTGCTGTTAGGAAGTGAAGATACATATACTTATAATACTTATCTATGTTACACTTAATCGTTATGTGTGGCATTTCCAGAAGAGTCAAGAAGTTGTATCATACTGACTTTCACTGTGACTTGAGCCTTTGAATATTCTAGATGCCTCCACAATTTCATACTGTTCCATCTGTGTGAAAAAAAGTGATTTCTGTATTTTGAAGGTTGTTTTGATATTGAAAAGGTAATGAATGTAACATTGTAAAACATGAGAAACCTCACTGGAGATGTATAATGAGGCAAAATTCCTTGTGGCAAAATATTTTTTTGGTTGGTTGGTTGTTGTTTGAAGAAAAGATCTGAGGCCATGATAGGTTGGACTTGATGATCTCAGAGGTCTTTTCCAACCTGACTCTGCAATTTTGTGAAATGGTAGTACTGTAATGTGACATGGCATTTCACTGGGTTCTTGCATAACAAGTGGGAGTGTGAGGCACCTGTGCCTGAGTGGAGATTTGGGTTACTGTGCTTCCAGTTACACATCTTCCCAAGGGTGTTCAGATTCCCAGATTTTTATCACCTAATTATAGGCTAAGCTGTATGGGATGCGCAGCAGAGATCTGCAGGTTGGGTGGGTAGAAAGGGAAGGAGAAATAATGAGTACAGGGGTTAGGATGTCACGAGAGCCAAGGCCCTGGAGCCCTTCCCCAAAGGCCATTTGTGTGTGAGCAGATCCCCTGATGGCTAAAGGGCTTTCATGCAAACTGGGAAGAAGTCTGACCAGGAGATTACAGTACTAGGGTGCAAATCTTTCCAGAAGTGTTGATTTATTTAGTCAGCTAAGGAGCTTGTTTTACTCAGAAAAGATTTTTAATTCCCAGACTTCTAAATAATCTGTGTTCTTTCAAACAGTTATTACATATTCAGTTTTCTTGTATTTTGTGTAGGTTTTGGATTGTGTGGGATTCCTGAAAACCTCATTGGGGGTTTACTGAAGACTGGAGTAAAGGGAATAACTGCAGTCAGTAACAATGCAGGGTAGGTATTCATGTGTCTGTGGTTTAATAGGTACAGAGTAAATATTCCACTCACAGGAAAATGCTGATATATATGAAAAACCTTTTATTTTCACCATCATCATTTTCATATTAACCACACAGCTTGGTTTGAAAGTGTTATTTTTTGAATGAGCCCAGAGAGTACAGTATGTATGTATACTCAGCCTTGTCAGGGAAGAGCTGTCACTGTTGTAGAGAGTTGCAATTATGTACATTTATATATATTCAACTAGTTGACTGTAACTAAAAATTCTGATTTAGATGCTTTAAATGTACTGTCAGTGATTTTATGTTTGTACATGTGCATTTCCAAATGATGATATACTTTTAAACTCAATTCGGTGCTTTCTGACCTTCCTACTGTATTTTTGTTACTTTAAAAAAACCCCAAACAACACAAAAAACAGTGGAGAACATCTGCAATAAAAGAATGGAGAGGCTCTTTAATAAGTCTTGAAATTTTTGATTGATTTTTTTAAAATATTTTCACATTAGTGGGTTTGACAGTGAGAATAGTTCTTCCACATGTAATTTCTCAGCTTCTCATTTGGCCTTATTTTTACAGCAGCTGTTCATTGCAGTAGACTCCACAATACCTAATGATCTTCATATAGAAAAATATTTACAGCCACTTCTGTTGAATGCCTTAAGAAAATAGAAATGAAATTAAATAAAAATATTGATATGCAAAATATGAATTGCATATTCATTGGATAAGAGATTATTTGTTTTGGTATTTGGTACATACACAGTAAAACTTAAGCTCCTTAGGATCTTGTGGGAAGCAATTTTTGCTGGAAGAAGGAGAGGGAAAGACAGTTTTGAGTAGAAAGGTCAGTCACTAGGGATCATTAACTTTCTTCATCGTCTTATTTTTGGATGACACACATATATGTCCACAGAGAGATTGCACAGATGTTTCCGAGAGGGAGGTGAAAGTTTGACTGTGAGGAAAAGTGGAAAGAGGAGCATTGTGGAACAGAATGGAGAAGAAGATGTTTTGCATTGTTTTCTGCATATAGTTTGTGATGTTATAGGTTAGAATTAATTTTTGTTGAAATAATGTTAACTTTCCTGAAAACTCTTTGAACTTTGCGGCTGAAGTGATTTCTGTAAAGCTTTTGGTTGCTGGCAGGAAAGCAAAATTTAATTCCTTTTTTCCTGGAAACCAGTTTTCCATTAACATTTATGGAAGTCTGGGGAGTTCCTCACAGAACAGTGTAACAATTTGAAAATGCTCAAGGACATCTAGAGTCTTCAAAAAGTCTAGTTTGTAAAAATACAAGTTTTGCTCTCAAGTTGAACAGTATAATTTATTTTGAAATTTAATTAATAATAAAATACATGTTTTATCTGTTGTTTTTATTTATTGAATTATTCTTATATGGAACTTAGCCTACTGCAGTTTGGTAGGATTTGGGAACCAGGTGAAAACACAGGTGTTGTCAGTAATAGAGTCAGAATTCTCATCGCAGCAATTGATATCATTTCTAATCTTCTAATTAGCATGTCAAAAAGCGTGCTTTTCTAATACTGTGCATCTTCTGATACCATGTCCAGAAGCATAGTGGTATAATCAAGTATTGCAATACTAATAAATGTCTTTACAACTGAAGTAGCACAGCAGTCATATTCCCTGCAACAGTAGTATTCAAAGGGTTAATTGTTCCTCTAATATGGAGATGTCAGGCACTTTATGGGATGAGTAATTGGCCACTTTCAAGATGCCACACCAGTGTATTTGCTTTGGTGACATTGTGCTGCAGTTGATGCCCTGCTGTGTTTCAGCTTCCTGACTGCAGCTGTTTTCTTCTAGCAAACAGGAGGTAATTGGTTGTGGCTAGGTTTTCTCATCCTGCAGTGGGGTTAGCAGGCAGCTTGTTATTGGAGCAGGGAAGGAGCCAAGTACATAGACAGACAACCTATTCTGGAGAGCAGTGCAGCTACATGGATTAAGTCAAATGCCTGTGAACCACGGAATGTGTCAGAGAGCTATCTGTTTATAACTAAAATAGCGGCAGTGGAGACAGCGATTCTCTTACATCTAGGGAAAAGCAGTAATTAGGAAGTCCTGAAGTGTTCTTGCCAGCTCTCTTTCAGCTGGAAAGAAGGTTCAGCTTGGCAGTCTCTGGAAACAACTTTAAAGGAGTAGGATGTTCACAAGTTCACATCCTACTTACTGTTCTGTGCTGCAGTGTAATGGGGAGGAGATTCCTCCTGCAAGAACTTGTTCTAGTCATATAATTGCTGGCAGGTGAAGTCCTTGTTTTGGCCTTTTTATTGGGGCCCTGGTTAGAAACATCATACTGCTAAACTTACTGTCTGCTGCTGTGCATTGCAGTAGTGCTCACACTGTGTGCTAGCCAGTGGAACAGCACCTTTAAGAGCAGTTACTGTTTTGCCAAGCCAAACAAGGCAAAGTGTTTGAAAGGGAAGCAGTACAAATATCCAATACCTCTGCTATTTACACAACTTGCAGGGGAAACTGAAGCTTGTGAAGCAGGGTGATAGCGAAAGATAACCTTGATAGGTGGATGTGCTTCTAGAATACAACCTCTCATATCTTCCCTTATAACTTGTTTTGCTCATATAGTTCATATTTTAAATAGTTCCTTTACACTGTGTTTTTTAAGTCCTTTAAATTTAGAGTATTTTGTCTTAGTAAGCTACCAAAATCCATTTTATTAAAGTTTTGCTGCATTTTTTTTTAAATTTATTCCATTCTACGTATGTCAGTAGGTGCTTGTTTTAAGCATTGATTCAGTAAATTCCCAGCATAACTGTGATTGGTATACAGTACATTCTTGCATGTGGCTGTTTTTCCATCTGCTTGTAACTTCGTGGTATCTTGTTGCATTCTGATTTCAAGTTACTTGGAGCTTGGGACTTGGAGGTTTTGGGTCAACCCATGCTAAGCCTAATGCCTAATGCAGGCTATCAGACCTGTTGTTTCAGGATCTATGTTGCAACAAAAAATGTGTTCTTGTCAGCATAGCCAAATATTTAAAATGAAAGTTTAAATAGTCGAATGAAATTATTGTTTTTAGTTAATTGCGCTTAATGGAATGGATAACTAATTTTGGGTATAACCATATTCTGACATCAACACTTCCACTCTGTCTCTACCACCTTAGTAAGCTGAATTTGTGCTGGATATAACCGAAGCCCACTGTCTGTGGTAGCTGCAGACGTGGTCTGACTGTTCTGTCAGAATTGGGCTTTGCTTTTGAGAGTTAAATATGCATACTTTTTGGATGCGATAGTGTTGAACAGAAGGTTTTCACTTACAGTAAAAATAGAGAAGTCACAGTTAATGTCTTAATTACTAATCACCCGAGTGATCATCTAAAAGGAGATTGACAGCATGCAGTCAGATTATCACTGGTTCAGACAGTGTTCTTAAAAGGCATTACCAGCTTTTTGAACCTTTGGTCTCTCTACTCTTTTTGAAGGTCTTTTGAAGTTACAGTATTATACATTAAGAAAGAGAAGTATAGCTTTGACATAAACATTTGAACTGTTGGTCATGATGCCTGAATGGAGTTACTTAGTTCTGTTGAGCATAATACTCTTGCTTTCCTAATGGGCTGGGCTATTTGTGGTTCCCAAATCTCTATAAGGCACTATTCTGTGGGATCAGATGCATTGGTAAACTTATGCACCCCATATTCTAAAGCACAGAAGGCAATTTTATATTCTTAGCAATTAAATGTTTTGAATTCAAGACAGGTTTGATAAAGGCTTTGCATTTTAAAGTTTAAGGTTTTCTCATTTTTCAGTCATTGTTTGGAATTGTATGTTTCTGTTAAAACCAAAACTCATCCGCCATCTTTGCCACAGACTCCCCATTTTTTCTTGCATGTAGCTCCTGTGGCTTAATTCCATCATTATTGCTACTAAAATTATCTGTCTGTCTGTCTGTCTATCTGTCTGTCTATCTATCTATCTATCTATCTATCTATCTATCTATCTATCTTTATCTATCTTTATATTATGTTTATTAAAATATGTTAAAATGTCCATGTATAGATAACAGTACCTTCAGGTGGAAGTTGCATTCCAAATTCACAGGAACTTACGATGTTTTTCAACATAGTATTAGGTATTAAGTAATTTTAATGGAATGAATTTGACAATCTCTTGATTCAGAAAGCTAAAATGTAACTGAAAAAGCCTGAGAGACTTGGAAGGAGGCTTGTATGTAAACAAAGATGGGATCAAGGTGATGCTCAGAGTGTCTTAGTGTTGTGTATGTCATTTTTGCATATGCATAAGAATTCTTTAAATGTGCCAGTTAAATTTACTTTCAGAAGTGAAATACAAGGTTGCCCAGGACTCTTATTTCACTTGGTAGAGAGCGAAGAGTGGGGTTCTTTAAAAATCCTGCACATGGCAAGTTGCCAAAATCAGGAGGCAAGGTATATATTTTCAGTGGAGTTGATTGTTTGAAGCAGTTTACATTTTTTTAAAATCATCGCCATTTTTCACAAAGAATCTAACAAGATGCTTTTTTACAGCTCTTAAATTGGTGACACTGTGTGAACTGCAAATCCCTGAAAATCTGCCCAGGTCATCTAGCTAATTTTAGTGTGGAGGTTATTTAGGATTTTGGCAGGGCAAATTGTACTAACTTTGCACTACATGGAACTATTTAGAAATCAGCTGTGCAGATAACTTTCTAGTTATGATTGGAAATGAGAACAATATAGCTGTGGAACTCAGCATGGTTGAGGAAATGTGTCAACTTGGTTACAGAAGAGTGACAATGAAAGTTAAACCTATTTTTCAACCAAGTGACTTTTGAAGTATGATGTATTCATGATGAAATTCAAATATTTATCAGATTAACTCTATACCCTATAAACTTCGTTGTGAAGGAAAACTATGGTGAATTTTAAAAGTTCTCAGTAGAGTTGTTTTACTTGTAATAAATACACAGTATGCCATTTCATAGCAAAAAGGAATGTGGAAGAAGGAGATCTTGCTGCTTATGTAACCATGCAATGTACAGTACTTTGTCCTCTTAAAAATTATCTACCTTTGAACCTTTGGATGCTCTGGGCCTATATGCCTGCACCCATCATTCTCACAGGATATTTTTGGAGGATGGCGGAGGAAGAATACTGCCATTTTGCTGTGAAACTGAAGCTGAGATGAGCGAAGAGGACAGAGTTCCCATGAGAAGACTGAAGTAGCACAGGGACAAGGGTACAGTGCAGACACTGTAAAGAACGAATAGCGGGGGATTAAGGCTCGGTCATGCCAGTTTGCATGCTGAGCTTCATGATTCCCCACAACCACAGCTCCCTTATTTTCTTTTTTCTTCCTCCGCTCAAAGTGAAAGAAGTCCCAGGCTGATGAGCTGAGAGATTCAGTGCACTGTTTATTTTGTCCTTTGCCATGGACTGAAAAGTTGATGAGACAGTTTATATGGTTTCTGGGAGCTGTGATCCACTGCCCCGTTTTCTGTTCTACTTCTTCCTTCTCCTGACCAGGACTGCTTTAGCATATGGCAGCACCCATACTTCTGTCTTCCTCCTCCTTTCTCATCACCTTCCCTGAGAGAACTTCAGCCTCTCTTTTCTGCCTTCCATTAAGCAATTTGCAATTGGACAGGTGGAAAAGTGTCCTAGGAAAAAGAAGGTGGTTAAGGTAGTGTCAAGACATTTGGCTAAAGACAAGAATCAACAAGGCAAATAAACCTCATACCTCTGAATAATTTACCTTTCTATGAGCTGAATCTGTTTTTCTCTCTCTCTTAAACTCCTGTTCCTCACCTTGCCCTATTCAGTGTACCCATCTGGAAGTGATGGACAGAGAAGGAGAAACAGAATATTATTTGAGCTGACTCCTTAGTACTCTTCCAGTGCAATACATGGGGAGATTATTGTGGGACATAGTCTCATTGCTATGAGCCAGCTGTAAGACTGGGGAAGTAATCAAGAACTGTTACATGACTGATTGTCCACATTAATTTTGCCCTTGCCTGTACTTATGTTTGATGTCTTCTGGCAAAAGCCATCTAGGTAGGCATCTACTCATTTTCTGCACAAAGACTATAAAGGATCTCTTTCTGGTACTGCCAGAATTATATTTTATTTTTGTGGACCTAAGAACACAGACGGTGCTTTCATCCACATACCTTCTTTCATGTTGGTAAAATTTCAGGCTATAGTCAGGCATCTCTGAGCCTGAAAGCTTAAGATTGTGTTACTAAGAAACACAAAGTGATTCATGCATTCTTTTTAGTTGGGGGGCATATCTAGTCCTACTTAGGAATTGTGGATCTATCTGAAGGCATAATTGCATGTAACTTGGAGGTCTTTTGAAGACTGAGAAGCTGATGTTTACGAAGAAAAACAGCCTCTTCTACATGGAGAATGATAGAGGAAATTGTTTTCTAGCCTATTGCCAAGAAAATGTCAAGCTCTGGAACAAGTCCATCTGTTACTAAGTTTCAAGTGTTGCTTCATTATGCAACACTTGGACTTGCTGGATGGCTGCAGAGACTGCTCATCTGACTCCAGAAGCTGACTAATGGCTTTACATAAAGCGTTCCCCAGGAATAGGACCAACCATTAATATGCTTTTTCTCTGCAGCAATAGCTAGTTGCAGGAAACACTAGTTTTGCCCCAGGATTCATATTGCATGCTTTTCTTTCACAATTTGTAGTCTTCAGCGGTGAA
The DNA here is from genome assembly GCF_001715985.3 of Manacus vitellinus. Classification (NCBI taxonomy): domain Eukaryota; kingdom Metazoa; phylum Chordata; class Aves; order Passeriformes; family Pipridae; genus Manacus; species Manacus vitellinus. Next base: position 2,439,526 of record NW_021939324.1, on the reverse strand, counting down.
GTAGTTACCCTCCCATCTTTCCAGTCCCCAGATTATGAGAGGAGAAAGATTAGGTAGGGTATCATGTTGGCTTCTCATTGGTGAATGTGTTTTAATTCTCCAAAACTTAAGATACTCATGGTAATTTTTCCTAACGAATGACTTCTGGCCTTGTGGGATCTCCCAGGAATATACTGTCTCAGGTTCTGGAGAATCTTTTAACAATGACTGTAGAGGAACACATCGCTTTAAGAAATCTAGAAGGAGGCCCTCATGCTAATTGATGCTGCTTACCTTCCAGTGAGGGGAACCGGTCTGTTCTGACACTGCCACTTTTTTAAGACATATATAGCTGTCTTCACAAAGGCAGAGAGAGAAGAGAGTTGTAATTATCTCCTTTTACTCAAAAAAATCCCCAAACAATAAGCAATCATATGTCTTGTGCCAGAGTGTGACACTCGAAGGATCCTTTTTTTGTGCCTAAGAATGCAATTTGCTATCCCTTGCTTCATCAAGGTGTGTAGGGCTTGTTGATGTGTGAGGCTTTTATCAGCTTGGAAACAGGTAATTTCTTCCCTGTGATGCTGTAGAATGTGTTTTGCTTGAGCCACCAGACAAAAAGGTCTGAGGGCTGCAGATTATTGTTTATCTGCAGTGAAACATCAACATGTTGCCTTTGACTTCCAGTATACTGGAGATATGTGGGCTAGATCTTTGCAGTCATCCTTGGCTGCTTTTTTTAATTAGAAAAGGCAGACATTAGTTTTCGACAGGAAGGTTTTGTAGGTATGAGAGGGACAAAGCAATAGGAAGAAATGTTGCTAAACAACCAGACCTCTGTAATTTTTCTTGTCTGCATCAGTAGAAATGGGGAACTTGGGTCACCTATGTCCTTGATGAGTGCCTAGTTAGATCTCTTTTCTGATATATATTTCTTGTATTCTGTTGATTTACATTTCATCCTAATACAGAACAGGGAAACTTCTAGAAATCTTAATAATTTTGAGGGTAAAAGAAAGCATTCTCTGTCTAGCACTAGTGTGTACTTTCCGTTTTCCGATAGCATATATAACAAGCATGTCAGCTTCCACCACACCCTCTTCTTTCCTATCTAGGGCAAAACATTTTTATTGTGCTCACCTTTGTTTAAATTTTTAAAGGACTGAGTCCAGCTTTTTAAATAGAGATATAGAATAGGTTCTTTCCATTCACTCAGTAAAAGCTCTATTTTTCTTTTTATAGTTACTGTTTGATAGGGAGAGCATTGCCTAAAAGACAAATATTTTAGGGGTAACACTTTCAACATAAAAGTAATTAAAGCTAAAAAGTTCAAAACCAAACTTTTGTGCCTGAAACAACACAACCAAGAAAGCAGCAAGATATGGGAAGGGAAAACAACTAACTTGAAATGACCGTAAAGTGTTATAATGAAGGAAATTTACCCAGACAATGTTTTTCTTATTTTAATATCTGATAGAGATGTGAAATGACAAGCAAAGGGTTGGGAGAACAGAAGTGAGAACAGCATTTTATGTGTGCAGCGTTGGTTTTTTAGAACATTCAAATGTAAGAGAAAACATAGGAAACATAAAATGGGCTGAAGTCCTTAAAATGAGTTTTTGGAGAGAGATGAAAACTGATATATGTGGAAAGCAAGAAGGTTATTTTACCTGGAAACCTGAATGGAGGTTACATCCTTAAAAAAGAGGTGGGCAATGATATATTTCTTTAAAGAAATTTACATCTAAAATAAATATATGAGTAACAGCAACAGGATTTTGTGATGCTGCTCTAAAGATTAAATGTATGTGAGAGTTGAAGTAATTTTGTTTTATCAGGCAGGCAGAGCCTCCTGGTGCATGACTTTTGAAAGGTAAAATTCTTGTTCTCATTGGGATAGGGAAATAAGGTTCTTGTAAGATCTGTGTGCTCAGTGACAGATCCTCACAGCAATTTCGTTTTTGAACAAATTTGGCTGCATTTGAAGGGACAAGAAAAAGTGACTTAAGTGAAGAGCTACTTGGCATGACTGTGGCAGAGAATAACTTTTGGCCGACTTTCTACTTAATTTCTTTGTTTTATTTGAGAGAAGATGCCTCTTAATAGTAGATTGGGGAATCAAGTGTATCCATATGGGATCCTGCGTGGAATCTTGCAGGATGATATGCAAAATCCAGTTAAGGACGGTGTGTTCCAGTAGCTGGAACACAGGAACATAGGAAGAAGGATTATGGATCTTAGTGAAATGAGGCAGAAATTTCTTCAACCATTAGAGATCAGCCCCTGACCTTCTCATGTTGCCATCCTTTCTCATGTGAAAGCGCACTCAGAATTTAATTGTCTGCATACAGGAGTCTCGTGTCTGCTTGTTTCTACTTGATAACTTCCAAGTTTTGCAATGATAAGAGTGGTGTTAACCACCCAAATGATACACAGAAATTGCAAACTCTGGTTTGCAAGCAGGTCAAGCTGCCCCTTGTTCTTGCACTAGAGAACACTGCACAGTTTTTAAATTCTCTGTACTTTTGCTACACAGCACTGTAGTTATACCAACCCATTAAACTGACATCAGATGTTGGCTGGTTTGTTATATTTGCTTACTACCTTTCATAACGAGAAGTCAGGGTTTGATGGTTTTCTTTTGAGGGGGACTATCCTGATTTGAATGAACCTATACAGGAAATTACAGCATTTTTATTTTTATTCTCATTTTTAATCCCTTTTGCCCACAAGACTTTCTATTCTATTCCCAGTGCTTTCAGTTTCAAACTGCTAGATTTTTTTCCTGTGGGGAGTTATAAAAATACAGGTTGTTTCCAGGCAACACACATTTTAGTCTCAAGGCTTTGGCACCACAACATTTTTGAAGTTGCATCAGAACTAGATTTTAAATTCTTCTTAGTAGGTCAGAGTTGGAGAATGGAGCAAGCTTTGATAATATGTCACATTATTTTATATCTAGAGAACACAGAATAAATTCAGAGAACCAGATCAGAGAAGCTTGTTTCACTTCCTCCCATACAGTTTCCAAAATGCCTGAGTATGCATATTAAGTGGGCCATCTTCTTAAAATAGTCCTAACCTTAAAATAGTGCTCTTTATGCATGCAGTTGCACAGTCCTTCTGACTGCATGTGCATGTCTGTCCATGCAGCTGTTGTGAGTGTTTTGGTTGGAGGTGGAGAGCTGGTGCTGGTCCTGCTCACTCGGCCCCTCTCCTTTCACCTGCACTACTGCAGCCCCTGTGTGGGATCCAGCGCTGGCAAAGCATTACCAGTCTTATATTTGAAAGTGAATACTGCATATTAGTAAAATTTTTTAATCTGGTCCTTTTCGGAGCTTTCCATCAGCAGTGGTGTTTTCAACAGGATGCATATATTGTAAGCACGTGTGTGTTAGTTACAGCATGCTGAATCTTAAAGGATTATTCTAACATTTTTCAGTATTTCTTATCCTGAAATCTCAAGCCAGTGTGTGTGTGACTAAGTTTATGTTGAACTAAGCCAACTAGTGGCAGATATACATCACTGTTTGCAAGGTGTTTCTGGATCATGGCATGTTTCCCATGGGGGAGTGGAAGTGCTGAGTTCTCTGCTCATAAGTTGCAGAAACCAACATAAATGTAGAAGAGGTTTGTGTAGATGTAGCAGTCTGCTGTCATCCTGCATAACGTGTTGGAAATGTGATAGAAACATGCCTTTACAATATTGTCTATGTTTATTTCCATTTTTATATTTTAACCTCGTATTTCCTCAAATTGAAGTAGCCTTTTTTGTTACAGGAATTCTTGAAATATATTCCTGTTCCATTAGTACACAATATATAGGATGACAAACGTCAGAAAGAATATCAGAATTTTAGAAGCACTGGCACAAGAAAAATGTTGTATGTCGTCTTTGTCATTCACTTTAAACTGACACAGACAAGAAAATCTTGACTGCAGCGCTAAAACCCTGCTGGAGTAGGCAATTTCTTAGTAAGAAATTAAAATATTTACTATAATAAGAAAATTTGTACAAATATTGTGTTACCTCATATACAAACTAGTGCTGTAAATGTGAATGTGCCTTTCTCCTTGGACTTCTAAGCAATCACCTTATTTCTGGGGAGCAAGAGTGTAAACAAAAATATATCTTTGTTCAGTCAAAGCCATGTATGACTATTAATTGGTAAGACTTTTTAAAGGATATGTAAAATAACACCACTTGTCAAGCTGTTATTTGTAGCTGTTAACATGTGAAATGTCCTTAAAAGGAAGTTTTGGAGGTATTCTGTGCCTAGGAAGAGATGAAGTCTGAACACTGAAATCTTAGATTTTAATTATAGTTTTAATGTTTTCCTGCCTACAAGCTAGAATTAGATTTTTGTCTTCAATTCCTTATGCCTAGTGGGGAGAGATAACTTTGTTCTTTCTTGTTAAATCATTAAAGCTTATCAAGTGCTTTGTTTACAACAAAACTCTGTTGTCTGGCTTTTTCTACACAGTGTTGACAATTTTGGACTTGGTCTTCTGCTTCAGACTAAGCAGATAAAACGCATGGTGTCATCATATGTTGGAGAGAACGCTGAATTTGAACGCCAGTATTTGTCTGGTGAGCTTGAAGTTGAGCTTACACCACAGGTAAGGAGTGTCTAAGAGACTGGTGATTTCTTTTAATCTAAAATACGAAGTAGACTAATGCATAAGTACTCTTATAAAATTATTTTGCAATCCAACTGTTTTGCCTGTGTTCAAGTGACTCTTGCCATCTGTGGTGGGTTGACCCTGCCTAGACTCCAGGCACCCAGCAAAGCCACACTGTCACTCCCCTCAGCTGGACACGGGAGAGAAAATATAACAAAGGGTTCATGGGTCGGCATAAGGACAGGGAGAGATCACTCACCAGTTACTGTCACGACAGACTTGACTTGGGGAAATCAATTTAGTTCATTACCAATCAAATCAGAGTAGGATAATGAGAAATAAACCCAAATCTTAAACCCTCCACGCCCCTTCTGCCACCCTCCCCTTCTTCCTGGCTGTAACTTCATTCACAATGTACTCTATCTTCTCCCTGTCAGCAGTGCAGGGCAAGGAGGGAATAGAGGTTGTGGTCAATTCATCACACATTGTCTCTGCCACTCCTTCCTCCTCAGGGAGCTCCTCACACTCTTTCCCTGCTCCAGCATGGCGTCCCTCCCATGGGAAACAGTCCTTCACAAACTTCTCCAATGTGAGTCCTTCTCACAGGCTGCAGTTCTTTATGAACTTCTCCAACATGGGTCCATTCCATGGGGTACAGTCCTTGAGGAACAGACTGCACCTGCATAGGACCCTTCTGCGGCATGCAGTCCTTCAGGAACAGACTGCTCTGGTGTGGGTCCCCTGCAGGGCCACGAGTCCTGCCAGCAAACCTCCTGCAGCATGGGCTTCTCTCTCCATGGGGCCATAGGTCTTCCCAGGAGTCTGCTTCAATGCGGGCTTTCCATGGGTAACAACCTCCTTCAGGCATCCACCTGCTCCTGCGTGGGGTCCTCCAGGGACTGCAGGTGGATCGCCGGTCCCTCGTGGACCTCTATGGCCTCAGGGGCACAGCTGCCTCACCATGGTCTGCACTACAGGCTGCAGGGGAATTTCTACCTGGAGCACCTCCTCTCCCTCCTCCTTCACCAACTTAGTGTCTGCAGAGCTGTTCCACTAGCACATTCTCACTCCACTCTTTTCTGGATGCACTTGCATCTGTGCCGTAAGTTCTTTGTTCAGTATGCTATCGGCACAGGTTCTGTCAGACATGAGGAAAGCTTTTGGCATCTTCTCACAGAAGCCACCCCTGTAGCTGCCAAAACCTTGCAACCCCAATGCACCATCTTAGGATCATGTGCTGCAACTGTTCTGTTAAGAACTGACCAGCTGCACTGTGTGAATTCCTTTTATAGCTTGTTACATTATATTGATTTGAAATATATGTATTTTTATATATATATACATATACGCACACTTGTATGTATATTTTATTGAACATTTTTTGATTTTTGGATTTTTTTTCTTACCGATTGTTAAAAATGACATGAATGATGCTCACTACTGTGGTCCTTGTAAGGAGAAGGAAGTCAGGGAACTGCTCTGTTCCCACCGTGGTAGCATCTTTTGGGGATGTGTGCAGTGTGTGCCATCTAGTGGGCAGGAATCAAGTTAGGAGATAGTGTTATGCATAGTGTTATGAGACAATTTACGACTTTAATTTTTAGTGCCATAGTTTGAATTATTTTAGCACTGCTAAGCTACCCAAATCGCCTGAATGCAATGAGATCCCAGAATCATCAGTAGCAGTAACATTCTATTGAGGTCTCCTTTGAGACATTGGTGCTCTACCTTTAAAGCATACGGCATGTTAGTGTGTGACATTTTAAGAGGTGACACATGGCCTTTGGGCTTTAAACAGATATTTATATAAGTTTCTGGAAAAAACAACAGTCAAAGAATCACAAAGAATGTTCTGTGTTGTAAGGGTCTTAAGTTTTTATTGAGAAGAGTATCTTGGGCTCCATTTCTTGGGAAGCACAGAATCATAGAATGGATCAGGTTGGAAGGGACCATAGTGGGTCATCTGGTCCAACCTCCCTGCTCAAGCAGGATCATCCCAGAGCACATGGCACAGGATTGCATCCAAACAGCTCTTGAATATTTTCAGTGAGGGAGACTCCACAACCTCTCTGGGCAACCTGTTCCAGTGCACGGTCACCCCTATAGTAAAGAAGTTCTTCCTCATATTCAGGTGGAACTTCTTGTACCTCAGTTTCTGCCCATTGCCTCTTGTCTTATTGCTCGGAACCACTGAGAAGAGCCTGGATCCAGCCTCTTGACACCTTCACTTCAGATACTTATAGGCATTGATGAGGTTTCCTCTCAGCTGACTCTTCTTGAGGCTGAACAGGCCCAGCTCCCTCAGCCTTTCCTCATAAGAGAGATGCTCTGTTCCCTTCACCATCTTTGCTGCTCTCTGCTGGACCTGTTCATGGAGCTCTAAGTCTCTCTTGTCCTGAGGAGCCCAAAACTGGAGACAGCACTCCAGATGTGGCCTCCCTAGGGCTGACTGGAGGGGCAGGATCCCTTCCCTTGACTTGCTGCCAGTGCTCTTACTAATTCACCCCGCAATATCATTGGCCATCCTGGCCACAGGGACTCACTGCTGGTTCATGGACAGCTTGTTGTCCACCAGGACCTCCAGGTCTGTCTCTGCTCTTCAGCAGGCCCCCAGCCTCTACCAGTGCCCAGGGTTATTCCTCTCCAGGTGCAGGACCCTGCACTTTCCCTTGTTGAATTTCAGATGGTTCTTTGCCCATCTCTCCAACCTGTTGGAGTCCTTATGAAGAGCTGCACAACACTCTGGGGTGTCAGCCACTCATCCAACTTTGTGTCACAGAATCATCAGCAAACTTGCTGAAGAGGCATCTGTTCCTTCATCCAAGTCACTGATGAACAAGTTAAACAGTACTGGGCCCAGTGTAGGACCCTGGGGGACACCACTAATGACAGGCCTCCAACTAGACTCTCTACCACTGATTGCAACCCTCTGGGATCTGCCATTCAGCCAGTTCTCAGTCCACCTCACCATCTACTCATTCACACTTTCTGAATTTGCCTATGAGTATGCTGTAAGAGAATGTTTCTTAGAATCCCTGAGGTGAATGGAAAAGCTCTTATACCCAGTCAGCAGACATGAAAATAACTAGGCACTTGTCACTTCCCATGTTTTGAAAGTCATAAATCTCATAAAATAGTTTTTCTTCCTTTCCAATGTTATGTTCAGTCGTTTTATCTACAAGACCTTGAACTCGTTAGACATATAATTGGCTTTGTGGAGTCTAGATAAGCTGTGTAGATCCAACATGGAAATAATGGGTCTACAGTGTATAATGGTAAACAGTAATGTAAATTAATGACTTGCTAGGAGCTGGGGGGATTTCAAATATTTGTGTCAAGATAAAATAACCTGTTGTATAAAGTTAAGTGTAACTTCAGGAAAAATGGGAGACTGTTGTGTCCATGTTAGACAGTAAGGGAGAGGTCATGGTGAGATCTTGAAATGCAAAGGCTGCTTAGAACAGGGCTTTACATGGTTTGCATCTGCCTCCTGCCACCATTTTGAAAACCTACCGAAGGTCACTGTGCTTCTTGCAGGATAAATGAGGAAAATGCAGCCTATGTTGTGGAGATGGATAATTGACCATGATGATCTTGTCTTGCTTTGACTCTAGAAAAATATAAAAAAAATCTGGGAAATGACATTAATGAAAACAAGAAGACACATCTTTGGCCATAAGTCCATAACTAAGGCTGATGAGGAATTTGCGCTGTTAATGTCTGTAGTACAGCTGGACATAGAGCAGAGTGCGGGCAGGGTGGTCAAACAGAGTATAAGGAAGCTCTTTCAGCTTCTTGGTATTCTTGGCATGGGCAACCGAGATCACTGGATTCCCTCTCCCTTTCTTAATCTGCCCTCCTTGGCTGTTTCAGCTTGGAGTGAGTTCTGAAGTTTTTCTTAAGATGTTGAACAACGAAACATCAATATGGAGGACTTACACAGAAAAAAAACCCTTCTAGGATATGTAGCCAGGTGGGAAAGAGGAAAAGAACTCTGTACTCTTCTCAGAGCAATGGGTTGGAAAACAAGTTGAAGGAGAGGAGGCACAACCAAGTGCTGGGGCTTGGTAATTGGAAGAGAGTTGTGTGACAGCACAACTTGAGCAGCTTTTGGCCATGCATCAAGCATTTCTTGCCGTATCCACTACCAATCCCACAAAGGAGAGCTAAAATGGGAAGGAGAAATAGATGATCACATCTGTTGGCTGAGAACAGAAGGAAAAGCTCCAAATGAGAGGATGTAAAATTAATTTAATTCAAGCCATTCATTAGAGTTTGATTTATTGTTACCAAATGACAAGTTCTTAAATATGTCTTCCCATAGGGTACACTTGCTGAACGTATTAGAGCAGGAGGAGCAGGAATCCCAGCATTTTACACCAGTACTGGCTATGGGACGCTGGTGCAGGAAGGGGGTGCACCCATCAAGTACAACACAGATGGCACCATTGCCATTGCTAGCCAGCCAAGAGAGGTAAGAGTTCTGTTTGCCATTCGGAAGCCTTCAGCTTTGAAAAATGAATTTCTAACATATTTCCAAGAGAAACAAGAGCCAAATTTAACCTTGCTGTATGGAATTAACTACATATCTGTGGTACCAGGCACATCAGTTTTGCTCCGACTGCTTTCTTCTGTCCTTTGTGATACGTTAAAAAAGCTTTTACAGCTTTAGGGTGAGCTGGTCCAAGTGAAAGCCTGCCTTGCTGATTTAATCTTCACTTGACTGTTCTCTGATCAAGTTCACTGTGTATTCAAACAAAATCTTGTACCAGGCCACTGCAGTGCACAGAATGGTCTGAGAACAACCTCCTGCTAGTGTGGCAGGTGCTCCTTAAATCCTGTGTTATGCAGTAAGCAGCACTGCAGCTGCACCTGAGACTTTATCTTTAGAAGAAACGGGACATTTTCCTGTTAAACGGGGAAGAGCTCAGTTGACACAAATTCCAGGAATTGAATTTCCCAACATCTGAAATACAATTTAGTCTCAATGTTTAAAACTTCAAAGAAATAAAAAGAGTGTGGCTTTCAAGTGAGAAACAAGTGCTTCATTTTGATATTGGATGTAGAATTTGAAGAAGGGAAGATGTCTCAATGCCATAACTGTACTTGAAAAAATGGGTGGGGCTACTGCTGTGTGTTCCAAGTAGGCTGCATACAGTATTAAATTTTACCTTGAGCACATCTCTGGGATAAAGGTAATTCCACCCTAGCCCATGATTTTCATGTATTTTATACACAACTATTTGCAGTATCTGGACATTGACTTAGTCTCTTTTATTCCCTTATTTTTTTAACTGCATATGTCATTGTGATGTTTTACCATTTGGAGGAATGCTTTGTTTATTAAATAGCTTATAATTTTAATAACATTTTTCTTCATTTGTTTTCCTTTTGACTTTTGTGGGAAAATCTCTCTTAAGTCTCCCCAGTCTAATAACTGGGGGGCACTAATAATATGACCACCATGACTTGTTCAATTCCATTCTCCACATCCAGTTTGCATGGAACTATTATTTTATAAAGGCTCAGATCTCCTTTTATGGGACTGACAAACTGACTTCTGGTACCCTTTTGTCATTCTTCCTTCCCCTTTCAGAAATTTTAAAAAGCTCTCAAGTACTATTTGTGTATACTCTAACTACCTACATTGTTAGGAGAAATGCTGTTTCATCTCTCTCTTTAGGATTAAAAGACTAACTGTGAGTCAATTCCATATTTTGGCTTCAGGCACAGTATCATTCATTGCAAATATTGATCATAAATGCAGGGAAAATCAAATGAAATTCCACCTGTCAGATGACATGATTTGAGTACCATGTCTCAAATCGACTTCACTTTAGAGTTGGGGTTTCTAGTGTTGGGCAGTGATTATGGACCTTTTCAGCAATTCTGCTTCAGCACTTCAGTTTTTGGTTAACTTGTAGATGTGTAGGAAGAAGCATGTCTAAATCCAGTAGATGGAGCAGGAGGAATATGGATTCACATGCAGTTCTTGAGACACTATAACAAAACTGGGGTTTACAGCCCTTTCATGCTTCTCTATTATTATACAGTTTTTCAGATAAAACTTTATATAGTACAAAAAGAAGTGTAAATATAATAGTCTGTAAAATTAACCCCATAAAATAAATATAACATGAGAAATCTGTTGGAAGAAACCTATATCTCCGTTTTGTACTTTTCTCTGTAGGTGCGAGAGTTTGACGGCCGTCACTTTATTCTGGAGAAGTCAATTACAGGAGATTTTGCTCTTGTGAAGGCATGGAAGGCTGACCGTGCAGGAAACATCATTTTCAGGTGTGACTTGTTTACCAGTGGAAAAAGATTCTTTTAGGATTTAGGTAATGAAAGAGAAGGAGAATCCTGACTCCTGTGTGATGGCAAAAAAATATTTTACTGATTTTACTTTCTTTCATGTTGCCTTTCCCTACTCTCAAATTATACTGCTATAAAAACCCAAAATATAATTGCTTATTCTAATGACTTTTGAGAATTCAAACATAGGTGTGAAATAAAATATTGGTAGTTTAAAATAAGACACAGCAGACTGAAGTCATTACAATTACTATTGAGAAATTTAGTGTCTTCTACTCTGTTCAGTTTTCATGTTAGTTTGGGTCCTTTTTCTTGAGCAATGAAGTTTGATCCATTCATATATGACAGAAGGGAAGGGAGCTGAATCAGTCTTCTGGACAGTCAGTGATGGGAAAATTGATTCTGTATAAAGAAAGCAGTGTTTAAAGTTGATTTGATCTGAGTGGTGTAGGGAGAGGCATCATACGAATTTAAACATCTTTGCAATGAAAAATTTGAGTGTTGCACTAGTAATTACATCTTTTATATGAGTTGCTATCCTTAATTTCTAGTTTGTCCTGAACTGAAGCAGGAGAGGTTTGCTTATGTTTAATGCCTGGTTTTTATTTGTTTGTCTTATGGCTATCAGATGAAAAGGTAAGTGTAACAATTGCTGCATTTTGCTACAAGCAGACTGTGAATGACACAGTCTGTCTTTGTATGTATTAGAACAAACAAGGAGTTGAAAAAGCAGCTGAAAAATATATGTATAAAATAATACTCATAAAATAATGCTTTTCTTTATTTATGTATACATACACATGTATTCACATTAATTTTATCTATATATCTTATAATATTGAATTAAAATACTTGAACATTAATAAATAAGCTTTTTTTTTGCCCAAATCTTGACATCCTGGCTTGCTCACTGGTAAGACAATATGATTTCTGATTGAAAACTTAACTTTCTTGTGTGCATGCACATGAATTTGAGGACCGTTAAACTGCTTTCCTTGGGTTCTGGTACACAGAATACAGGAAACACTCTTCCTTCTTAGGCTTCTTTTTGTTTACTCTTGAGCTACTACTGTCTGTGCTTTTACCCTGTATCTATCTACTGATGCATAGTTACCTCTGAAAAATTCTTTAATTTTCCACGGCAACAGACTGGTTGCATTCTCTCTTTTACCCCTCTTCCTTTATGTCCTGTTGGTCTCTATCCTTTTCCTTCTTCCTGTTTTTTTCAGAAGTCTTCAAGTCTCCCATATTCTCACAGTACAGTTAATACCAGATACTATATCCATCTGGAGTGAAGATCTAAAAACCTCGACTCCTCCTTTCAAGTGTAACTAATCAAAGATGGAAACATCATCATCCAGTGTCTTATTCCTTGTAGAATATTACTAACTTAGAAGAATTTGCTTATGATAAGCAGTGTCCCATCCTGTTTTGGGATGACACACAGATTACCTGATGACCTAGAACAGAGAAACATAGGCTCATCTGATAACCTGCCATCTGCCACCACTTTCCCAGCAGTGTGGTACTATTTATAGTGTGTTTCCCATGACTGGTATCTGTGGAGCCAATAGCTAAGGAGTAACTGTCTGCCAAACTGTTAATCACCCTCAAGCTAAGAGGTTTTTTAAATCTAAAGGTGTACCTTAGGTACACTTAGTTTGACCACAGGCCGGCATTAATTTTTTTGTCTATTCTCGTATGTGAAGCTATACTGTTTTCTTGGGAATCCAGAATGGCACTAACTTCTTTAGAAAGCAGTTTTTTAAGCTGTTTTTTTTTTTCTTAATGTGATACTTCATTTCTCTTAGATCTTTTCTTCCATACAGTATATTGTGGCTACTTTCATTCCAGGCATCTTCAAGCTGAGTAGACTATTCTGTACCACAGCTTTTGTCTAACAAGGAAGCCTATGTCTAGCCCAGTAGATAGTAACTTTTAGGTATAGTACACTATTAGTAAGACAAATAATCCAAGACTCCCTCAAACATAGTGAAATAGTCTCACCTTGTTCCTATGATAACTGAAAGGATGCATATATGGTCATTTTGCTTTGTTAGTCTGATGTAGATACTAGTTCTGCTTAGCTGAACAGACTGTCTCCCAGTCTTGAGCTCCCTTGGAGCTTTGTTCATTAGGAACAACATCAAGGAGTGCCACTGCTTTTGTGGATAGTCATCACAGAGTCATAGAATGGCCTGAGTTGGAAGGGACCTAAAGATCATCTCATTCCAACCCCCTTGCCATGGGCAGGGACACCTATCCCTAAGTCAGATTGCTCAGAGCTCCATCCAGTCTGTCCTTGAACATTTCCAGGGATGGGGCATCCACAGTTTTTCTGGGCAACTTGTTCCAATGCCTCACCACTCTCACAGTAAAGAATTTCTCCCTAATATCCATTCTAAACCTACTCTCTTTGTCATGTCACTGCCTGCCCTTGTAAAAAGTCCCTCTCCATCTTTCTTGTAGGCTTTCTTCAAGTACGGAATGGCAACAATTAGATTTCTCTGAAGCCTTTTCTTTTCTAGGCTGAACAATCCCAATTCTCTTAGCCTTTCCTCATAGGAGAGGTACTCCATCCCTCTGATCAACTTGGTGGCCTCCTCTGGACTCTCTCCAACAGGTCAATGTTCTTACTGTACTGGGAACCCCAGGGCTGGATGCAGCGCTCCAGGTGGGGTCTCACTGGAGCAGAACAGAGGGGCAGAATTGCCCTCCTCAGCCTCCTGCCCACACTGCTCTGGATGCAGCCCAGCACACAATTGGCTTTCTGAGCTTTAAGTGTGCATGGCCAGTTCATGTCCAGCCTCTCATCCACCAACACTCCCAAGTCCTTCTCACCCGGGCTGCTCTTGATTCCCCAGCCTTTGTTCATACTGAGGGTTGCCCCAAGCAAGCAGCAAGCACATGTAGCACCTTACACTTGGTCTTATTAAACCTCATGAGATTTCCATGGGCCCACTCCTCGAGCTTGTCCAGGTCCCTCTGGATGGCATCCCATCTTCAAGTGTGTTAACCACACTGCTTGATTGATGTCATCTGCAAACTTGCTCAGGGTGCACTTGATCCCATCATCTGTGTCATTAATGAAGATATTAGTTAGCACTGGTCCAAGACGGACCCCTGAGGGACACCATTTGTCACTGATGTCCGTCGGGGCTCTGAGCCATTAACCTCATTAACCTGGATGTGACTGTCCAACCAATTCCTCACCCACCAAACAGTCCATGCAATCAAATCTATCTCTTTCTAAATTAGAGAGAAGGATGTTGTGGGGGACCATGTCAAAGGCTTTACAGAAGTGCAGATAAATGACATCAGTAGCTCTTCCGTTGTCCACTGATGTCAGTACACCACAGAAGGCCACTGGGTTGGTCAGGCAGAACTTGCCTATGGTGAAACCTTGCTGATTGTCTCTAATTACCTCCCTGTCCTCCATGTGCCTTAGCACAGCTTCCAGGAGGATCTGTTCCATGACCTTCCCAGGCACAGAGGTGAGGCTGACAGGTCAGTCATTCCCAAGGTCCTCCTTTCTACCCTTTTTAAAGATGACTACAGTGTTTTCCTTTTTCCAGTGCCTGGGACTTCATATGACTGCTGTTATTTTTCAAATATCAGAGAGTGGCTTCTCTCCATGATATTTGAACCTCCTTTGGTTTCCCTCTCTTTTTATCTTGGTACCATTCTGCTTTGGAGTTGTTCTAGCCCAGACAAAGTTGTTGCTTGGTGCTGATGAAAATAGACTATTGACAAAGGAACAGAGATGTTGAATTGATAATCAGAGTCACGGCCTCTGCTGTCACAGTCATATCAGATCATCTCTTCATGCTTCAAGTGGTTCTGCAGTGTATAAAATTCACCTCATATCTGAGGTGTTTCTTCACCTCTGTATCATTAGGTACATAGTTTGATGATTTAGTCTGCCATGAAGTAGTTTGCTGTCTTTTGCCTCTGGGAGAAAACACATTATGCCTTTAGGTCAACTTGGAAATCCATCACTGGAAAAATAGATGTTGTAGATGTTGCTGAGACTAGATGTCCAGAAAGCCATCTTAAAATAAAAAAGGCAACTTCATCTAGCTAGTTTCTGAATTTCATACTCCTAACCCCTTAGCATTATTTGGTGTTGGAAAATAAGTGTAGTGCTTCTGTTTTTTTCTCCTTCTCGATGATGTGCTCTTTAGAAATAAGGCCTTTGATCCCATAAAGCTTCTGGATGGTGTGTTCTTCAGAAATAAAGCCTTTGATCCTGTAAAACTTCTGGATCGTGTGTTCTATAGAAATAAGGCCTTTGATCCTGTAAAAGACTGCTGCTTCTGAAACAACTTTACTAACCCAGGAACATTCTAAATGGCAGAAGCTTTTATAAATAGTGTCAGAATAGAGCCCATTAGCTCTTCTTAATGTTAAATTAACATCGAAATGTTTTCTTGTAATTTTTTCCCTATGTAAAAATAATTTTATATCAGTTTTTTTACTGGAAGACTAGTCATTACAATCTTGTGAAAGGCTTTGGCTCAGAAAAATAGTTACACAGGATGAAATACTGAATTCTTAGTTTTCACATCTGCTTTCCCCATCTGTATGCATTTTCCTGCTATTTTAATTTGGCTTTTGTAACTCTGTTTTTGTTCTCATTTACTGCTCTACTTTGATTAGGATAGTTTTTCCTAAATCACTACCAGCTAGGATTGTATTCATGCTCTCAGAGAAGGATAGAATGCAAGCTGTGGTTGGTTGGGTTTGTTTTGTGGTTTCCTATTCTTACATCCTTTTGGGTTTACATAGCCACTAAGAAGATTCGTTGACAAAAGATGTTAATAGAATCATAGAACATGCTGAGTTGGAAGGGATTCATCAGAATCATCAAGTCCAACTCCTGGCCCTATGTAGAACATTCCAAGAGTCACACCATGTGCCTGAGAGCATTGTCCAAGCGATTTTTGAACTCTGTCAGCCTTGGTGCTGTGACCACTTCCCTGGTGAGCCTGTTCCAGTGCCCAGCCACTCTTTGGGTGAAAAATTTTTTTCTGCTATCCAACCTAAATCTCCCTCAGCTCAGCTTCATGCCATTCCCTCAAGTCCTGTCACTGGTCACCACCGAGAAAAGACCAATGCCTGCCCCTCCTCTTCCCCTCACGAGGTCTAAAATGAGGTCTCCCCTCAGTCTCTTCCAGGCTGAACAGACCAAGTGACCTCAGTGGCTCCTCACACAGCTTCCCCTCAAGGCCCTTCACCATCTTTGTTGCCCTCCTTTGAACTCTCTTTAAGAGCTTAATGTCTTTTTATATTGTTGTGCTCCAAACTGCACACAATATTCCAGCTGAGGCCGCCCCAGTGCAGAGCAGAGTGGGACAATCTCCTCCCTCAACCGGCTGGTGATGCTTTCCTGATGCCTCCCAGGACACGGTTGGACCTTCGTTAGAGGCTTCCCAGCTTCTGTGTATTGCCAATAAAACAGCATTTCCATGAAATATGTGTCTTTGGGTATAGCTTTGATTGTGTAGATATGTGCACTAGAAATCCTGTTAGCACTCACTGCCTGTTAAGTCTCAGGATTTGACTGTTTCCTTTCCGTTCCTCCCCGGAAGCCACGAGGTGGCAGCAGCCCCCCAAAGTTCAGAGTGGCTGTGGTACTGGGCATGGTCCTTGCGGGAAGGGAAGGAGAGAGGAAAACACGTTGGAGATTAACTATTGGACTTGATCGTCTTATGGGCTTTTTTTCCCACTTAAATGGTTCTGTGAGTCTATGAAATAAGTATGGTTAGGGAAAAAAATGCTTCTGTGTAAAAAGGATGGAGGAAAGGAAGTTTTGATTTGTTTTGGACCCTGATTTCATGAATTCTGATGAAAATTTTTCAGGAATTCTACTTTTTTTTAAAAGAGAAGAATGCTGAGAACACCACTAAAATCTACAGAGCTTTTCTTAGTTATTAAATATACCAAACAGTTTTGTTTGGTTTCTGGAAAGTATAGAGAGCAGCTGACAAAGGTTGCATGTTTTTCCTTGTGCCTGCTATGATCTTGATGCAGATCCAATACGTGTCATGTGTTGGTTTTTTCTAGAGATTCTTTTTCCTTGGTACAGAAATGCTGTGTGGGAATACATAGTATCAATGCCAGAGTCTTGCAGTGAGTGCCAAAACTGACACAGGGGTTTTTTTGATGAAGAGAATTGGATTACATTTGCTATGCAGAGTGCTATCCGAAGTCCTGATCTGAGTTATGAAGGCATACGGGGGACTTGAGAGATTGTTAAGCCCTGTGCTGACCCCCCTGTGGAGATGGATTTCATTCTTTGTGAAGTAAAAAAATGTGAAAGCACACTGTACAAAGTCCAGCTTGCCGCTGCATTTGGATCTAATAAATGAACATACCAACAGCACATCCAATTTCAATTAAACAATGTGCTGATTAAAAATCAAAAGAGCTGTAATAAATATTTTCTAATGTAGCAAAATATGATTTAATTTCAGATGCATCTTACACAATTCCACAGTACTTTTTCCCCTTCCTACTTTTTTTTATTAGTTCTCAAGCTATTTGACAAAACAATTTGTGATGTTTATATTACAGACATACTTGTAGTAGCTTATCTCTGAAAAGTCTTTCATTGTACTGTTATGGCTTTTAATGCTCATTAATTTTCTTTTGTTTTGCAGGAAAACTGCAAGAAACTTCAACCAACCTATGTGCAAAGCTGCAAAGACAACTGTGGTAGAGGTAGGGAATTGAAACATGATAAGCTTATCCTCTTGTAGTCAACATACCCCTTTGTTTTGCATGGTGTTCTGGGGACACAGTGGGGGGATTTCAAATCATTGGAGGATTTGATAATAGGGACAGTGGTCTAACCTGTCTCCTTGGATTACCTACTCCTGACACTCTGCTCTGCTTTAGTGATTAGTTCCTCAGTTTATTGCTGTTCATTTGATCCTGACCAGGACTTCGTGTTCACTGTGATCAGCCTTTAAAAGGGAAACATGGCAACAGCCTTCTAGTATCTTAAATAAAGTAATATGTGGATGAAAGAGGAAAACAGTAGGCTCAGCCTGTACTTGAGAAGATTCACCTAAGACTTTATGAAAAGCCTTCTGAAAATAAGAACATAACAACACAGATGAGGTAAATCATAGAGATATCACAGCTGTGGTCTCTAAAATTTAATAAATTACATAACTATCAGTCCAGAATGAGGTACAGATGTTTGGTTAAGTCTTGAGAAAGAGAATGGACTAGCTGACCTAGAAAGTTCTTCCAATTTCTTTGTCCTTTTTCCTTGTCTGAAATGATAATGTTTAAAAACATGGAGCAACCTACGCTGGAAAAATATTGGTGACTGGAGAGTTGCTAAGGAATAGCAATAGCTAAAAGACAGAGTGCTCTGTTAGCTTTTACTTCACTCTCTAGTAAGTTTTTTTATGCCTAATAAAAGCTAAATATGGTTTGTTAGTAAGGTCAAGACAAACTCTTCTAGACTATTTCCAGTAAATGCTATTTGGAAGAGGCTTGTGTTTCTTCAGGGGTTTTGGTTAGTTTTGGTTCGTTGGGGGCTGGTTTGGGTTTTTTGTTTGTTTGTTTGTAAAATGTTATCAAGAAAATATATTTGTTATATAAACATCTCTGGATAATACATTTGGGAGCTTGAGTTATTACTTTGTGTCTTACAGAATAAAGACAAAAAATGCCATGATATTTACCACACAACTTCCAGTGACAATGCAGCAACAGTGAATTTTCACATTTTTTTTCAAGAAAGGTTTAAAGTATTTTTCTATTTAAAAATTAAATGAAGAATCTTTCCCTCTAGACACTTGTCCTTCATACCTTGTTCAGTCTGGCATTTAGAGAATTTAAGTAGATCAAAGCCTTCCACCTACATTCCATCTCACTCTCTGTCTCTGCTCTTCTATCCACTTATGATAGGGTAGAATTTTCTTGTCAGTGAGCAACTATTATGTGACATCCTTCTTTCTGTAATTCCACTTAAGAGTCATTAGTAGATCTGCTGTGAACTGTGTCCACTCTGAGTCTTATTTTTTCAATACCATTTGAAAACTGTCAAGCTTTTTGCAAGAATGGCATATTAATATTATTTTACAATGTTGTTTTTTATGGGCAAATTAGGTGAAGAGGCATAACCATGTATTTAGCACAAATTTAGAGCCAAATGCAATGCATCATTGGCTTTACTTCTACACGTCATTCTTCCAAAGTGGAATTCAGAATGTTGTGTTTAGATTTAAGGTTTTAAACCAGGAATCAGAAGGAAATACCTCAATATGATGTCTAGTACATCCTCAGTACTGAGCATTGTCAGCTGTCTAAGCTCAGCACTAGGAAACTGAGGCAACTGAAAATCCAAGTTTTGCCTGACTCCATAGATACTGTTGTTCAAGGCTGAAGGGTGAAATGAGAATTCCATTGACAGGGAGAAGAAGAATGTTTGTGTAGGGTAGTAATTCAGATACTCTCTTGGCAACAGGGATTTCTAAATTCTGTTATCTGTTACTGGCTCTGTTTCTGTTTTTCACTGACTGAACATTTAACTGAGTTTAAGTAGACAGTCCCAGTCTCTAGAAGTAGAGATTTGAAGCCAATCCTACTCCTTGCCGTCAAAACAGCCAAAGGTCAGGCTTGTTTTCAGAGTCCTGCGGTCATTAATTGGGATTTTCAGAACTGTAGTTTCTCCATCTGGCACTTTCCTCAGATTTATATTAGTTTCTGATCATTGATAAAAATATGGAATGGTGTTTGGCATAGTAAGATCCATACCAAGGAAATATAAACTACTGGAAAGCCTATCTGGGGGAAAGTGGGAAGTGCACTGGAAATCAATTGCATTTATTAACTTGTCCTTCTAAGTTAACCTTCTTAAGAGAAACTGTGAAATATAACACACATGCATAGTGAAAGACACTTTTTTCTTTACTTAAAACTGCTGTTCTTTAGCTTTAGTTAGTGTGGTGTTTTACACACTGATAGATGACACAATTTTTGCAACAATTCAGAGATGAGAGAACTTGGCAGCATTTGTGTATGTGGGGATAAGA
The DNA here is from genome assembly GCF_001715985.3 of Manacus vitellinus. Classification (NCBI taxonomy): domain Eukaryota; kingdom Metazoa; phylum Chordata; class Aves; order Passeriformes; family Pipridae; genus Manacus; species Manacus vitellinus. The sequence goes on along the minus strand of NW_021939324.1, from coordinate 2,419,556 downwards.
AAAAAAAATGAGACAAAAAACCCCAGCTCTCCATCTCACAAACTGATACCTACTGCTTGCTTACAAACCCTTGTGCGTTGTGAGTAGCAAGGCTGGCTGTGCTTAGAGAGGCTTCTAAAGAAGGAGGAAGTCAGGCTGTACCATTGCCAGTTATGTCTGGGACACACAGTGGAGAATTACTGATTTTTAAAATTCCACTAGAACAGATTTCTGATTGAAGTATTTGACCTTCAGCCTTGTTTATTTTGAATAGACAAATGGTCAGAAGTAGCCATGCAGTACTCGTTTTGGGATCAGAAATACATTGATTGCAATCTTCTATGAAATGCAAGAGGTGCTTACAAATATTTTGGACTGTTACATGCATTTCTTTTCTTTAAGTGAGAGGGAGTGGAACATTCTATCATGATAATAAGGATGTATGCTGAGACACAGATAACTGTAAAAATCCAACTGCTGGGTCCAGTGGAATTTTTACTTTTATTTGAAGATGACCATTATTAAGGGTCAAAAAGATTTGTGCAACTGAATTGCATGATTCCTGTTATTTGGAAGTTAACCTTTGCAGAGAAAAATGTTAAATAATCCAGTGTTGACAACATCAGTTAGTTTGGCTTTATCTATATGTAAAAGCAAAATGGTGCAGGAGTTCATCTCCTTCTCACTTCGTCTTGCAGAACTTGCAGAAGTTAAGCACACTGTCAGAGGTGTAATTTTGTTTGAACCGGAGGCCTCATGCACACACTCAGCCTGAGGCTTCCAGTTGATTTTCAGATCTATAAACACTTTCCTGCTCCTATTGCAAAGACAGAAGAGCTGGGAGATCAGCTGATATAAAAGGAACTCGATGATCACAAGTTACATACAAGCCACGAGCCCTTGTGAAGGATGAAAGGAAGAGCTTGACATGTGAAGAAACTTGAGGGACTGTGTGGGGTTACATATGTGGTAACATTTCCAACACACTGTTGAATGAAGGTCGTATCTGCTGAATTCAGCAGGTATCACTGCTGTCAGGCCCCTCAACAGAGACAAGTAATTGTGTGATGGAAAATTAATTGCACAGCAGCTTGGAGTTACAGGGAGGCCTCCTGGATGTGTGCCTAGACTGGTGGGACAAGGGCTGTGATAGCAGGATGCTTCTTAAGATGTGCATCTCCCTGTAGAGGCTCCTGTGAGCAGAGCCCCACTAGGAGGGAGAACTGGTTTTTGTAGTGAATTGAGGCAACCCAAAGGCACAGTAAAAAACATGGTGTGACCTTGCCAGGTGTGGGTGTCATGACAGCATGGGAAAGATGAAGGGTGATATAGACTTAGGCTCTTGTTTTCCTCCATGGGGGAGAACATAAACATGTGTCACTGCCCCAATTGTCCCTAGGCTGTTACCTGTTTTCTTGCCATTCTTATTCTCTGCTGTGAGACCTACTGAATATTTGTCCCTGGTGAAGTGCTTTGAGATCTCAGCCATTGCCACAGTGTGTTTGATAGTGGTAATGGTCAATATGTTTAGAAATATTTATTGACTTGCTGTTTGAATATCCAGTTTGAATAATTTTCTTGTTCAGATCAGAGAGGATAGCTAAATATATCTCCTTGTGTAAATAGCATTTACACCTCAATATCAGCAGAGGGAAAAAAGAGAGTGGGCTTTCTCATAAAAATGCATTAAATAAAAATCATTAACCCCTGCATTTTATCTCTGGTTGCCTAGTAACAACACAGCCACATCAGTGAGCACCATTTTCTCAGGTACAATGAACTGCGCTGCACTAAGAGACAGAATCAGAGTGAAATAAGCTATTTGTATCCTGTTATCTGTGCTAAATCATGGCATTGGGCTTTATTGAGGAAACTGGAAATGAACCTTTTCTTCTGTGTGTCTTTTCCTCCAAGTACTTTAACAATGGCAAAACTTTCCTCAGATGCATAGCTCTGTTCTGAGGAATTTTTCAAGGTTTTACACAATGACAGGTTACTGTAAAAAGCCTGTAAGCACTATTTTAAAGTGAAACAATAATCTAATAGAGTCTCTTTCATCACCTGAATGCCTCAGCTGTGGAAAATGAACCCTGGTGCAGGATGTGGTTCTGGATTTGGGATGGGCACAGACTTCATGTTCTTTCTGTGAAACCACAGATCAGGATGTGAGGCCAAAGTGGACACAAAATTGAGGTCCTTCCTTGCAAACGCTGTAACCATCAAACTGTTGTGTTGCTATAGCCTTTTTTGATATTATTTAATTCCTCAGTGATGATTCCATATGTGCTTCAGGCAATGGTTGCTGAGGTAGTGTCCCATGTATCTGCAGTGGTGGAAGTGCGTTGTTTGAGAATCCCATTTGGCACAGGATGGACACTGAGCTGCTTATTCCTGCCGCCTTACCAGCCACTTCTGGCACAAGTGACAGTAGAATTCAAGTTGCCATAATATGCTAGTATAATAAATGCAATATATATATATTTTATATATAAATATATATTATTAGTGTAAATACAGAAATCTTTGCATCTTAAACATGTAGGTAGTTAGTCAGGAATTTTGACTGCATGATTGTATTTACTTACCTAGGCTTTGGCTAAGTCCTGAATCAAAGATGCCTGTGGATATGAATTTAGATAACTCAAACCTAGTGTATAAACATTACAATATCCTTTTCAGAGGAACCTTGATTTAACACTTGTGGGGAGAGTATCTTTGAAATGCAAGCTCATGATCCTTAGAAAGCGTAGAAGGGAAGATGGCCAAATACCAGGAATGTCTCTTAGGCAGACTGATTTCATGAGCTCAGAGACTTGTATTGATGAAGCCTTCTGGGAGGTATAGCTAAGAAGAAATAAGTTAGGGAAAGACTGTGTTAATGAGCTTGAGAATAATATATTCCAACATGGAGAAAGCATTGGAAAAGCAGTAGGAGTTTGACCTTGATCACAATCGTTGTAATTTCATACACAGAAAAGCAAAATGACAGAAACCGAGACCAATGTCAGATGTCAGAGGCTAAGCATTACGAAACCGAAACAAACCAAAAAGCTTAAGCTTTTAAGAAATATCCAGCCTAGTACAAAATAAAGAATACTTGAAAATAACACGAAATCTTTTTAAGAGTACATATATAGTGGACTGTCAGACAAAGCATGTTGATACTTCACGGATCAATGAAATGAATAAAATTATCAATGCAGATTGCAACGAAGGCTGAAGTGCTTAATGCCTTTTCTGATTCCATATTCAGCAATGTTAAAAAATAGTTTGGTGGCTATTATGATGCCAGTCATAAAAAGTTAAAGAGCAAGTCAGAGAAGGATTAGAATTGAAATCCAGGGACTACTAATATTGATTTGAATAAACAGCTCCTAGAAACATTTGCACACTATTGCCACAGTAATTTTAGTTTGCCAAAAAGATTCCCACCCCTAGACTTAAATACTCAAAGAGTTGGTTTTATTTCCCTTCATCGTATTTGATTCCTTGCTTCAGTGTGTGCATGTGCTTATTAAAAGCAGAACAGAAAAAAACCCCACATTTGTACAGCTGTTGTGGAGACCATCTTAAATTATTTGAGAAGTACTGGAATAGACTGGGCTAGAATAGAGTTCATATGTTAGTTCTTTTTACATTTAGTTAACATGCTTCTGATTCATGATGAGATTTTTGGGTTGTCCTGTGCAAGGCCAGAAGTTGGACTCGATGATCCTGATGTGTCCCTTCCAGCTAAGCATATTCTGTTCTGTGATTCTGTTCCGTTCTGTGATTTTCAGGGGAGTAAACCTTTTTAGTAGTTAAGCTATGTGGGTTTTGTAACTTTTTTTTGTTTGTTTGATTGGTTATTTTTGTTGTTGTTGTTACTGTTGTTTTTTCCTTTTCTGTTTTGTTTTTTTTTTTCCCTACAGTTGCTTTTCTTTTGTATGTAACATAATTTGTGGCTTCAGATTTGGCACTTCATTGCTGGGGTAGTGAATATTAAGGGGTTAAAATTGTTTGCTGCTCAGATTGCTGCTCAGATGGTTTTACCTGCACACAGTATAAGATTTGAGTTTGTTTTTATTTTATCTGTCTCCTATATTTTATTCCTTTCTAAATGATGCTTTCTTGAACGAGTATCATGGTTTTCTCAGCATTCAGTTTCAGAAGTTCATTGCAGATGTGAATATAATCTTGCAATGAAAAAAAATACTTTTATCCTTGTCACATATGTTAAGAACAAATATGACATTCAAAAACAAGAAAAAGCAAGTACGTGGTTATCAGTGGATACTGCAGATTGCCGGGAAGTCAGTGTGCTGGAGAAACTGATGGAAAGCCTCTGTTTGCTCCTAAAGCTAAATTTAGAGGTTTTTTCATTATGTTTTATAGAAAGCCTGATAGACTGTGCATTTGAAATATATTTCACTGCCAGAACTTGTGTCCTCTGTCATGAGAATTTGAAAATTAAAAGGATTTAAAATACTCTGGATTTTTTCAGCCCTGCTTTGTGTATAAGATATGTTAATCAATCAATGACTTATCTGTCTCTGCATTTGAAATCATGCATTATTATAGCATTGAAAAGATGGTGCAGAGAAAGTTTTATGCATGATTCAAGGAATTTACATGCATATATACTTTTACTTCTGTGTCTCAAAGCAGTAATTTGTTTTCTGTGCTAATAGCATCTCTAATGGAGATTTCTAGTATAAAATGAGAAAGACTTGATATTCAAACTGAAAATCTTACAAAAAAATTACCTTCTGACATGAAGCAAATGCATTTTTTCAGGTAGTCAAAATACTGAGATTTGAAAAGCTGCAGCCTTGTAACTATTGCTGCAGTGAGGATTTTTGAGTAATTGAATCAGTTGCTCAGATTTTAGTTTTCTCTTGCAGGATCCCTCCCCTGCAAATGCTATAGAATTATTCAATTTAAAAAGTAAGTATTTAAAGAGGAGTAATGAGTTGAGATACCAAGACTGTCTTGACTTCAGATTGTGCTGATTTTTCAGGCTGCAGACAATGGTAAAAGAATGAAAGAAGACAACAGAGTAGTTTTCCATCTCTGTCTCTCGAACAGTCACCTAGTTTTTCTTCCTCCCCCCCAAATATTTTATTAAATTTCTTTATAACCCACACTCATAATGTCCAGTGTGTGGAAATGCACTCCCATTGATATTCCCATGAATTAGATACTGAGATCCTTAATTTGCCACTTCTGATTCTGCTGGAAACGGCCATAACTAAACATTATTAAAACAACTTTAAGTTTAAACAGGTGTTTTGTTTTTTATTATAGAGCAACAAGCACATTCCTTATTTTTGTTAAGCTTTGAAATAAGTCAAATGTATTTTATCAGTTTTCTTCTTGTTGAAAGAAGCAGAGAAAGGCAAAGAGGAGTCCTAGGGAATAATCCTGATTAAAATGAGGGAGATATGTAGCCAATTGGCTATGTAAGCAATAAGATAAGGAGCATTTATGCCTTCAGGGTCCTTAGAGTGCTGCATTTCTCAAAAACTGAGCATCAAGAGCTGCAAGTGGTGGTACAAGCTCATCTAGCAATTAGATTTTTAAATAAACTAAATTTTTCAATGAAAATATTTTCAAGTACTTTCAAAACAGACAGTTTCAGTTTTGTGCCAGAGTATTTGCCTTTCTAATTCCAGACTGATGGAAGTTATACTGATGTCTCATGATTCTCCCTTGTCCTTTAAGTGAATTAGGTAAGGTCTTAAGCACCTTTGTTTCTGTTGCTTTGCGCTGTTGGATTTTTTTGTTTGTTTGTTTGTTTGTTTTTGTTTTTCAGCCTGTGTATTTTGAAATGTAGCTTTTGTAACATCCAGGGATAGGGCCAGCTAAGAAACAGGCTTCCTAGCTTGGACAGCAGCACATTCTTGATGCTGTGGTTTCTGATCATCTCCTGAAGGGCATTTAGGAAAGGTTATGTGGTTTGTGTTTGCCTTTGCCACCAGCAATTAAAAAAGACTCCTGTGCATCCCCCATTCACACCAAAGGAGACTGTCCCTCGATTATCCTGAGCTAATCATGCATTCAGTTTCTGCTGGTGTTCATACATTGGGAAAAGCTATTTTTACGTGGGTTTGGTCTCAAGTTTTTCAGAAATTATAGATGTATTTCATCATTCAAAATTAGAACTCATTTGGGATTTTAAGAAATTCTAGATTTAAGGGACTAAATCAAGCCATCGTACAAGTACAAATGAGTTGCTGTTTGTGATGGATTCCATCAGATTCCATCAGGATTGAACATAAGCTAACCAATGTATCCTATTTAGATGTGTGGCAGGAGGCTTGAGGGAGAGGGGAGAACCATCTGAATTATATGAAGTTAGCCACCCAGATATCATCCAGACTTTCAGACACAAGAAGAACAAACTTGCTAAATGAAAGTAAAGGTTTCTCAGAGTGCTGAATTTTTCTTTGATCAATTGAGAGGAATCAGAGACAGCAAAGAAATGGATCATTAATGTACTCCTATTTTGAGGGGGCTGGAGAGGGAGAGGTTAAAAATCCAAACAAATAGTTTCTCTAAAATTCATTTTAAATAAGTTGTGTAATAGTTCTATTGGAAATATTAGCCAATTAATATTGGATTGATGTGCTTCAGCAGTTATTCTGCCTGATTTATAAATACAGAGACAGAATAGAAAACTTGGTATGATCAGGAGATTAGGGGTTGTACTTGTTATGACTTTGAATATTAGATGTTCTAAAGACAATTTTTCCATTTTCTAGTGAAATCAGAATTTTCTCATTAGGCTGTGATAAGCAAAAAATTCTATTTTTATGATTTGAAGGACTGTTTTAACTATGTTTCTGTCAGCTTCAGCATCAAATAATAATTTTGGTTCTGTGAAGCACATAATAAAATTTTGGTTTTTTGGTTTTTTGTTTTTTTTTTTTTAATTTCCATGCATGCCTAGTGCTCTCCTTTCCAGGCAGCTTTCAGGAAGGATAGTGATTAAGTGCAAGAAAAGTTTAATTTTTCTTAAACTTTGTTACTGACAGTCTCTTTATACCCACATTCCTGTGGTCTGTTGAAAGTGTCTAAGTGGCATGACATACTGCCGGCAGTTGTTTTTTCTTCCAAGCTTTTCCTTGAAAAGTACTCTATCTACCTTCTTCCTCAACACTGGAAAAGTTTTATCATCTTGAATGTTTTGGATATTTGGGATATCTGCTATGTTTCTGAAGGTGAAATGGACTACACCGATGCCTTGTTGAGAAGAAAGTGGTAGCATGTAAAGTAGTTTTCAGAAATCTTTATGAACTACTGTTGTCTAAAATGAACAATAAGGAGAACTAATACATGTGTGCACAGAATGTGTCGTTTTGAGATGATGTCATATTGTTGCCTTCTCTTTTTTAGCAGAGAGAACCAGCAACATAATTTGTTACAAAACAGCTGCTAATTTATTGTTTTACTGTGATTGCTGTATGTCTCCTGCTTAGCATGCTGTGGTCTGATCCTTAGAATAGAGGTATTCCTTGAATTTGAAGGTGCTTTAGTTGGACTTATGTATACTGTAAAGTACAAATATTACCTTCTTGGATAGTACAATTAAATCTCTAATTTTTTCTTTATTTTTATTTTACTTTTTTACCTCTCCCTTCAGTACTTAAATTGCAGTGAGTAAGCTGAAAATCAGTAAAACTTAAATTTATCTCCTGACCTTTAAGTTATATTTCTTTGAATGCGTAGGATAGGAGATCTCTTTCATTCTCTTTTCGTTCGTCATTTCTCTGAGTAAGAAAATAAAATCTTTTGTTCTGATTAAAGTTGATTTTTTTATTGGGGGGCAAGAGTTCAGTTATTTGTGATAATATGTGAATAATTTCAATAAAAATGTTATTTTTTTTACTTCCTAATCAATTAAAAGGCTTTCAATGTAGTGTAACTTGAAAATAAGCAACAAAGTACAGGAATAATGTATTCAAAGCAACATAATGTTTTGTTTGAAAAAACTGTTAAATTAAGTCATTCTGGTAGAGTTAATATTGTTAGCAGCTATTCTGTTCTGGAGTGCAAGGATTTGAGGTGTGAGCAGTCACCTTATTCAGCAGAGGTACCTAGTATATGTTAAACAGGTTCTTCTACCATTAACTAACCCTTAAAAAATTAAAACTACATTCACTGATTGTGACATTTTTGCTTTCCTCTGGCTCTTCTCCCATTATTTATTTCATTGATTGAAAAATAATTACATAATGTAATCTAAAGCCAGATTTTCCAAAATTGCCATCTCCAGATCTGAGAAAAATATTTTGTATATATTCCATATGGATTTTTACATTATTTTTTTTTTAAGAATTTGGATATTGAATACAAATTGGATGCTTTATACTTAAAAGGTGAGAATGTAATTATATTGCTTTTTTTGTTATCACTGCTATCATCCAGTTGAGCATTGTAAAAATAAGCACTGAGCACTATGAAATCATCTCATTTAATCAAGAAAGCACAGGTCACAAAATGTGATCACAACCAGCAGGAGTTCATTGATGGCTTATATGAAAGCAACCACAGGGTTTCTGAAGGAATTTCTCCTTAGGTGTGCCTGCTGTAGGAGGCTGGTTTGGTTGGTAATACTGGGACTGGTAGTTTGCTGGATATTAAAGCAATCTCTTGTGCTTTTAATTCAGGTAATTTTACCATAGAAAAATAGTGTGAAATCCTAATGAATTAATTAAAGGATGCAAGAAAACAGCTATCATCACTTTAACTTTTTGATGCATACAGAATAATATAGACCTGCTTCTGCAGATCATCAAACAAGCAAGTCAGTCAATTTAATGGAGGCACTTCCTTTGAGAAATGTTAGTGTTGTCTGACTTTGAACATGTTCTTGAAACTTAAGACTGTTGTGTATCCTGGCTGTGCATTATGTGACTATCTTAAAAATTTCTCAAGATGTGTACATGGGAGAACCTCTCCAGAGACTGGTGGTTAAATTTTTGTTACTCTTTCATGCATGCCCACAGCTTTACACATGGATAGCTTTTGCAGATAATCAAGTATGCTTCCTCTTTTCTTTGCAGTGTTTATCCCAGAATTACTGTGTGAGTACCTAGAGGAGGTAATTTAGTGCAGTCTGTTTTCTCCTCTGCTGTCAGCAGTACAGCACAGAGGAAGATGTCAAATGTGTGGAATGGAAAGGGGTGGTTGGAGGAAACATGGAGCAGGTGCAGAGAAGTGTGGGAGAAGAGTTTAGGCCTGAGGCAACTACAAGTGAAGGTGGTAACTGAGGAGATTTAGAACAGAGAAAACAAAGGTGAATTGAGTATATTTTAGCAGAGGCTCCTGATTTAGGTGGATGTGTATCCACATGACAAAGAACCTGGAGACAAACCTACGAGATTTATGTCAGCTTTGCTCCTTAATTATCGGATACAACATACTGAGAACACAGCTCACTGTTTTTCTCTGTGGTGTTTACAAAGTGTTACAGTCTATTAGAAACCAGGAAAAGAAAACTGTTCGTTCCTGGTTCATCAGAAGCTATGAAGAAGGTGGTCTGTGTCCAGCCTCTGACTGAGAACATCCTTAAACTGCACATTGCTAGTAGCTGGGAGAATATAACCAGAAGTACCACATACTATCTTGTAAGCTCCTGTTGCGAAGAAGGAGGGACCTTCAGTGTGACCTAGACCAGTCGCATTAGGTGAAAGGTTCTCTAACAAATATGAACATTACAGATCTTTACTGTTCCCCTACCTCTCAGTATGCTTATGCATTTATTCCAAGTCTGATGTGAGCATAATATAGTCATTATCGACCAAGATGTGCCTTTTTCAGGCTATTTGATACTTGCTTGATTTTTAAGTTGTAAAAGTCTCATTTTCAAAGTGGTTGTTGACTGACTGTCACTCCATTAATACAAGATTTTGACTGAAGTAGAAATTTCGTGATCTGGCTGAACTTAGAAAAGGAAAGAATTGAACTCAGAAGATTCTCTGTTTCATCTCCCTGTGTACAGGCAGAACTGAGTAATATTGACCTGAATTTCTTAAAAAGCTTTGATGCTGCAAAACAGTGAAATACACACTGAAAACAGTTCACTGGAAATTAAGAACACACTATATGAACTTACTTTGTCATAGCTCAGTAAGTTAATATAGTGTGTTCTTAGTTTCCAGTGAACTGTTTTCAATGTGTATAGAATCACAGAATCATAGAATCGATTGGGTTGGAAAAGACCTCCAAGATCATCGAGTCCAACCCTTGGTCCAAATCCAGTCCATTTACTAGATCATGGCACTCAGTGCCATGCCCAATCTGTGTTTAAAAATCTCCAGGGATGGTGAATCCACCACCTCTCTGGGCAGCCCATTCCAATGCCTGATTACTCTCTCTGTAAAGAATTTTCTCCTGATATCCAACTTAAATCTCCCCTGGCGGAGCTTAAGCCCATGCCCCCTTGTCACTGTTTTGCAGCATCAAAGCTGCAAAGTCTAAACAATTAAGATTAATGTTTTTTTCTCTCTTGTTTGTCATTAACCACGGGGTTTTTGTGATCTTGAGTGAACTAGAGACATAAAATTTATTGTCCTAGTCCTTATTATGTATTTTGATTTTTTAATTCTTATTATTTTATAAATGTTATACTGAGTTATGCAGTGACATCATGACTTTTCCAGTAGTGAACTGAAGAAGGGCTCTGATGAGGCTAAATTTAATTTAATTTCCGTGTTGTTTTGGACATTTAAAGAGTCGTAATGTTTTATTTTACTTAAGTTCTGCTAGGAATTTTCATTATTTCAGTTTTAATAACTGAAGCGAACTAGAATAATTAAGATAGTGATAGAGAGATTTAATAAAGTCAGTGCAAAAATAAGCTACTTACAAATGCATAGGTTTCTCCCTCCATCTCTTTCTTTCTCTCACCCACACGTTTTTGATTTTTTTCCTGTAATAAGGAATTATATTGTCATTTCTGCTTATAGCTTAATTTTATACTGAGATTTAAAACTAAAACGTTTCACATATCATAACATACATAATTAGGCTGCAGAAATAGGTAAAGGTATATACTTAAAACAAAGGCCTTTTTATTTTGATCAAGTGTTTGGCATGAAAGTTTGTGTCAGTGTAATTTCCTCACCTATTTTTGGTCAACAATCAGAGTTCTTTACTTTTCTTACTAGGAGTCCATTCAGAACGTTTCAGAAATTCTGAAATAAAGGTGAAAAATAGATGAATTTTCATAAGTAAAAAGAAATCAAACTACTTTAAAAAGGAAAAGTAGATGTAAGTTACAGAAGGAAGTGATATTATGAAACAAATGACCATTGATTCTGTGAGTGCTGCTACCAAAAGGAATGGCAGAAGGCTCTTGTGAATCATAGCAGAGAACAGCTTTTATGTTCTGGGTGTACTTGCAGATAAACCAGTATTCAGAAAAGTCTGCATTTGTTCATCCTGCTTCCATTGTCAGCAGTCACAGAAGATTTGCAGAAACCACTATATCCAGGAAGAAAAGCAATACTGTGAAACTCTTGAAACAATGAAAAGATTTTTAAATCAGATATCAGAGCCTTCCCAGAAGACAGAAGTCAGCTCATGCGGTCTCCTGAAGTTACCTTTTAGCTCTACCATTGTAGCAAAGATGTAAACATTTGCTGTCTTTTAGCACACTGATGAAATTAAGATTTAAACTGAACATTTGTGCTCAAGGCAATCTAAATGGTACCAGAGTATTTTGATTTTCTAATTACAACAAGTGCATGAGGTGGTCTGCCCTGATTAGTTCCCTCTCTCTGCATTCCCAGAGTTGGTGTCTCTTGGGTGGGATGCCATGTAACTGTTTTTGATGCTTACAGAGGTTCTTCTGTGCATGACAAAATAAAGCCTGAGGCAAGGTGACTAGAGAGAAGAAAGAGCAGAAGGGAGAGCAGAACAGGAGAAAAACTCACATCCTTTTAATTATTAATATGGGACCTCTCCTGCCTGTTTCCTTGTGGCTTAGGCTACAGATGTGTTCCAGAGAAGACTCCTAAAGAAATATGAAACCTGAAAGGGAAGTGAATATGCCCAGTGATGGGACTGTTTATTTTTGCATTATCATTCTTGTCTAGGAAGATACTTGGGTTATGCCCTGTGGTGAAGTTAAGGTGCTGATTCCCATAGCCATCAGATTTCCTGGTGTCTCTTCTGTTGGCACAGCTTCATCTCTGGCAATACTGATGGTGGGCAGCCCATCTACAGTGCCTCAACTGGAGCATCATCTGGTTCCCTGTGAGAGGAGCTGAGAGAGAGAGCTGGAGCAATCAGGTGGCATTTGTACTTCCCCTGTGTGAATTATTCTTTTCTCATATAAACATGCTGATTAATTTCACTTGCAGAACTGGGAAATAGTTATTTTTGCATACATCACATGCAAATTCTTAATCTCTTTTCAAAATTCCACTTTATTGCTGTGGGATATTTGAACTTACTTAATTTTAGTTCGATTTGATGCTTATTTAATATAATGGTAGAACATGGAAATTGCAAAACACCAGTAAGAATAGTGGAGAGTTGCCTGTGCACAGAAAGGTGTTGCAGTCTTCAGGGATCATTAGGCTTATCTGGAATCCTGGGACAAAATACAGTTTCCAGTGTTATGTTCATTTAGGATAATGTTTGGAAATATTAGAGGAGAAGCTATCATGCTGACTGCTGTGTCCAAAGAAACAAAATACAAACCAATTAGCAGAATGGCATGACTAATAACAAAATTCAACAATTTATTGTTGGATCAATTATTTATCCTGTGTATTCTGTGGGGTGGGGTGGGGTGGGAGAGACAGTGTGTCAAGTTTTCTAACAGCATAATTCTATTGGAGTTGGTTGAATTGTGCCAAGATTCCGGTTTTATAATCTCAACTCCTGCAGCAGATAGATGTAGTTCTTTTGTGAGAAAATTCCAATCAGGACCAATTAGTATTCCCCAGGCCTAATTTTCCACCTGATAAATGAAGAAATATTTAATTAGAAAGGATGAATTTGAAAATTCTGCTAGTAGCAGATGATCTTGCTCGCCTATGACTCTGTTGAAGAGTCTTGTCTCCTGCTTCTCCTCCCTTTTGAGCATATTCTGACAGTAGTCACTGTACCAGGAGTGCAGTGTGCTTCAGCTGTGTGCTTCAGGAGTTTATCCTGTGTTTGATTTGGTCTCCATATTAATCTTAAAATTCACATATAAAATAAAAAAACTTGAAGTGAGATGAATGCAAGTGGAGCATTTTTTCATGAAAGCCCTAGTTAGAATTTTCAAAATATTGATTTGATTATCTCTCATTATCTTGTGGGTAAGGGCTTTCTGGATGTGGGATTCTGCTCTGCATGAGCACTGAGTTTGGTGTTGCTGTGGCTGTTATTGCGTCCTCCTTAGCACCTTTGTCTTAGAGATTTCAAAGCTCATCTTTTCTGTCTCCTTAATCCAGGGCTTTTTTAAGGGATCATCTGAACCTGATCCCTGGTCTTTAGTTTGTTAATTTTTCTTCTCCCTCTACTGCTCTTAGGGTGGATTGGTTTGTGTGTTTGTTTGTTTATTGTCACAATTCAAGACACAGTAGGAAGGTAATTGTCTATCAGATATACTATAGATTTTAATATTGATCACATTGTGCAGTAACAGTAGGATGTCAAATTGAATTTTAAGCTCTTTAGTGTTGCTTCACTGGTGATGGCTGTTAAGTGATGTACCCTTACTGATTTATCATACTCTAGGTCTTGTTTTGGGATTATTAAACTACAGACATTCTGGAAAGTTTAACTAATTCCTGGTAATAAAGGAAACTTAGTGAATTTCTTTTAAACTTTGAATAGATTGTTCTATATTATCTTTGACCTCTTGTTCTAACATTACATGTTTTCCCGTGGTTGGATTCAGGTACAACACTAACATTAGTGTCTGTTTTGTGGGAGAGTGAGATGTGCGCTGTGCACTTCAGACGTGCACCAGACGTGACTGAAGGTCTGTGCTGCAGGAAGCTGCCTATAGCAGGATCTCTAGCTAGACCACCTTGAACTCAGACTTTGAAGGAAGGAAAACCTTATTGTCTGTGGTGCTCCAAATAGGTGACATTTCAAATCTATGTGTGGATGAGTGTCATTTTGTGCTGAATCTGTTTCACTTACTGTAGAGACTTCTAGATCTTCATCTTGCAATCCATTATTACAGTTCAAATGTTTTCTATTTATTTTGAGTACACTATGGAAAATCTTTGAGCCAGCTTCTATACTTGTATCCTCAAAATTCACAGTTCTGCTTTATATTTTGTTACTAGCATATTGGTTTCCTCTGGACAGAAATTATTTTTGGGTACAAAAAACTCTGACATAACTGTACATGTTATATTTCTTCAAGTTGGCCATACAGATTGGGCTGTTAAAACATAAACTACTTTCAATTTGTATGAAGAAATATCCTTTGAAAGAAGAGGACAGATAAGCATCTAAATTAACCTATTTTAAAGGCTGTATGTATTTTGCCCCATTCCTTATTTTTCTTGATGTAATACACCGTATATTTAATATTTGAAACTTTATTGTTATTAAACACTTTAATTGAATACTTTTTTCTAAATGTTTTCACTTTCCATTTTTTCTGTAGGTGGAAGAAATTGTTGATATAGGAGCATTTGCCCCAGAAGACATTCATGTTCCCAAAATCTATGTCGATCGTCTATTACAAGGAGAGAAGTTTGAGAAGAGAATTGAAGTAAGTAGCTGAGATTCTTGGTCATGATGTATTTCAGTTTGGAGCGTATTTAAAATTTGCAGAGTTTTTGCCATACCCACCGATTCTTAACACTGAGAAAACAGTGTGAGAAAGACCTGTCAAGTTTGGTAAGTACTGAAGGTTAGGTAGGTACTTACGTGGTGAGGTGGGCTCTGGGAATTTATCCTTGTTTCTTAAACCTCAGACCCTATGGTTCAGTCCTTGAATGATTTAGAGCAACTGCCTTCAGACCTGGATGGCTTTACCACAGCTGAAAATTTGGTGGAAAATGCTACTTCATTCTCCTTTCTTCCCTCAGTTCACTTGCTGTAGGCACAACAGGGGGAACACCTAGACCAGAAGCTGACTTTGATGATTAGATGCTGTCTTTTCCACTGGAAAGCTCTTGACATGGGCACATAGGGCCAGTCTCTTTTGTGCCATGTATTGAATTATGTTGTGCTGCAAAGGTCTTGGAAACTTTTGTTTCCTTTTCTTTAATCAGGAACTTTTTTAGCCAGTGGCCTTTCTGGTCTAAATAAAAGATGTCAGTAACTATTAAAAGTTGCAGCAATAATATTCTACCACTGAAAATTATGATTATGTAATTGTTGTCTGTTGTTTCTGTGGCTTTGCCTCACTCAGTCTATGTCTCTGTATTCGTTTTGATGATGTGACAATGCTTTTAAAGTGCAGTTTAAAATTCTGTATTTCTCTTGTATCTCCATACTTGGGAGGGGAATTTTTCAAAATGTCATCAGAAGAGCTGGCGGAGAGGGAGAAATATGAGAAGGAAAAAAACGTTTGGGGTAAAAAAAAAGGTGCAGAAAGGAATTCTAATAGTTAAACTTTCATTGTTAAAACCAAGTCACAAAATGCTGGAAAGTCATACAAGGCCTTTTCTGTGAGTAAACTCTTGTGAATGTTAAAGTTAAAAAGCTTTTTTTTCTTTCCATCTGTTCATTCTGCAAGAACATATTGCATGTTGTTAAGTAATTGACTGTAAACAGATGTGTCAAACCTTTTTTTTTTACCCCTCTGGTCATGTCGGGTTAGATTGCAATTAGTGGTGTATCTCCTTCTTCTGAATGGATGCATTATCTCACAGAAGAGCTTTTCACCTTACATGACAGAAATCTTTTTTGCATTTATTAAACTGTTGCTTTTACTGCATCTTGGGCAAATAAGTGAATACACCTGCCTAGTCAACTGCCCCCTTCCCTATATGCTTAAGAAAAAAAATAAAGGGAGGGTAAAGAAAGCTACTATAAACTGCCAAGCAAAGTTGTAACAGAGATTAATTTAGGTTGTGACAATTTTGTAATTCTGGCAGTGGCACCTCTCATTACTAGAGGTATAGGAAAGAAATGGCAGATTTATTTACTCTTCCATTACATTTTATATATGAAGTGGCTGTACGAAGTGTTGAGTATGATAAGTGGTGAGGGAACATGAGGAATAAGAGAAATAAAGAGAAGCTAGTCTGTCGTAATTCTTACTGGCTCTAAATAGCAGTTCCCACCTAATATGGCTCAGAAGTGGTCCCTCTCGTGCAAGTCATACTTTCTATCCAGTCTTCTCTTTGCTGCAGAGAAACCCTCTGTAATTGTTCTTAATTCTTCTATAATCTGCAAATGAAGCAATTCTAGGGAAAATAGCCAAGGCATAAAATGAAAGTTGCTGGGAAATTCAGGAGGGTTGATCCTACTGGTTTCTCACTGCCAAGGGTGAAGGTGACTCTGCAAAAATTCTTTTGCAATGATGAAAAGTAACAGAGGATAATTTTTCCTGATGTGCTAATTGTAGGCCTGAAGTAAGAGAGGATGTGAAGGCAAATGGGGGTGTAGGACATGATGTTGTCCAGAGGAGTTTTATGTACATAGGAGAGATGAGCAAAGGACATAATCTATGTAGACAATAATTTACAAAAAAGGTGTCACAAACTTCTTTAATGTCATGGCTTTTTCACCAATATGTGATTGGTGAAACATCAGCTTAAGGCCAGAAAATTGCAGGAAACAACTTCAGGCAGATGTATGGAAGATTACAGAGATTTTTGTTAGAAAACTTCTGTTTCTTAGCTCCACTATCTTTAGATGAATGGCTTTTGTCTGTCTTATGCTTATAAATCTAGGATACCTCATTAAATTGAATGAATGCAGAAAGAGAAAGATATTTGTGTTTTCAGCTGACATTTTACAAATCTATTTAGGTGTCTCTGGGGTAATGAATCTCAGACTTGCTAGTATTCGCACTAATGCTTGGTGCTTTCTTCACCACTTGTCTATGTATCAGGCTTGGCAATACAGACCAAAAAAATAACATTTTGCTGTAAGGCTGTCGTTGGCAGTATTTGATGACTGCGTTGGCCTAGGTAAGCTTGAATGGATAAAATAAAGGGTCATTTTTTTGTAGAAGATGTAGAATAAATAACTTTATTTTCAGACCAAGTATCTCAGTGCAATCACAAATCAGGCTTTTGTGTCTTGAGAAGCAAGAATCTGGATTCTACTCTTTACTTATGATTATTTCTTATTTTGCAGCGTTTATCAATTCGAAAGCCTGAAGACTCAAAAGCCAAACAAAAGCAAGGAGACAACGTGAGGGAGAGGATCATCAAACGGGCTGCTTTGGAGTTTGAAGATGGCATGTATGGTATCCTTCAGCTGTGCTATAGATGAAAATGAGGACTGATTAGAATAACAACTGCATCTGGCTTGTTTAGGACAGGTTAATAAGCATGCTCATTGTTTTTCCCAGACCCTCTGATTCTCTCATTTTGTTAATATGCAATTGAAAGAGAAGGGATGCTAAGACATAGAGTACCTGGAGTTTTTATCCGGGGGTATCTGGGGGGTTTGTTAGCAGTTGAATGTTTTGAAAGAATTTCTTGAAAAAGTTGAAAATGAAGCTTTACTTGCACTGTCATTTTTTTGTCATGTAAAGGATTTGACAGAATAAAATTAGACAGTCCAAATGGCAAAATAATTCATCACAAATATGAGACATATAAATAAAAATGAAAGTGTTTGTGAAGAGAACAGTTCTAGTCTAATCATTTTACAATGATAACTTGTTTTGATTTACTAGTTTGCAGTAAATGTTTGTGCCTTAACCACTTCTTTTCAGCTAATCTGGGTATTGGAATCCCACTGTTGGCCAGTAACTTCATCAGTCCAGACATAACTGTTCACTTACAAAGTGAAAATGGAGTCTTGGGTTTGGTAAGAATATATTGTGGTCACTTACTACAGTGTTTTTATCTTGGAGTGGCTAGGTTTTATTCCCCGCTGATCTCCAACTTGATTATAATTTTAGTAAAAAATCATATTCAAATATATGCCATATTACATCACCATAAAATTCTTATTGTACTGCAGGGAAGTTAAGTTTTTAAAGAAATGCTCACTTTATGATTATAGTGCTACTTTGCTAAGGATCTTCTTAAGTACATGTTTTGCTGGAATCAGAACCTTCACTAGTTTGCAAGGCCAAGTATTGTAAGTCTTATCAAACATAATTTTAAATAAATCTTAATATTATATTCACTGTCAATATAGCTTTATGAAGTTGCAGTTACTTAACTTTTTCTGAAAAATGTCTGTCACTTTGGTTAAGAACAAAAAAAAACCCAAATCAAACAAACCCCCCACTTCATGGTTGTTTAGTAATTCTAGCAGCCTCTGACAATATGTCCATCAGGCCATGTGTTAGTTGATGTAAATTGTTGCTTGTATTGTCAGGATATTTTTTCTGCTGAAGATAAAAAATGCATCTCTGTGATGATCTGTTTTCAGTAATAAGCATAGGAAATAATAAAACAGTTATGAATTGTATTTCAAAGGTATTTTAATATAAAGCTGACATACATCTTTATTGTTGTCAGGGTCCTTATCCACTTGAAAGTGAAGTAGATCCAGACCTGATTAATGCAGGTAAAATATTTTAATTAACTTTAATTCATGGAAAGTGATTATTCATTGTTAACTTAAAAATTTTCTTTTGATGTAGTACTTGAACCCAGAATTCTGTTTTATTTGTTCATAAATGTTAATATATTTGTCTTCCTTTTAGTAAAGGCTGGTTTTGATCAATGGAGATATTTAATATTCTTGGTAGAGGGCTTATGCTTTGATGCATTTTAGTAGCTACTAAAGGAAACTCTCTTCCAGGCCAGTCAGTAAAGGGTCAAATCATCATTTTCACAAGTGAGATTGTTTCGTGCAGCCTGTATGGAAATATGTTTTTTTTTCTTGCTGCTTTTCACCTTGTGTTTTTTAGAAAATGATTTTCAGTAATTTATGCTTGGGACATGTTTTCAAACATCCTGTGTATAATGGCCTGGTTTATTCCTGGCCACGCAGTGTAACTCATTTGCATTCAGAGAGGGAGTGGCAGCCAAGGCGGGGGAAGAACCCTGCCCAGATGGGACCTGGCACAGTGAGGGGCTCTGCTGGGGGCAGCTGCTCTTGCCACTTTAGTGGGGGAGTGACAGTGCTGGTTTTGCCCAGCTGTTTTGGTGCATTTCACCTCAGAAGCAGCCATGCAATGTAAAAACATAAGCTTTTTATGATTTAGTGCATCTGTCTGATTTTTTTTTTCAGTAAGTTGTGCCTATGTACATTTTCTGTTTCCGTGTAAAATAAGTCTTCTATATTGTGTTATGACAAAGAAAAGTGGGTCTTGGAACCTTCTCATGGATGTTAATGGTACAGGTTATAGACCTGACACATCTTAGAGTTTTTTTCATATGGCAAATATATACTTTTCATATTTTTTTATTGAAGTATACATATACATACATACAAATACAGGTATGCATGTGTACACATGTATCTATACAGACAGTGCCTTTCTCAGTGGCTGTTAGCAAGTACAATTAAATTCTGAAAAGTCAAAGAAGATGAAGCACTGACATCAAATAAGCTTTTAATTTAATATCAGGGTGCGGTCCAGCAATTGTTCATTGACTTGAAATATTTGCTGCTTGGCTCAACTAATTGATACCATTATCATACTGCTATGTAACTGCCCTTGTTACAGTACTGTATTTTAAATAGTAAGTTATCTGAGGCCATCTTCAGGTTTGAAATAAAAAATGATTAAGAAATTGAGTCCATCATTTCACCAGTAGCTACGTAATTCTTTTGATACACTGTATGAAGGAATATTTCAGAGGTGTCACAGGCAGGAAAACATTATTTAGAAGAAAAAAAATACTATAAAAGGTGAAATTATGTGCTTGTCTTTTAGAACTGAAGTTTTTATATGGGTGCATATGAAAAATGCACATGTTAACAGAGTGACAATGGAAAAAATGTCAAAGAACTTCATAAATTCCCTGAAAAGTCATTTTGCTTTAATGTGGAAGTCAAGATGATCTTGAATTGTTATTTGTAGTTGATAAGAATTTTTGCAGAGAATCTGGAAGGGATCAAGCTGACATAAGAGGTCAGAATGCAAAATGAAAATCAGATTATTCTAGTATTGGAAGTTCAGTGTTAAGCAGCTTCACATTTTCCTCTGAAGCTGCAGTAAACTGGACATAGGATAGGTGAACCTCAGATCTACCACCAAAATTATTATTGCTATAATTGTTGAAACATTCAGAAGCTGCTAAATCCCACTAACACATGGCTGGATTAAAACTATTCTAGGTGCTTTCCAGCCAAATTTATAAAATGAAGTGCAGAAAACAGAAGCTAAATGGCAGAGGAATAGAAATTGATTCTGTTCTCATTCATCAACTGGAATGATCCAATATCAGTCCCAAAGTCCACATTTTGAAATGTACACCTGGCCTGGGCTTTTGCCAAGTTTTTATCTGCAAATGTAATTGTATTGCTATGAGATATGTATGGGTTTTTCTGTTTGTCCCATTTTCTGAGTGTGTCACGTGAAGTTTATCTTCACTGCAATTGAAAGGTAGACTACTCTATTACAGCAGAAATATTTAAAAGTGCTGACATCCCGAGAACATTTGCAAGAAATGGGTAATGTGGTGCGCTTTCTACATTATTCTGTAGTCCTAAGCCTGTGTCTCATTTCTTCTCATCATTGCCTTACCCGTCACTTTATCCTAGGCCTCTGGCATCATGGCACTGCCTGCAGGCCACATTGTCTTCCCACTGCCTTGAGTGGGTGACTGGTAGGGAAGGACAATTCAGGCAGTCTCAGCAGGTCTGGGCTTTAGCATGAGTGAATTCTCACAGTGTGACTGCAAGACCACTTGTATGACCTTAATTCTATATATTATTCTGTGTGTCAAAATTTAATTTCCATACAACTAGTATATAAGATACATCAGGTGAACTCAGTAATTAAAGCAAGTATATTAGATCTGTGTTTTAACTTTTCTACACTGTTTTATTCTCTATTCCCATCCTCTCAGTTAATTTCATTGTCTTTTTTCCTCTGTTTTTCGGAAACTGTTTAATGATGCCTTATTCCCCTTTTCATTTGTAATGATACCTTATTCCCCTTTTCCTTTGTTGTTACACTGTTCCTTTACAATGTCATCTGGTGCTAAAATATTTCGGTTTGTTGGTTTTTTTCTCTCAAGTTTCCCATGCTTAGTTTATAATTTCACCTTTGTCTGTCTTTCTTATGCCTTTTCAGAGGCACCCTGTATATGTGGTTGTTGCTTAGACTGATTCAAAGAATTGGCAGGAAAGGAAGAAAAGAGCCCTGGACAGACAAATAAGATGCTTCCAGGTGTGCTCCATTGCTTGACCCAATCATTGTTCAGAGAACAGTACAGCACTCAGAAGCACATTTTCTTGTGCACTTTAACAAAGCAAGAATAGACTAGACCTGTCATTTATCTTTCTGTATTCTACATTGTTAGCACTATAAACTCTGTCACTCTTTCTTGCAGCCTCCCTGTCTCCTGAAGACCCTCTCTTTCTCTGTTTCAAAAGAGTTACTTCTCACTTTTTGTATGAATTGTGCAGAAAGCTAAAGTCCACAGATATTTCTTACACTCTGGTTTTAGTGATGTCTTGCCTGGAACTGCAGGTGGTCAAAGACCAGACAATCCTATCATTAAAACCTGAAAACAAATTGCTTCACAATTCAATATGACTGATTAGGGTAACCTTTGACATAGTAAGGGTAATCAGGTCCATAGTTGTACTGACTCCAAAGGAATTTCATAAAAAAACCTTATTTCTTGATTAATAGCTGTGACTTGATTTGTCAGAGAAATAAAATACATACATACTGTAGCTTATTTCTTTTACAGGTAAGGAGACAGTGACTGTTCTTCCAGGTTCTTCCTATTTCTCTAGCGATGAATCATTTGCAATGATAAGAGGGTATGTAACAACACAAACCCTGATCTTTTTGAAACAGGAAAAGAATAAACTGAGTCAATGACTGAGCTCATTAGTATTTCTTTCAAATGTGGTTAGCATTTAAAAACCTGTAAAATTATCATGGACTTAATCAGTGATGGTTTACAGAGGATTTAGCCTAGCTGTTGGAAATAAAAGAACCACTGTAACTAATAGATACCGTAATGATGTTTGTGCCTACCACCACCTGGCCATATATAAACACATTTATAACTATGTTTTAACAACTACTTTTTAGTCATTTCCAAGTATCTAATCTGTACTTGCACTCTGTATTTTTTTAGCTCAGCTTGCAATGGTGATCCTCATTCCACCTCCTTCATGGAAATTCACCCTCTGCACCTGTTTTTTGTTTGTTTTTCGGAAAGGAGGTTGGATGCAAACAAACACTAAATCCTAATGGCTCTGAAAGGATAATGAGTGCATGTAAATATGTGAAGGAGTGCACTTAAAAGTAGGAGTTCGGAGCTGATTGAGTGTGCATGCAATTAACCAAAACCAGATGAAAGTAGGAATGTTTTTGAGGCTCAGTAGGCATAAAGAGAAGTTTGCACCAGCGATACATCTAGAGGGGAAAAAAACCCAGCTATATGCGTGGCACAATGGTTGCTTTCTCTGTCATGTGCCACCATTTTTAGACTGATGTAATGAGAATGAAAAAAAGCTTCTTAAGGTTTGTGGGCTGTTACTTGAACATGATATGCTAATTGCAATTTTCTGTTGCCAGCGGCCATGTTGACTTGACAATGCTTGGAGCTATGCAAGTGTCCAAGTACGGTGACCTGGCCAACTGGATGATTCCTGTAAGTAGGTGTTTGAACTACTGTCACTATATTTAGGATAACATAGATATAGCTGAGGGTCAGGTGAAGGAGAAAAGAGCAGAAGTAGAATGTGGGTTGTGAAGTTCAAAGCATTAAAATAGAGGGTATGTGCATTTTTTCTGCATATTGCTGGCACCAAGCAATCTGCTTTCCTCTAAAACTATGCTTGCACTGAGCACTGTGAAAAGCAAAGCATGATTGATGCAAGCCTTTTTCGTTCCTCTCATGCCTTTCAAATGTCATGGGTTTTTTGCTGAGGGTTGAGAGCGACAACTCTTGTGTGGTTCCACTTGGAGCAGTGACTTGAAGAAAAGTGTAAAATAGCAAGCAACTCATTATAAAATTATAAAAAAATGCCTGCATTAGTTTTCTGAATGTTCCTGTTGACAGATCACACCATTGCCCTTTTGAATATGTTAGGAAGGAAGCGATACCACTGTATTTAGCAAAGCAGACCTACAGGTTAGAACCACAGAAATGTAAGCTAATTCCAGTATTATTTAGGCAGCTGATGACATTAAGCCATTCTTCGAACTTTATGTTTTAACATTAAACAACATATGTAACTTTCATACTGTTGACAAGTTTGATATTTTCAATGGCTTTCAATATGATACGACATCTAGACATGTCTTTTTGGCAGAGATGTCCAGAAACAAATTTTCCTATTAACCTGGTTTCAGGTATTTTTGTCTGCCTGAGCAGTGCTAAACGTCTTGGGAAAGTCTGTGAAAACTGAAAGCTGAGTACAAAAGTTTTGTCAGGAGGACACAACTGTGAAAGAATGTCCTATCTCTTGGAACGCGTTAGTTGAGACCAGCAGTCTGTAACCTCTCCAGCAGACCTGTGAGCATGGAAGTTGTGGAGCAGTGTTTGGAGCATAAGGTGCTTTTTTTGAGAGAGGACAAAGTCTGATGTGGGAGTACACAAGCAGATGTGGGAGAAGGGGTTATGTGAAGGGCTATTCCAGGTGTCTGTGGGCAATTGTAGCGCATGTGGAGGAGTTATGGCTAGGTTGAAATATGACACATAGAAGAGATAAATCCATAAGAAAACAGTTTTCCTTAGCATGTGTTTGCTTAGGTGTTCTCATAGCATAACCTGTTTTTATGGTCATACATCTGAGAACAGCTGGACTAGTGCTGACTAGATCTTTTCAGACCCCACTGATAAAAGTGCTTACTTTTTCAAGACTCTTTTCTATTTGCAGTGTCCTCCAGTTAGTATTGTGAAAAAATGAGGTCTGAAAATTAGTGCTGCCATTACTCCACCACTCTGTGTGCTCTTCTATTGGTGTTTTATGTCTCTTTATAGAACTTGGTATTTTAAACATAATCTGATGATCAGGTATACTGTAGGAGTCCATGTATGATGTGCATTAAGGTTATACTGGTTGACTTTGCTTTGTCCTATTCCAGTTTCTTTTTTTTGTCTTGAAGTACTGGAACTAGAATTCAAAAGTGATTAATGAAACTGGACTCCAGAGAGTAACCCACACACACTTAGAAATATAAGGGATAAATCGTATTACATGTTTAACCCTAGATTTGCTATTTGAGCCAAGGCAAAATTATAGTAGTGTAAGTTTTCAGGGAGTTGAAGTCTTAAGTAACTAAAATTGGAGTCCACCTGATTTGGCTCTGATTCTCAAAGTTACCCAAACTCTAATTGCGTATTTTAAATAGCTCACTTAAAAAAACTTACATGTTGTAAACTGTATTTTTTCCAGGTGTTTGATGTAAACTATTGTAAATAATCTAAACTATCAGCCTAGTACTGCAGGTATATGTCAATGAGAGTCTAAGCAAGGTATTTTTCCCTTCATATCAGGCTAAGAACTACTCTTTTGTTTTAACTGGGTGAAGTAGAGCTGGTTTAGTGAAGGCACTTCTTTTATGTTATCTTGTGGTGGCTGTGATGTCTTGTACAAGTAGAAACTAATTGCTTACATAGTGGCTTTTAAAAATTACTCTGAATTATTACATTCTCTGTCAAAATTTTGAAAGTAGACTAGAAAAATTATTTAAAGGTAAGTTGTCATATATAAACTAAATGGTTTTTTTGTAAATGATATTTAGAAGTTTTTTTGTAGGTGCAGTTCTAGATGATTTTAATCTATACATCTTTTTATTTCAATTGTCAGACAAATTCTAGGTTTTGTTTAGCTGTGTTGCCTTAGTCTGACATTATTTTAGAAAATGAAAGTCACTATATAAATATGTCCTTAGGCTATACTTTATGTTCAAGATTTCTTAACTCCTGAGATTTTCTTCTTTGACAATCCTTTGATCCTACTAAAACGGTGTTGAATGTTTCTGCACCTGGTGAAGCCTTCTGTTTACTCAAGCTGTACATTGAATTTGGGTAGGAAGAACTAGTTTCCTTGCTTTTTCGTTGCTTTTGTAAATTGAAGTGGAAAGAGAAGTATTCTTCAAAATACCCAAGTGAACAAGTAATAAATAAAGATTCCTGCTCTAAAGTATTCCTAGTAAACCAGCAAAAATGCATCTCTGCTTGTAGGTCATGAGGTTGAAATGTTTGGAAAAAAGTACTCCTGAATAATCATTAATAATAATCATTTTAAGGCCAAAAAATGCCAGTTGTTTCAACCAACCGTATTGGTATCTGAGGATATAAAATTTCATGCAGTTACATTTGTACTGAATCTAAGAGCTATTCAATATAGCAGTCGTTCTTGAAAAGCAATGTCATGAGCTGGAGCAATTAACCACCTGTTTTTTTACTTGGTTTCATCTGCTTGGGATGGTTATTTGAGTTTTGAATTCCGTTCCCGTTGGCTTTTCCTTGGACTTTCCTTATATGTTCCAAAGCTTTTTAGCAAGCAGTGTTCAGGGTTGTTATTCATTATAGTAAATAGAGTTACTTTTTTGATTTAAATTAAAACTTGCAGTTAAAATCAACATATTTTCTCATATTTTTTTCGTAGTTCTGTCAATTCTTTATTTGGCAAATTAGTCATGCCCAACAAGCGTTTTCTAAACTTGATAAACTACATCAATTTTTATTTAATACCTCAAGGTGTATTTTTATATCATTTAAGCATTGAATCAAAATTAATTTGGCTCGTAGTATGTTTACAGTTATCTTTTGAGGAAGAGGTGAAAATTCAAGTTTTGCTATATGTAGATAAACTTCAAATTCTATATATTTTCCCAATATAATTAGTTGACTGTCTAGAGCTTGTTTAATTCCTGTTAGAATCAGCTTCCAAAGATATATCACAACTGGAGAATATCAGAATTATTTTTATGGGTTTTTTTCAGCTTGCTAGAAACATCTGTGTTGAAGCAAAGCATGTGACAGTCTAAACTGCTTCTAAAATCTGAACTTTAGCTTGTGTCCTAAATTAGACTGAACAAAAGCACAGCATTCACAGATACTGCAGGCACAAATAATACTTACAATACCCACACAGTCCTTTCAGGGACTAAGATTCACTTTTCCAGTAGCTTTTTGCACTTTTTACTCTCTTTCAGAATACTTTTTACTATAAAGAAGTTAAACTGATTTTTGTGATGATGTTGAAATTCTTTCACTGAAATTTTGTGTGACTTACCTTCCAAGATCTGAATAATCAGAAGATGAAGGTGGTATTTTGTTCTAATGCACAGATTCATTTACACATATATTTCTTGAAACAATGAAGCTTAGATTGATTGTGATCTTTCTCAAAACTGTGCAGATTTACTTATTACTTCCTTTGGTGCTTTATGTTTTCTAAAAGGTACTGATTTTAGTTTTTCATTCATATATATCAAGAACATTATTTTCCATATCTGGTATTGCTTATTTCCTATGAAGATGGTTCTCCTTTCTGTTCAACCCCAAATTTATGAATAACTGGTATGTTTTCAAAACAGGGAAGTATAAAATCAGACTTTGGGTAGAGTTTGTCTTTTTGTTGTCTTTGATATGTACCTTTTTACTTCATACTACAGCATACACCACATGAGTCCCTATGGCTTTTTGCTATCTCTATTTTCCACGCTTCCTAACCTTTGGGTGTCTGCAAATTTCTTCTGCAGTAAGTTTTTATTTATCTGTGAGTAAATATGCCCAGTGACACTCCATAAATCCAACCAGGAGTCTTTCCAATCAGCAGTAAATTCTCCTTGGTTACTCTTATTGAGATCTGTTGGATGGATGATTCTTAATCTGCTTTATTGACATGTCACTTGTATTCTACAGTACAGATTTTTAAAATGGGATTAACCAACCCATAGACATTCAGATCATCCTGTTTTTCTTGTAAATAAGATGATATTTTATTGTCAGTTAAATTTAATTATGAGAAAGATGTATTTCTTTTTTAGTCACAAGATTTGTGTAAGGAAACTTTAAGATGGATTTTGTTGTAACATTTTTCACTTCGCTTTTCATTTAGATTTGGTTAAGCATTTCTTATACACTGTAGCTTTTGAATTCTTGTATTGATGGTATTTTCAGAGGCAAGTAATAGCTCTATGTGTTTTGAATAAGTGCCATCATGAAGCGATCCTTTCTATTCCATAAGAGCTTGATAACACTTGAGCCCTAGTGCGTGCATGTGTGTATTTACTTGCACTTATTATTAGGAACTGAGCTAAGGAAGTCTCATTGCAATAATTACAGCCCCTTCTTTGCTCTTATCAGCTGATTCTTAATGGAGAGAAAAATCCCATGAGTAAAGGAAGAAGAGAGTGTGAATATTTTAAGCACATGCAGTAAACAATGCTGTTCGCTTAGGCAGAAGTTACTTCCTAAACACTGGTGTTTGTTGGTAATTTTATTCCATTAAGCACTACTATTTAATGGCTTTTTGTCTTCCTCACTTTGGTATTTCTCCAAGTAACAAAAGTGTTTCTGAGGAGGGAAAGGAAAAGGAGGTGGCAGATTTCTGTGGAGCCCCTGGGAGGAGTGTGCAGTTGGGAGAAGTTGGTCAAGAGAGGTAGAAGAGAAACACTGAGGTCACAGGCATGGAGTAGGGCAGATAGGCCAGAACAGATAGCCCATGACTGCTGGGAGCTACTGGATGGAGCCACATTTCAGTTCATGAGTGCAGGACACACCTGACCTATCTGTGTGTCTCAAGCTAACGTCAGAAATTGCTGCTAGCAGGGCAATCCACAGCATGTACAGAGCAGCAGCAAGACCATGCACTCTCACAGCGGTGCTGGCTCCTGCGGCAATTTAAATTAATTGTCTCACTTGAGCTTTCAGAAGTTGTGGGATTGACTGCACATAGCCCTGTGTGTACTTGCTTTGTTTGTAGTTCCTTTCTTCTGATGTCTTTCTGAGACCCTCAGAATAGAAGCATTTATGAAAGAGTTTCCACTGCCCTTCTGCAGGGGCAGAAGCTTACTACAAAGTACTACAGTTACAACTTGCACAAAGTACTGCTTTTATTTTCTCCATCCTTCCTAGTAGAAGGCACATAACTATGATTGTTGTTGTGACATATATCAGAGGCTGGGCACAGGTCAAAACAAAATACCAGAGCTTCTGCTGTGTTCCTCTGTAACACCAAAACCTGTCTTTTTGATACTCATTTCTGAACATACCTTACCATTAAACAACACTAGTATAACTACTGATACAGCTGACATGCTGTACTAGCAGAAAAACCGTAGAAACAATAGTGAAGGGACCCTGCAGCTGGAAGTTGATGAATCTGAAAGCACAAAATGGATGAAATGCCTGTGACATCAGATTTCAGTAGGGAGAAACTTACTACAGGAGAAAAATATAACTGCAGCATAACATTAAGGAGAAGGTAGCATACTCAGGAGGACTACAAGCGTGTCACAAGGTTATGCAGGGAGAATATTAGAAGGACCAAAGCCCAACTAGAAATTAATTTGGCTACTGCTATAAGAGACAATAAAAAGTGCTTCTGTAAGTACATTAACAGCAAAAGAAGTGCTAAGGAAATTCTCCATCCTTTACTGAATGCAGGGGAAACGTAATGACAAAGGACACAGAAACGGCTGAGATACTTAATACATTCTTTACCTCAGTCTTTTATAGTAAGACCAGTTGTTTCTCAGGTACTGAGCCCCCTGAGGTGGGAAACAGGGACAGGGAGCAGAATGGAGCCCCCATAATTCAGGAGGAGGTGGTTGGTGACATGCTACACCACTTAGGCACCCATGGGTCAAGGGGCCAGATGGGATCCATGCAAGGGTGCTGAGGGAGTTGGTGGAAATATTCACTGACCCACTTTTCATCATGTACCAGCAGTTCTGGTTAACCTGGGAGGTCCTTGGTGACTAGAGGTTGGTGGATGTGACACCTGTGTACAGAAGGGCCAGAAGGAGGATCAGGAGTTGCAGGTCTGTCAGCTTGACCTCAGTGCCAGGGAAGGTCCTGGAGCAGATCATCCTGAGTGCCATCATGCAGCACATGCAGGACAACCAGGGCATCGGCCCAGCCAGCACAGGTTTGTGAAAGGCGGGTTGCTCTTGCTTTGAGCAACCTGATTGTCTTCTATGACAAGGTGACCTGCTTAGTGGATGACGCTGTGGCTGTTGGCTGCCTTGACATCAGTGAAGCTTTTGACACCGTTTCCCACAATGTTCTGGAGAAAGTGGTGGCTTGTGGCTAGGATGGGTGGACATTTGGCTGGGTAAAAAACTCTCTGGGTGGCCAAGCCCAGAGAGTACTGGTGATTGGAGTTACATCCAGCTTGGGGCCAGACACTAGTGGTGTTCTCCAGGGCTCAGTATTAGGACCAACCCTGTTTAATATTTGTATTGAGGATCTGGATGGGGGGGATCCAGTGCACCCTCAGTTTGCAGATGACACAAGACTGAGAGGAAGTGTTGATCTGCTGGAAGGCAGGAAGGATCTGCAGAGGGATATGGACAGTCTGGATCGATGGGCTGAGGCCAGCGATATGAGGCTCAAAAAGGCCAAGTGCTGGGTCCTGCCCATGGATCTCAGCAACCCCAAGCAGCACTGCAGGCTGAGGCAGAGTGGCTGGAAAGATGCCTGGTGGTGGAAGGACACTGAGGTGTTGGAGCATGTCCACAGAAGAGCAACAAAGCTGGTGAGGGGTCTTGTGAGCAGCAGCTGGGGGTGTTCAGCCTGGAGAAAAGAAGGCTCAGGAGAGACCTTACTGCTCTCTACAGCTAA
Source organism: Manacus vitellinus (assembly GCF_001715985.3). NCBI lineage: Eukaryota > Metazoa > Chordata > Aves > Passeriformes > Pipridae > Manacus > Manacus vitellinus. Next base: position 2,389,551 of record NW_021939324.1, on the reverse strand, counting down.
TTGAAAGGAGGTTGTAGGGAGATGGTGTTCAGCTTCTTCTTCTAACAAGTGACAGTACAAGAGGAAGAGACCTCAAGTTTTTTCAAGGAAAGTTTAGATTAGATGTTAAGAACAATTTCCCCACCAAAAAGGTTGTCAAGCATTGGACCAGGCTCCCCAGGAAAACAGTGGAGTCAGCATCCCTGCAGGTATTTAAGAGATGTGTGACACATGTGGCACTTAGTACTCATCTTAGAAGAATACTGAGGACTGATTAATGTGTGTAAATTCACAGAGGCAGCCAGGATACATCCAAAGGTGCCAAAGAAGCTGGCCATTTCCTAAGCCACCAGCCGAGTGGCCAGGATTAACAAGCAGCAGCCTCAGGGATGATACTGGGCCTGACACTATTTAGTATCTCTATACTCTACAAAAAATACAAACCAAATACAATTTTGAGCAAGAAAATTAACTCTAACTTTGTATATTCTTCTGGTGGAGTATAAAATTAATGTTTTGATTGCTAAGATAATGCAGTTAGTTAGCTGAGGAGAAGAGTCACGTAATTTGTGCAGGAGATGTAGTTTAGTTACATAAATCTGGATCATTCTTGGAAAAAAAAAATCCTTGAATATTAGAAGCAGTAGCCTTAGATTTTAATGCTCTGAATTGGACTAGCCAAACCTAAAGGATTAAAGCATTAACAATGAAATACGATGAAAGAAAATTATACAGATATTCTAAGCTTTATCAAAGAAGATTATCTGAAAAGAAATGAGGAAACCCAATTCCAATTCAATAATAAATCTTTTAATTTACAATCTGTAGAGGTGAGTATGACCTAAGGCATTAGGAATATAATTTTATACATTATTGGTAGTTTTTCTACAGAGCTGCAAAGTACATCTCTTGCACAATTTGGGATGCTTTGACCATGAAGTGAACTGCATATTCATTAGTAAAGACATTTTTAAAAATAAAAGTAAACTGACAGAGACCAGCTGAGTCCATGACTGTGTGACGGTTTTTTGGTTTTATTTTTACCTTTATTTGTTATTTGTAGTGCCAAGTCTGGGAGCAGAGGGCTCCACAGCAAGAGTTTTTCCGACTTGAGATTACCATTTTTAATGATGGAAGAAAGGACGATTCTTCATGAATGCATCCTTGAATGCCTGACAGCACTGTAGGTCTTCTCCAAGGAGGCCTATTGCAGCCTGTTTGTCACTTGGCTAGAATAGGAGTGTCTTTGCACACGGCTTATTTTCATTTGGAATCCAAACACACTGTCTAGTAACTCTCCTAGTTCTCCCAGTATTTCTGTTGCACTGAATGCACTAAACTGTCTGTGTTTTGTTTCAACTTGCAAGAAATTTTGAGAAAGGTATTTTAACTATTAACTGTAAAAATAAGTTAAGGACTACAAATTGGCTAAATTCTGTATGAATAGAAAACACGCAGGTTAATTATGCTCAGTGACTGAGTTGCTCTCTAGTTATATCAAGTTGTCTGATGTTTAGGACTAGTGGGGCTGCATCAGTATTTGAATCAGTTACCTAGAGTCTCCTTGGAAATCTGCTTTTCAATGGGACATTGTTTTAATCTGCAGATGTATTAGGTTTTTGCAGACACACTTCTTGAAATTAAGTCTACAGTAGTATATAAGCTTGCTGCTTATCTCCCAACAAACGTGCCAGAAAGCCCTGCAGAGCCCTTGCAGCACATAATTACCATCATTGGAAGAGTCCTGGAGCCACAAAGGAGAAAGGGAGCATATTGTGTTAGCTCTACTTCTTCCACCCTTTTGAGAGCTTTCTCTGTCAATTTTCTTCCTGTTTATTTCTCTTCAGACTGCACAGAAGGAATGTAGGAGCTCCTTGATGGTATTTTATTCATACTCTCTTAAATTTTCAATGTGGGAAGTGGCAGCTGTGCATTAGGCATCTGTATAATGAGAGCTGAAGAAATTCTACCTGTCTCAAAAATACAAGCATACGTCAAAGGACTTCTGATCTGTGGGTTAGTGATAAGAATTGTTACTACGATATGGAGCCATCACTTTCAAGAGAGACTAGTATTATGTTAGCAGTAAAATTTAATTATTGCATGCTATGCTGTGTGTTTTGGAAGTGGTATGCGAAGGTAAATGGACAGCTTAATTGTCCCATTACACTGAAAAACGCTCGTCACTGGAACGCAAATCCATTTCAATGAAGCGTGTCACAGACTGTTTTACATTGCTCCTGAGATGCAGTTTCTTGGTGTATTCATTTGAATTTCACTCTGTCAGTGAAAACTGTTGCCAATGGTTATTTCAAGCTAGGTTTATGGGAGAATAAAAGAATAAAATTTGACCAACTTTCTTCACACATATCTTATGCTGCCTTAATATTCTGATTATGAAAAGTAAAGATGAAAATATAGTTAGTTCCTTAAAGTGTGTGTTACACTTTAAGGAAGAGTTATTAATACATTTTGCCAAGAAAAAGCGGTCATTCAAGAACTTACGCTCCATTCTTTCAAAAGTTACTTTTAAATTTTGCTTTTCATTTTGTGTGTGTGTTAGGGAATACCTGGTAAGCATTCTTGAAAATCAGGCCGTTTTCTGTGTGGCTAAACAGTACAATTAATCCTTTTTTTTTGGATCCTTTAAAAAATACCTTTGCTCGATTGTACATTTGGGGTGTGCTCAGTTTTGTTGCATTCAGCCAGTATTAACTTTTTCTTGTGTTGTTGCATTACCCACTCTACTGATTGAAAAATCCCATTAATGATTTCTTAATTTTTTTTTTTCTCAGAATAAAATCTAATCCAGCCGTCCTAGTTGACAGTAGAATTACAATAATTCTGTAGGTGGGACATATAAGGACATAAAATCAGTGGAAAATAGGACAGAAATTGTAGTTCAGAACACTTAATCTTGAGCTTTATCCGTCTTTTTTGATACAATCATCATCCATTCTTTTTCACTGAAAAAATGGAAAGTGAAATCTGAAAGAGTTGTGGCTTTCATTTTAGAATCAACTACAAACATACCTCTACTTTAAACATGGGACAGGACTGTTAGGAATGGGAAAAAGATTGTCATCTGCGTTTTTATGAAGTTAAAGTAGATGTATGCATATTTATTTTTTTAATATTACTTTCTGATTGATATCTTTTTTGTACAACCTGAAGGTTTGAGCTAATATGCACCACCCCCCCAAAAAAACAAACAAACAAAACCCAAACCAAGCATATGGAACTCCACTGCAATTGACAAGATATTTCTGTTAGATAGGTGTATCAGGCTCTGATGACCTCCCTACCTGTGCTGTGTGTGTCATTTGATGCTGGCACATCTGTAAAGGTAGATGGTACCTATACAGAAAGGGAGCGCTGTGGGTTCTGAGCGCTGTGTTAGTAGTGCCTACACACCACTGCGGAAAGGGGCAGAGCAGAAACCTTTGGAGGGCTCTTAAGTTCCTACTTTTGATTGCAGCATTAGCACGACTGTGGTCATGATGGCAGTATCTTGTGTCCACTACATTATCTTAATTTCTGCTTTTCTCTGTGGAGTTCGTACTGTTCCAATTGCTCTGAATTTTAGTGTCTGTCCCTAGCACAATACAGTCATTTCCTTCCATAAGGAAGCTAAGTCTGGCAATAAATTCTGTACCTGCCACCTAGTTTGTGTCTGTGGCTGTCAGACACAATGCCGACATCTTTAAATTCTTTACTCTCTCATTCTAGGTAGCGTGTTCAAGGTCTTCAGGGGGATGTGTGAAAATCGAGATTGAATGGGAAGCCTGCAGGTTAAACTAGAGGCACTGGTTATCTTCTGTAAGACTTTTTGAAACAGCAGTTTCACTAATTTTGGGCGTGTGAGGCATGTGTATTCTTTTATCTGATAGAAGGAAAGAGAAATTTCAGACTAAATGCTGTTTGTTTAATAGAGTGTTAGGGCTGCTGGCAACATTGGCAAGGACTCTTAACAGAGAAGTGGCTCAGTTCCTTTCCAAACGGGTATACATTTTCACCTTGCCTGTCTTTTGATACTCAGTTTTAAGTGGAATTACTCAAGCTGCATTCTAATATGCTTTTACCACTGATAAGTTTTCACTGTTTCTTGAACACGTCATTAGCATCTGCTTTGCTGCACTGTTCATGTGATATGTGTTTGTCTCAAAAGATTATGTTACTTTAACTTAACCAGAACTGTTCAGGTGTATTTTATCCTATGATGTTGGGAGTAGCTATAAAATTCAATTACGGAAGAAAAATCTGTGTTCCCTGGAGAATGTAGAGGAAAGATTTAAGACACCAACATGGATTCAAGACCTTAGTAGTGTTAGAAGGCTCCTAAGTTTTCCTCTTTTCTCTCAGCTACCCCTTTTTAGTCTCTTTGGATGTTCTTATAAATTGTTTCCTGCTTGCTATGACATTTTTCTAGCTTGCTTGAAATACCATTTTGGAAAAACTTCACATTCTCTTGAAAAATATCTTGACTGTCTCACCCACTCTGGAGTACTCACAAGTTTCCTCTGGAATGCCAGGTTGTCTTGTGTGCCGCATGTGACCAAATGAACAGAAAGGTTTCTGTTTAGGAATTACTGTTAGGTTAAATTAATTCCTCGAGCTCTTTAATGTAATGTTTTGACCACTCAAATGATATTCAGATATGAGGACATTAAATGAGAAAGTATGTACCCTTCTCTCATATTTTCTTAAAGATACCCCATCACCACAATAACAATCAATTTCTTATAAGTAGGCATTACAAGAAATTACAGTAATTTTGTGTGGATTTATGATGGTGAAGAAGCAGAAGAGTTGATTATCTCAATTAAAAAAGAAAAATCCATCAGGTCCAAAATTTCTGCATCTTATTTGGACTGAGACTTAGCAAGAAGTGCTGATGAAAACATGATGGGAAAAGCAGAATTCCCACCTTTTGTTGTAACTGAGAAGGTGCAAGCAAATTGTCAGCTTGTGTCCTCTACCTAACACTCTGTATAAATATTGCCAAAATTTCACCTCCCAGGAACCACATGATTAATTCAAAAATCCTTTATTCTCACTTCAAGCTGTTGCTGGTGAAGTGGGTTTTATAACAGTATTTCAAATTACTAATGCTCTACCAGTGCTCTAAACCTTTGCTTCTGGTTTCTTAAATTAGCAGCACCAATGCAATTGGGAACTAACAAAAATCGTCTTAAATAAATAAATGGAGAGAGTGAAGGGTGGGGGGCAAAAGGGGGCAAAGTGTCTTTTTGGAATCACCTTTTAGTCTTGAATATTTTAATTCAAATTTAGGATGCAGCTGGCCAGTATGATGTGGGGGAAAGTGCAAGTTGTGGTAGTTTGGTAGATGCAGTGAGGGCAATGTAAGGCTCTTCTGCTTCGGGTATTCCTCAACGTGTAATTACTTGGCTGGTTGCATGTAATGCTTAATTGATTTGCTTCACCAGGCACCACCCTACAGTGATGAATATGTTTTCCTAAAAAGCAGGAGCAGATGAAGCTCCCTCTCTTTGACTTGCATTTTCCTGTTTCTGTGTACACAAAGGGATGATGTCTCTTCTCTCAGTCCTGTATGACTTCTCCAGAAGTAGATTTGTTGTTGACCTTCATCAGCACTTGGTTCTTCAGGTATTTACTTGTTGCTGTAGGTCTTTACTAGTTAATAGAACTAATAAGCCTGGAAAATGAACTAATGGCATTGTCAGGACAGGTACATTGATAGCATAATCCTCAATGCAAACGTATTCTGAGTTACTGGGGAGATAATATGTCATCTTCAGCTACTGCATTATCTTGTAAGTGAGCCTCTGGCAGGTATGTGAGAGGTCACTGCAGTCTCTCTAAGAGCTCTGTATTTCCAGGTAGGATGGAGAATGATCTGAGCAGTACCAGGAAGCTAAGGACAGAGATAAATACATTTGTATTTGCAAAGAAATATTTAGTAGTCACGATAATTAATATAATTAATATTAAATATTAGTCTGGCCAGAGCAATTCCAAAGGGATTTGGAAGATATAGGAAGGTGTGATTTATTCTCCTCTCTGCAAACAGTAGAAAAGTATTATTTTGGGGAAGGGAAGAAGGGGGGACAGTGGTGAATACTCCCTTCACTACAATCAAGAGACCATAAAGATCAACAGACTAATAAGTTGCTGGCTTGTCAGTTTAATGAGACAAGTCTCTTCCATATGTTTTTTATCATGGACCATAGGTACTGATTCTTATAAGGTACTGAATCATATAGCTGATAGAAGGAAGCATAAGAGAAAAGCTTTGTACTAGGAAGTTTTCCAGTCATTTAACCATAAACTTTTAGGTTTTGTATATAAAACAGTATACGTTGTATTACTGTCCATATAATCAGTCACAGCTTGATGCTGTGACCACTTCCCTGGGGAGCCTGTTCCAGTGCCCAAACACCCTCTGGGTGAAGAACCTTTTCCTAATATCCAAACTAAATCTCCCCTGACACAACTTCAGACCATTCCCACAGGTCTTGTCTCTGCTTGTCAGAGAGATCAGTGTCTGACCCTCTGCTTCCCCTCACAAGGAAGTTGTAGGCTGTGATTATGTTTCCCTCAGTCTCCTCTTCTCCAAGTTGAACAGACCCAGTGCCCTCAGTTATACGGCTTTCTCTCAAGGCCCTTCACTTTGTTGCCCTCCTTGCATCGTTTCCTACTAACCTCTCCTATCATGGTGTTCCACTCCCCTTTTTGCCCTCCTCAGCAACTCTGGATTGGTATATGAGGTTGTTGCCATGTTTGATTATTGGGTCTAGTGCTTGTTGTTCAAAAATGATTGTTCTGCTCCTACTGATAGAACTTTAAACCTATAGTCATTTCCTGTCAGAAGTGTACGAAGTTTGGATCTGTTCTAAGATCAGGTGCATCCAGTTTAAGGTGATGGAAGCAGGCAGGGATTGAATGCTGTAGCACTACAGAAAGTAAAAGTAAAGGTAGCTGAACACCAAGCCATAAGACAGCTGCTGTCATAACAGGTGCAGTTCTGACACTCTTTGAGAGCAGAATGAGTCCCGAGACTGAAAGCATTGCTTAGTTTGAGACATAAACACAAGTGATTACTGAGCCACATTTATTTATTTGTCCATATTCTGAAATGACCTCTACAGACATCTGGAATAGATCAAAACATTGGTTTGTGCTGATACAGTGATGCAGGGCATGACTTTCTAAACTGGAAGGTGGATAGTGCTCAGATGTTCTTGTTACTAGATGTCATGAACCAAGATTTCTTTTGAGGAAGTAATGACATTTTTATCAATAGGAGGATGAACACTTTGCTTTTCTAGTGACAGAGCCATTGGAACTAAATTCATTGCTCCTCAGTGTCAGTGTCCCATTAAGCCAATGGTACTACTCAGATTTTGGTTACACCCCAGGGCACCAGCCATACCAGTGGGTCTCCTTGTTCTACTCATCATTCTTCTTCTGTTTACATCATATAGACCCTAGAAAGAGAAAGCTGTTTTCACTCTGGTGAAGCTCTGTTGGTGTTTGAATACAGTGGTTATGAAATAGGTGGGCTTTCAATGCAGGAAAAAGTGACCATGTTGTGCTGTCACTGCAGCCAGAATATTCTCTCTCTTTTCTTTTTTTTTTTTTTTTTTGAAATAATAAAAATGTTACATTTCCATTAAAATTTAATTTTAGGGTAAGATGGTGAAAGGGATGGGGGGTGCCATGGACCTGGTATCCAGTGCACAGACCAAAGTCGTTGTCACCATGGAACACTCAGCCAAGGTAAGGCTCTGCCACTTCTTTCTAAATGAGTGTTTTGTGCTATACCAAAAAAAAAATAAAAAGAAGCAAGTGGAAAAAAAGAGACATTAATTCTGCTTCTTTGTGAGATTTGATAGTTTTGCTGTTTGTTATTATGGTGGTGCAACTGAGGCTAGGTTAGAATGGTTCCTTTCTTCTTGTAAGTGAATCGTTCACCATGCGGAAAAAAATGAAATATTAACTTGGTGTTTAAAAGCTGCACATGTTTTTTTAGCTACTTCATGCAAATTTAATGGGGGTGGCAATTGCCAGAGCCAAAGTAGATGCTGCCCTACTCTTTGCCTCAAAATAATCTGAAAAATGAGGTTCCCCGTGGCTAAATACTTGTTATGATGGAAAGGTATTTACCTTTGAATTGCCAGTCAAATTGGTGCCGACAGCTTAATAGAACAGATCTTTTTGATGAGATGCAGGCTGCCTTACATCATTATGTGTTAGTGGTTAGTGGTTAATTGAAAGACTTCTTTGTGGGTGCAGTGCTATAGACAAAAGATCGTAGGAAACTCTTCATTTGAATCTTCTAACATGGGACTGTGCAAAATACGAGAAAAATGTACTGAAGGACAAAAATCGCTATACCAAATGTTTAAAAATGCACTTCTTGTTTAATTTCTGGGTTTCTGGTATTCCAAGTTTGTTGTATGTCTGCAACAAGAATTAATGTGTATTGTTGAAAATAATATCCTTGTCAGAATGCATATAGGCAATCATAAGGAATTTGCATGGTAAGCTATAGCAAATACGTAAATATGGAAAGTAAGTATAGTAGCAGTTGTGTGATTTTTAATGAGATTTGAAGAATTAACTTTCACTTAAAAAAAAAAATTGAAAAATGTAGTAGTTTCACAGTTTATACTAAGCTGTGATCTCCAGGGGCACATTGTCAGTGACAGGCCTGAGTTTAACCCAACAGTTTTCATGCTGGTATGCATAAATAAGTAAATGAAATTAAAAAGCAAATTCATCCTTATGACTTGCATCACTAGCCCAGAGCCTCCCAAAAACTACATATGTATTTATCCATTTTCTTATGCACACACTTCAGGTGTTAATGTGATCTCAATAAATATTTATTCTATATTTCTACTTACTGTGGAATTTGGTTAAGGCTCAGAGTCCAGGAAAGGTGTAAGTATTCAAGCCAGTTTTTCTATTTAGAGAGACTATTGCTGAAATATTTTTTCAAAACAGTGTTTGAAAATTGTTTGCTGGGTTTTTTTTCTCTGTGAGAGTACTGAAACCTGAAAAAATGAAAGCACAGATAGCTTCACTGTTATGAACGGTCCAGTCATAGAATCATTTATTTTTGCATACATATACCTACTTTGGGCACTAACGTGCATGCTGTGCCTCCTATGCACTTCAGGAGAGCCAGTTACAGGCTTTCATGAATTATTTCTTCTGCTTTTGTGAGAATGCATTGTCAAACTAAAGTCTATGCATTATTTTTATTTTATACTTTTTTTAAAATGGCACTCTTTCCTCTTACCTAGTATGTTTTTGGGGTCTTCATACTAATACCTCTTGTTTTCTCAAAAGTTAAGATGATGAAAAATAGAAATCTCATGTTTAGAAATCAAAAACTGCTGTTAAAGTTTTGAGGTGCTCTTTTTTTTTTTATTTAAAAGACAAGCAAATATAGCACCCATGAGGCCAGTTCTGGAAGTCAGAAGCCTTTTGTTGGGTGTGACTGCTTTTTAATTTTTTACACTGAAGATTTTCTTGCAAACTTATTGCATCTGAATCTATGTATCAGAGGAGCAGTGTTTCATCCTGCTTAAAGCCCAGTGTGCTGTTGAATGAAAGAAATGTCTGCATGTACTGAGACACACTCTTGTCTGCTGGCACAGGCACAATTCTGTCATCTTACTCTCCAAATAAATAAGAAACCTAGCATCAGATGCCAAAATTTGCTGTATATCAACAGCAGTCAAGATTTGATGGATGAAAATACAGTGGAAAACATCGAATGTACTCAGTACCTTCAATGGAAATGTTCAAGAGTTGCTGCAATAGGTAGCTCTTGGGCGCAGTTTTGTCTTGTGAATGATCTTTCAATCCTTATCAAGATTTTTTGTATAATAGTAATGGCTTGTTAAACATTAAATTTTTCCGAGAGTTTAATAGCCCTTCTCTTTTTAGTACAGACACTGAAGTTTTTAACATAGAAATAGTCTTGAGTCCTTGCAGCACAGGCAAAACATAATTTACAGTTAATTATGAGGATGAAACTAGTATCTGTCTTAACACTCAAATACTCAAAGAATTTTCCTCTTTTTAAATTCTGATATGTAATATGTTACAGAAACAAATAAATACACTCAGTCCCAAATTAACTACATTTTTAATTACCTAAACTTGTACATGTATTGAAAAACAAAAGATACAGAAGTTGGATGAGAGAACATGGAATGAGATTTGTAGAAGATTCTTCAGCTTAAGAAACACTATTGAGGAGGGGTAACGAAGAAATATACATAATAATGAGGGCACGGAGAAGGTGGATGTGGAAGGGCTTGTCACTGCCTTATAAAAGAAGTAGGGATACCTAACTGAAATTAGCAGCCTGCATGGTTGAAACAAGAACAAACACTTTTCACAGCCAGCTAACAAAGTTGTGGATGATCAATAGAACGATATAAGATCTCAAATAATTAAGCCTATAAGAAAGGGACTAAACTGCTTTATGAGGTTGAGTTCATCAAGGACAAATAGCATTGCCCAGAAGCAGTCTCTGCATCAGAAAATCTATGTGTCACAGCATATCAGAAACCAGGAGGGCATATCTGTAGAAGGGTGTTCCAATTTTTGCTCTGTATGCTTAGGCCACTGTGAGACACTTGGGAAATGAACCTGAAGTCTAATTCATTAGCCTCTTTTTTAATTTATTTTTTGCTAAACTACCTCTTTGTTTATAACCATGAAGAAAAAAAAAATAATAGAATAGAAGGCTGTTATTTAATGTCTAGACAGCGACTATGCATCTGTGTCTGATCTGCTAAATACTGCCTGAGAGAATTAAAAGTCAAGTTCTTACCCCCATACCATCATTGACATGTTTTGCAAAACATCATAAAGTAAGGCTGGTAATTGTTCCATTTTGTGAAAAGAGTTTTCTACACTATTCAGAAAAATAGAATGGAAACTGGTTGAAAGCACTTGATTTGGACATGACTGAAACATGGAGCACTAAATTGAAATCTCCTTTCTCAAACTGTGTTGTGCAAGATTAAGGACATTTTGGTTCTTCAGTAACAGAATTTTTTTACTTAAAGCAGACTGGAACACCTTAAGACTTTATATATCTACACAACAGTCTTTTCCTTTATCTGAACAAGTCCTGTATAAATTCAGATGGTAGAAAAGCGTTCCATTCAGATTGCTATTCTTACATCCTACCTGATGGATGTCTTCCAAAAGTCACAGAATCGTTTTGGTTGGAAAAGGCCTCTAAGATCATTGAATCCAGCCTTTGAAAAGATCAGGAAATGCGTGTCATCTTCAGTGCCAACTGGTAATACAATATTCTTCAGCTCAGGTGTTAAGAAGCTCAAATGTATCAGTTATCAGGGACACAGGAACCATTCAAGCTGCCACCTCTGCAAGTCCATGCATTTAAATCTCAATTAGGTCCCAGAAAGAGACACTTCATTTCATAGGGCTGAAAAGTGTATCTGATATGTTTCCGAAGATTTATGAATAGCACAGATTAGTCTTGGCTCTTAGACAAAGTGCATAAGAATGTCCTCAAGAGGGACAGGATATAAGTAGATCAATTGAAAGTAACTAGAATGAAGAAATAGTTCTTCACAGAAAAAAGATATATTCAAAAGCACATGGATTGCTTATCTTGTTTTCGCTCGGGAGTCAAACTGGCTGCAAGGTGGTTCCTGAGTTTATATTAAGCCTTAAGGCAAAGTGGTGATGGTAAATTTTTTGAGTATTGCATTTAGATGGTTAAATGAGACATGTTACACTCTGAGAGTTCTGAACTGAAAATTGATAATTAGAGAAAAAAATAAAAGGATGGGATAATGGGAGAAATGTGCACTTAATGGTACCTCTGTAAAACACAAATACTGATGAAAAATGTAGCAATCTATTTTTTTTATATCCATTCAGAGCTCTTGAAGCCTACATTAATTTAGTAGGTTCTAAAGCCATTTGTGAACTCTTACTAAAAGAAGGAAGAAAAAAAGAAAAAAAGGAAATTAAAAAAAGATGGAGATCACCCCCAAAAACCCACCACCCAAACCTTACCTGTCCAGCTTCATATCAGAAGCTATGTCTTCTCATGAAGTAATATTTTTCCCAGGATTTAGATTAGCTGACATTTGATGCCCCTGAAAAGAAAATGCTTTTAAGTAAATCATGTTTTCTACTACGTGCTAATTTGTTCTGTCTAAAACAGAGATAATGTAACTTCAGCCAACACTTCAGGATGAGCATATTGCACTCATCTCTCAGTCTGCTTTTGGACTTTCCTGGAGAGATAGAGGGAATGGGAATTCAGTGTGGGTAAAGAAACTGTATTTACTATTTGCAAAGCATAACTTTGCATTTGAGCCCTGGGGGTCTGAGGTGCCTCTGTTTATGGCTGATTCTGCACATATTGTTTGTGATAAAGTATAAGACAGAGAAATATGTTTCCCATAATGTTATTCCCTAATTTTTTTCTTTCATGTGTCATCGGTGAGGTCCCATGTATTTCTTGTCCTCACATTGCAGCAGGAAGGGCAGATTATTAAGCAGCAGTATGCAGAACTTCTAAACTTAGGAGTCCACTCAGTGGTACAGTAAGATTCTTATTGGTCATCTTCCTCTATGTAGGATTTAAGTAATAACTGTCCCAAATTGCCAGAGATGTAGTCTGCCATAGGAGTGAATTCGAAGAGTGTTCTGAATATATTGAATGTTTCAATAACACAGAATGACTACAGCTGTGGTTTTCGTGTATGTATTTGAATTCTGAGTAAGTTGTGTTGTTTTTGAAAATTTTTGTTTGTCTCTATATTATTAAACACAGGGCAATGTCCACAAAATCTTGGAAAAATGCAGCTTGCCACTTACTGGGAAACAATGTGTTGACCGCATCATTACAGAGAAGGTAAAGTACTTTTCTTGAATCCTTGCTAACAAATTCCTCCTCCATCCGAAATGAAAGTAGTAAAGCTTAGTAAAAATGAAGAATATGTTTAGTATCTGTTGCCACTGGAGGGAAAAGACACCCTTGGAGCTCAGGTCCAAAGGTCTTGGGGCTCATATTTTTCCTTTTAAAGCTATGAATGTTGCATGCTGAACTGTACCCTTAGACACTTTCAGAACAAAGATACCATGTATGACAGGCATGAAAAGTGTGTATCTCTTTATTTTTCCCAAAGTATTCCTGAAAATCTGCTGTGAGATGCAAATCCTCAAGTACAGCTGTAATCACAGCTTGGGGTTTTTTGGTTGTTTTATTATTTTGGGGGGGGGGTGTTTTTTTGGTTTTTTGTTTGTTTTTTTTTTTTTCCCTGGGGGGGTTTTGTTTGTTTTGGGGTTTTGTTTGTTTGTTTGTTTGCTTGCTTGTGGGTTTTTTTGTGGTTTTTGTTTGGGTTTTTTTGTTTGTTTGTTTGTGTTTTTCTTCTTTTTGTTTTTGTTTTGTTTTTGGTTTGGGGTTTTTTTGTGTGTGTGGGAGTTTTTTGTTGGCTTTTTTTTTGTTTGTTTGTTTTTTGATTTTTTTTTGTTTTCCCCCAGCGGAGCACATATAAATTAGACAATCGGCATCTTTCTTGGTGTGTACTACAGACTGTTTCAGATATACCTGTAGCTGTAGCAGAACTTGAAGTCTTTTGTTCTTACTTGATTCCGTTAGTGAAGCAATTTATTCTCCTGTGCAAGTATATATGAGCATCTGATATTGTTGCTTCTCAAAGTACATTAGTGGGTCTTTTCAGCAAAGGATCAGTGACTTAAGGTTTTTGCTGTAATCATACTCCTTTTATTATCAGTGTTTACATTTTTAAGGACTTGAAGTAGTCCCTCTGTGAGCCATCTATCGTGCCAAGTAGAATGCATCAAAGGTGCTGATGTAGAATTTGCTTTCTCAGTGGTATATCGCTACATTTAAAGGATTTTTCTTCACAAATTAAGGAAAAATAAAATATGGAAGTTTTTTCCAGTCCTCTACTCACTGGCCACATACAAATATAAGGTACAAAGAAAATGAGAGGGAACAAAAACTGATATAAAATAAACAATAAGCAAAATTTCTCTTAAGATTCATCAGTTGCCAGATCTTGTGGCTTTATTGGGAGATGACACAAATGTACAACGGCATTTAGATAATGTTGCAAATTCTGTTACCACAGTAGCATCCTAGTGTGCATGTTCCTTTATGACCAGCTTCTCTTTTAAGACTTAGAGGAGCTGTCATTTTTTAGTCCCATAAAGTGGTCTCATGTGCCCAGAGGACAGCTAGTCTTCAGTACATTTCTGTGATGAGCTTAAGACTGAACTTTTATTTCAAGTTCAATTTTCACTGGTCTTCTGGTACTGAACTTTTATTTTTAAGGAAAATTACTTTAAACCTTATGGTTTCCCTGGCAACTAGCTTGCAACCTGCGTATCTCCCTCTGGTAGGCACTATTAAAGTGCACATTGTTTTACAGATGTTTTTATGTGATGTGCTTGTAAGTCTCAGAATTGGATTGCATATCTTATGAAGACATCAGGAACTTTGCTCCTTCAGCCATTTCCGCCCAGGCTTTCTATTGAACATACAGCAAGAAATGTTGTTCATTGCTAGCTTCTGAAAATACTAGCATTTGCACTGGGTGTGCAGTAACTGTAGGAGAAACTTACAATGAGACAAAGGTGATCTGTACTCTCTACTGGCCTTAAAATTAAATAAAACAATGAGGGAGATGTTCACTTTTCCTGTTTCTTTCATGGTCTCTTGCTGGGCATTGTCTTGCAGCAAAGAATGTTTCAGCGCTTTCCTTTGAACTTCCCATTCTCACCAAATGGGAGTGGCAGGCATGGTCCTCATTTCCTGCAGGGATAAACAGTTGTACATTTGTCCCACAAAACTAACACATATAGTATTTTAAATTCTTTCAGATTCAAAAAAATGTAGCAGAAATCTTTATTGATCAGTCAGAAAAGTGAAACCAATTGATAGTGACATCTTTTGTTATTGAGGGAATGCTACCTACTTCAGCACACTGTTTTGTACAATATTACCAGTTACATCCCTGTTTGCTGCTTTGGTAATAAAAAAAAAAATTTTGTGCTTTTGGATCTTTGTAGGCGGTGTTTGATGTGGACAAGAAGAAGGGACTGACTCTCATAGAAATCTGGGAAGGACTGACAGTGAATGATATCAAGAAAAGCACTGGCTGTGACTTTGCAGTAAGTAATTTTACAAACCTATATAGTTAGTCTGGAGTCAAAACAAATATTCTCCACAAGTGTTCATCACGTGAAGACTTGTAGATGAAGTAAGTTTCTTCTTTATAGGTGAGGACTGAATAGATTGCCTGTGGGATTTACAATAAAAACGTAATTTAAGGCTAATCTAGTGTGATTATGTCAGAAGCATCAGAAGCATCAGAAGCTAGGAAAACCAGGAGAGATGGAGAAATGACTAAAAGGACAAGTGGAAAGGAAACTTTTATGCTTTGAAGAGGGAGTTGATCATTTTGGAGAAGTGCATGAATATTTATTTTTCCACTGTATAAGTCAGTTTACCTAAGTGTATGTTGCTAAGTTTCCATGCTGTCTTTAGGTGGAGTTGTAAGTCTTCTCAACAGGAGTGACATGCGTCCACTCTGTGTTAGTAGTGCCAGTCAGTGAACTGTCCTACCATTGATATCTTTGCTTTGTCTCTCCCTTTGTCTTCTATGAATGGAACTTATGCTCTGCATTAATTCAGAAAACCCCTACCTTTTGACATTTATTCTTGTCTCATTTACAAACACAAAAATGGATTATTAATGGAAAGCTGTAGCACACTAGGGTGTAACTGAATGCATGTATGGTTGATAATATAGTTTCTTCATGGCCTTCCCCTGCATGAACATCACAAATTTTTTTCTTTTGTTTTGTGAAGTCTTTTGGGGCAGTTCAGCCCTCCTTTGGCAAAGACAGCAAGTATGACTATGCAAATGCTGCTGTAAAAATAGTTGGGGAAAATTTAGTAGTGAAACGAAGTACTCTTCTTCTATGCAGAGTTTCATGGCAGAGCAATAGAACATAACTGAAAGACTGCAGAGCATTCAGTATGTGAAAGGGTTTCTTAATAAGGCTTTGAGCATACTGTTGGTAGTAAGTAAAACTTTCAGAGCAATGAGCCTGTGAAATTCCATTCATTTTCTGTGTCCATAAGAGGGCATTTCTGATAACTAAATATGATAGTGTATGTTTTTCTTTAGAAAATTTTAAATAAAGAGCTATTCACTGCTGAAAATAGCTTAATTTATCTGAGAAAAAATTTTGATTAAAGACAATTGGTCTGCAACTGCAGAGTGCAGAAAGCTGCTACAGAATCACTTTGGTAGGTTACTAATTTTCCAGGTAAAGTCATTATTATTTTTTAATTTAAAGTGGAAACAAACTTCCATATTCAGCAATTCTGTGTGCAAAAGAAATTATTCAGCTTCTGACTTTGATCTAGGAAAAAATTATCAATTTTTTAAAACTTTGATAATGTCAGGACATCTTTTTCTTGCACTGATCAATCTGTCAAACAGCTAGCATCTAAAATTAAAAATGAACTTTGTAGGTTTGTAACTATTGCAATCAGTCACTTTGTTTTGTTCTTTTGTATTTAATTTGGGGAGTAACTTCATAATGAATTTGAAGGCATGATGTTTAGTAAGCATTTGCATAGATGTAAACTACAGGAAAGGACCTCTGTTTTTGGAACACACTAGCCCTTATTTTTTCAAAACCTGTTTGTTTGGAAGGATCTGGGGCTTTTTTTTTGTTCAGGTGACCAATATATATGTATTCAATTAAATGTGTTTTTCCCAAAGTAAAGGCCAGAAGCCTGTGCTCAAGGCAATGAGGACAAAAGCAACCAAAAATTCAGAGAGAGAAGTGCGAAGTGTAAAACGATGGGCTATGAGGTAAAGCTTTGCAGCAGGTGTGATAGGGCAAGACTGTTAGGTCCAAAGAAAAGAGTAGCACCACCCAGCAAGTTCCTTGCTGCTTTTCTGGAAGTGTTACAAAGGACTGGTATAAATTTCAAATACTTAATGTAGCCTGAAGTTAGCAGTTGATGAAAAGTATTGGAGCAATCCACTGTCTGGGTCCCTGGGATATGTCTTACTAGGATCAGTAAGGGACACTCCACAGGCACAGTTTCCTTGCTGTCCAGAGAGCACAGTCTGCTCCGCAGGGCTGCCGTAGTCAGGCATGAAATCATGAGTTGCACTAAAGCACCTGTGGGCATGAAAAATGTAGATGCTGCTTGGCTTATGCATCTACAGGTACTTTCCTTGAAAGCAGGTGGCTTACATAAATGCTTTCAAAGTAAGGCATGTTTGCAAAGTGTGTACCTCTGCCAAAGTATGCACAGGAGTCAGTGTGACATACAGGTGAGTCATTACAAAAGTGCTTGAAATCTCTACAGCACTGCGGATGGAAAGCATGAACCGCTGATTTGTTTGTTAAACTTGTGGCATGGAAGCACACTAGCTCACTCTTCCCTTCCTTCCTTCCTTCCTTCATTCTTTTCTTTCTCCCTCCTTCCCTCCCTCCCTCCCTCCCTCCCTTTTTTTGTCACCCCTCCTCTAAAGCGTGTTTCCAGACCACAGTGTCCAAGTCCTCCTCTCATTGAAATCCTTACCAAATCTGTTGAAATCTTTGACAGCAAGACTGGGTTACTGTTGTATAATACTGGACCCTTGATGGCCCAGTTTTCATCTATACCAAACAATGGTATGTCCTTCACTTAGTTTTGAAGCTCAGAAAATAAAGATTTGAGCATTGTGATAGGCATTTATTCAGAAAGCAGCATTCTTGGTCCTTTATTCCATGTTTCAAGACTCTGCCTCAGGCTTTCTGGCAACAGTAGGTCTTGTGCTTGTGATTATTTATGTTCACTGAATGAGACGTCTTGGTTTTATATGGGTGACAGGAGCTTTAGTGATACTGTATTGCCACAGTAAAAGCAGGATCATATTTGCCTAGTTTGAAACAGAACTAATTGGGGAAAAATGAAGAGTTCACCTCTTTTTCTAGCAGCTTTTTTCAGTGGATGCAGTGAATGATCTGAACTAAAACAAATATCTCTGTAGGTTCACTAGAAATGAGATTTTAAGGGGTTACTGTAGCTTTGTATATAACTACCTCACCCCATGCAGACTACTCCTATTTGCAGAGGAGAACTTCATAGTCTGCATGGCCTTATTTGTGTCACATTTGATTATACAGTCCCATTTTCACAGCCTGCTTACTTGGAAAAACATCTCCTAAAGAACATTTGCAACAACAAAATGTCAAAGGAAACATGATTTAAACTTAACAATCTTCATTATAGACTGGCTCATATAAAACATGAACAATTCACCCTCAATTTTACTGTGCTGTGAAAACAAAATGTTGGCTTATCTTGTATGCTTAAATCAGATTTGCTGTAGCCTAGCATGTAGATCACCTTGGCGGGCAATCTGTTTGGGCTTGTACTGGCTTATACCATTGATGAAACCATGATAGGACATACTTTTGCAGATCTATTTCATTATAAAAATAATCAAGATAAGTCTAAAATCTCCCCCCTCTCCCCGCCTTTTTTTTTTCTTAATGTAAAACATCAGTTTTACAAAATGTTCTTGAAAGATAGTGTGGAGAATAGGAAAAGCATCTGTCAAGGCAGATGCTTAAATAGAAATGTTTAAAAAGAATGTTCAAAAATAAATTATTTATGTTTAAAAAGAAAGTGACTGTCCAATTGAGTACAAAATGGTACAGGATATTGGTTTTATTTTCTGGAATTACATTTTCCTTTGAGAAACATTTTCTTTTGAGGCTGTTGCAGGATTGACTTGATTTTTAAATGGATGTTGTGTTTTTATGACTTTTGTATCATATATACATATATATATATATATATGATGATGGATTTTTTTGATTTTATCTGAAATTAAATACAAAATAGGAGTTAATAAGAAAAGCAACTTTTATTAATTTAATGAGGTAAGCAACTTTTAACAAATATGCTAACTTTTTTTTTTAGGGTCTCTTTTTACATTTGGATCAATAACTTGCTTTTGCACACTGGTCAAGGTTACCAACTTATTAAGACTCAGCATTATTCAGAATCAGGCCCTGAAAGAACATTTGCTACATAGAAAAACAATTAAATGAGCACAGAGTTGAAAAGTATAGTTAGGGTTTGGAAATCCGACAGTCAACAGGCTTGAATTGCAGGGAATCTGTGAGGCTCTGTCTTCTTACCAGTTCAAAGGCCATGTACTGGGCTGCCCAGGCAAACTTCTCCCTGTACACCTGTACAACATAAGCAAAGTATTTTGAAGCTTCCAAGATAAGATGTTCTTCCCATAGGTGAAATAATGAGAATGTTGCTTAGGAGGTGCTGTAAGAAAGTATCCACTCTGTGCACTGTGAAACAGTCTACATTAAGGACCTTCAGTCCTTACCAAAAGCTGTGCTCTTAGCACAGTGCGACACTGAATTGACTGCAGTACTAGGATTTAAAGCAGTGGACTCAGGAGGCTTTCCGCATTTCAGATTTGAGTACTTGTTGTTTTCTAAGCACAAACTTGTGTTACACTTGCATTTTTCTGCTTATTTAATCACATGTTATGTAGAGCAAACAATTTGGGTCCAGTTTTGGTCCAGTTCTGAGTGATGCTGAGCTCTTGTCACCTCCATTACCTTCAGCAGGCATTGTGACACATCACACTCATGGGCCCCAGACCCTTTCTGAAGCAGAGTGTGATACACACAAATGACAGCTGTTAGCATCAGATGGGCAGACATTACATTTAACATAATATGCTCATCAGATGTGAAGCACTTGATGTTTTGATGGCACCGAAATCTGCAACATTAGAAAAAGAGTAATCTCCTCCAGTAGTTGCCTTTTGTCATTTGCAGAATACAGTTCTTGGTGGTTCTATCTTCATCCTCCAGCTTTTACCTTTACCTCAATGGAACCATCCCTGGTGGAGGCAGAAATAGGCCTAAATTATGCAAGGCACATCAGAACTTGCACTCTGAAACATTGAAACATTTCTGGAACTAACCCAGGAATGCTGATGCACTCAGGGAGTTTCTCTTCTACACTTGTACCTTTTAGATCTCTTTATTATCCTAGTTCACACACAACTTTGAAAAAATCAATGAATGGTTGCCATCCATTGAAAACATTTCATTAGCATTTGATATGTAAACACATTCTTCGTGAACTAAGCTTTCCTCTGTGGCTACTCTCATAAGGTAATAAATGATGACACATACTGGCTGGAGGAAAGATAGCAGAAATGACTGGTACAGAAAATACAACCCTGTACTTCTAAAAGAAAGAGGCTTTAATGCTTGAAAAGGCCCTTATATCATTCTTTCATGGGTTAGTGTCATTAGTACTTTTAACTGAAAAAGATGGGTTAAGGAGGCAGAAGGATGCAGTAGGTGAGGTTTCCATGGGACACATTAATCAACTAGGAGACAGATTGTCCGTGGAACTGTTTTTCATCCTGAACAAGCAAGATCACATGAGTTATTTTTGCTCTTCATCCTGGGGCACCTATTTAAATAGGGCTGGGAACAGGAGATAATTAAAGGGGCTTGGATCTTCTGTGGAGACCTATTCGTCACGGTATTTCTGTAGACCTGCAGTCAGAGTTCAACCAAATGTTAACCACTCATACTCTGAAAGGTCTTTTCTGTATTGTTCCTATTTACACATTCTTTCCTTCTTCAGCTTCCTGTTTAGGCTCACTGTGTTTTATTCTTGGTTTGCTCTACATTTATAGTATCAGTAACTGATTTTTTGAGTATAGGTAATTAAAAGACTAGAATACATAAATGTGTCCTCACACAAAAATTAATGTGAATGGAAAAAGGCAAGTTTTTTTTAAAAAGTAAAATTAAAATTATTATACTATACAATCATCAATCAAGTAAAATTGAATGTGAATGGAAGACGGAAAATTTTACAAAATAGGAACAATTAGAAGTATTCTACTGTATTATCATCAAGCATTGTCCATCTGCATTGAACTCTCCTACTGCTGTTCATGGCATTGAAAGCCACGTAAGACTGCAGGAGGCAAGTGCGGTTTCAACTGCCCAGGTTTAATCTGCTTGCATTTTTACATCAGTAACCCATCTCAAAATAAATGAAGTTGGGAGGCTAGGTGCTGATACCACACATCAGTTGTATTCTTGCATCAGAAAATTTAGTTATGGGAGTGTTTATTTCTGAAATACTGGACATACTTCAGTTTAAATAAATACAGTGTCTGTAGTCTTCAATGGTACATAGTTGGTAGAGGTGGGAGTGAATGGTGGGTTGTGCTGCTATATCTTATCTGTGTGCCAACTGCTGTGTTTTTTTCCCTCCTTTCTGCCAGGTTTCGCCAAAATTAATACCAATGAGGCAGATTTAAATGCGAAATACAGACTGGGCTTAACTTCTCAGAAGGCTTGTTTCCAAATGGGAGAAATCGGTGACTGTTTTGCAGTTCTACTTTTTTTTTTCCTTTTCTTATTTTTTAAGGGTTTTGTAAGTAGTTTCCAGATAGTTAAGCTCAGGCTTTGACTATAAACCTAAATTGTATTCTGCTTTCATAACATTACCAATTTTAATGGAAGGGTGAATATATTCCCTAAGTTTTGAATCCTATTATACTAAAATGTTAATGACGATTGTAAAAAAAAAAAAAAGCCTTGTAGTCTGTCTGCCAGATACTATGTTTTTTACGCAGAATTAGAAAACAGCCATGCAAAACTTATGATTGCCTCTGCTTATCCTGATATCTGTTGCTCTGGAACTGTGGCACTTATCATGTCCGTTCTCCTGTAAAGGTGTGGGGGTTTTTTTCTGGAGTCATCTATAACAAGTGTATGTATCTGTAGAGAGACATCAGGAATATGGACTTTCCTTTTCCTGAGCCTTTTAATCAGTCTGTGATAAAACTATTTACACTGGTGGAAATAACTAAATGTATCTGCTGCTTCCACGGTGTGCGTCTTTTGGTATTAGGAAGCCTACACTTCCCAAAGTCCAACTGTGACCCTTTATATTTTGATCATACAAACTAGAATGGGGCTGGTGTGAAGGAGGAAGATTAAAAAGGCTCCATCCCCATGCAGACAACTGGTAGCTGCACAATTTCCCACGTTAACTACTCTTACTCTCCAGATGTAATGCTTCTCCCCAGATACCAGTCAAAGGCAAATGAATATTGTTTCTGGAGTGAGGTCTGTCCTTCCAGTGTTACACGGAGAAACAGGGAAAGAGAAGGTTGCGGACACCTTGAAGATTCTTAAGAAGGGAATATGGATAGTTAAGAGTAAAAGCATTAAATCTGCACCACTTCCCAATCAAGGCATCAGAAAAATCTAAAGAATTTGTAAGCCAAATTTATAATAACTAGAATAAATGCCATAAGACAATCAAAATGAAAAGACATTATCTCAGAGTGGTTCTGCTGTTTGGTGAAGGGTTTTTTTTCCCTGTTGTTAATTATAAAATTATTTTTATATTTTGTTATTTTTGCAAATAGGTGACATGACAGCATTGAATCTCACATACCAAATCAGCACAGTATGTCTTTATTATACAGAGCATGAACTGACTAGAAATCAACATTTACTAAAATATAGTGTTTTCTCCGAGCATAATGGTTTCTGTCATTTCTGTCATTTGTATAAGTAGGAGCACTTAAAACACTTCAGTTAAAATAATCCCTGATATAATGTTTGACATCAGGACTGGAACATATTAAGTGACTGAAAAGCATGTAAAATGTAGATACACAAAGTGTACATAATGCCTATCATACATGTAATAAGCAGTGTTGGGACATGACATAGAAGGGCATTCTAATACTGGCTGAATGAAGGATTCACCATAATCCATGTGAGTTGTGGAAGGAATATAAAACAGGTCTCGGGAATCAGATAGGAAAATCTTGCGACATTTAGCTCCTGTACTAACCTTTGTACTGTTTTATTTCCATTCTAAAATAAGAAATCCTTCTTTTTCATGGAACAGCTACAGAATTTGCCTTGATCCACACACAGGTTTTATAGCAGTAAAACTGTTTTGATTGGAGATACTATTTTGTATAGTTGCACTTACCCTAAACAATTCTTTGACAAACTCTTGTCAATACCGTAACAGGTTATCCTTCATCCTAGAAAGAAATAAACAAAATGCCTTTGTAAACACCATTATGTCAGTACAGAAGTGCTCCAGTAGTATAAGCTCTATGAGTTGAACTTGTGGCTGCTAATGGGTGGTAGGCTCTTGTACAGCCTGAACTTGTAGGAAAGACCTGATGCTGAGCCCGTGGGAAAGACTTATGTCGTACAAAGACTAGTGCTGATGTCATGATCAACATATACCAGTGATTTGGTCAATAGGTAATTTGCATTGAAGACTTGAACCTACATTTATCAGAGTGCTCCAGTATTCCTTAACCCAGCATGTTAATTTTCATGTTTTCTCTGTTTAGATGTATTCCCTGTGTTACTCATTCCAAACAAGTTATTTTCTTAAAAGTTTGGCCATTTCTGTTGCTATAGAGGTGGACTGAAGTTCTGCTTACAGAGGTTTTACAGATTAAAAATCTGTATATAATAAAACCTGACTATTTTAGCTCGGTATAAACAGTTTTGCTTTTGGGTAGAGCAGCCCAGAGTTCTCTTCCCCAATCCATACAGACAGTTCAGTGACAATTCTGACCCTTGTGGTGCTGTACACAGCAAAAGGTGCCTGTCCTTTCCTTCAGGGCCAGAGATGGGTGAAGAGCTACTCTGAGGGGATAGGTATCATCCCTGAAGGAGATTTCATTCATCTTCACTCAGACTTCTCATAGACAGTACTCAGAATGGATTCTGGTTTCGGGGAGGAGTATAAAAACTATTATACAGGGGAAGGGAGTTACTATTAACTTCTCCAAAAGGAAAAAATAACCCAACAAAAAAACCCCAAAAAACCAAAGAACACAAACATTTAAATAGATGTGAACAAGTTCTTTAAGAAATCTATACATGAAATGTTGATCTATTGCTACATTAGTTGTAGGACTGATTAGTTAATTATAGCAAACATTTACTTATGTTTGTAAAGTACAGGAGAAGTGTCTGAGGGCAGGATCAGGTGTGCTCTGCTTCTGCCATAGAGCTATGCTTTGCTGGCACACGCACAGAAGCCATTGTTATCGTTAACATATGGCTATAAAAAGACTAATGACCTGGTAATGTCTGGGAGTTTAATACCTTGGTTTCTGAATCAAAGAATTAGGAGCCAAGAACTCCTGATTTTCAGCTTTTCTGGTTCTCCACTTACTGCCTTGTGGAATGTCTGCTGTGTTCTCTGCCTTGTCTCCTGTTGCTGGAAAAGGGGATGTTTTTCTTCCTACCTCACAGGGATGTTGTGAGGTATAAGAAACTAAGATCTGTGCAAGAGATTATCTTTTCCTCTTCAACTTGGGGATCACACTTGATCAAGAGTGTGCAAGAGTACTTGTAGACTGTCGAACATGCTGTACATTTGAGCTCTGTGTCTTATTTGTATCAGTGTTAATGCAAGAGAGAAGAAGTATATGGTGCTGAAAATTGGGGATAAAAGGAGAACAGGCTCTCTCCTTATACAGCAGCGATGCTGTAGCAACAGGAAACAAGGTACAGATGTCACACAGGAATTTTTTTATCTTGAGGACAATAGATGTGGTAGAATATTGGTATTGTTATGAAAATGTCATCTGTCCGCACAAGCTAATTGTGACAAGCTCTGAATCCACTTTTTTAACTCACTTGTCAAACAGGATTAGAAATTAAAGCACTCCTAAGCATTTCCCTCTCTGTGGACGCAGATGTGGTTCATAGGTAAGGTATACTCTGAGCAGTAGTTGCAATGATTGGTGTTGCAGGGATGAAGGTTTATTGGGACATCACTGAAATCATTCCCTCCTTGACAGCACTTCATGAGACAAGTTGATACTCTTTGTCCTGAAGAAGATGATGATTCTGCTGTATTATCACATTGGACTTATTTCACTTTATATTTTATTGATTTTTTTCCATGAAAATGCAAAAAAAAAAGAAAAAGGAAATATTCTAGAAAATGTAGTTGTACTGTAAACTCTGCAAGTTAAACATCAAAGTCCTTCTTGTATTTGCAAAACAATCAATAAAGTAAAGATGTAAAATCTCAGGTTTTGTCTATTGTTACCATTTCTCATGGTGTTCTATTCTGCTATTAGGAGCAGTAAGATATTAGCTCATGTTCACACCAGCATGTCACACCTCAGCACATACCAGAACATCAAGGTCTTGGTTGAATGTGGATGGGTTTGATAAACAGAAATAATGAAGCTCAAAACTCAGCTAACAGCTGGATTCTCCACATTCTCTCTTCTGGCTGATGCATCTGTTGGGTCAATCTCAAGCATAATTATCACATTCATTTTCAAAATGACTTGTTTTTCAATCAAGTTAAATAATGGACTGCATATGTAGTCCTTAGAGAAGTGATTTTTTTTACCTTTTGATTAAAACTGCTGTAGAACTGATCGCATTTGAGATGTTAATCATTGATGTTAGCGCGTGGCTGCTCTCTGAAAATAGTACTAGATGACACATGAAGACAAATTCCATTAACCACCTAGTGGATAATAAAGTACATGATTGCAAAGGGATGAAAATGCTTGTCTGTGGATAGTGGGGTTATCCTTCCATACCTGTCATAAGGTCATGAGTAAATATGTCATAGAATCATTTTCTCTTCAGTATCATCAGAGAACAGGTTGATAAATGTGAAGAAAAATGTTTAGTGTCATAAAAAAACCCTGATGATTTGCTCTGAAATGAAACACTTCAGTAATTTATATGTGTGGTCAAAATCCAACAGTCTCTCACCCCTGTGAAGGGGGCTACGAGGTAAGTGCCAAAACCACTGAGATGAAACACCAGTCTTGCAGCTCTGAAATCCAATCACACAAATGTGGAAGGTTAAGTTTTCCTCTGACAAGACGAGCAATTTGTTTACAGGCATATCCGAGCAGTTTTGTGGTATCTTGTGTAAGTTCTGTTGTTGTCTGTTGTGCTGGTTTGGGCCAGGATAGAGTTAATTTTCTTCACAGTAGCTCGTATGGGGCTGTGCTTTGCATTTGTGCTAAACAGTGTTGCTAACATGGGGATATCTCCCTTATTACTGAGTAGTGATTGCACAGAGACAAGGCCTTTTCTACTCCTCATCCTGCCCCACCAGTGAGGAAGTTTGAGGGTCACAAGTACCTGGGAGACAACACAACAAGGACATAATTTCTGTGGTGCACAGCAGTACTCTGAGCCCCTCTTCTTCCCATATCCATCTGCTGCTGTACACCAGAGGTCGGCTCTGGATATACCTACACCACAGGATATGTGGCAGCTTTAAGGGAAGAACTTCGGAAATGCCAGGGTGGGGAAGAAATTACTTTTCTCTATATATTTACATAACATCAGATTTTGAGGCTCCAGGAAAAGTTAAAAGTAACTATTGTGTTTGTGTTGTGAAAACTTGCTGAGCCTGGTTCACATGTATATGTACATATTTAGAAGAAGTGAGAGCATGGAAGAAGTCCATGCCACCTCGGCACAGTACAAAGTGGGATTTTTCCTTTTAAGATTAGATTGCCTAAATGAATCAAATTCTCTTGCAGGTGCCTGTGTCAGTTACTTTGTTTGGATAAGTTCCTAAATATTCCCTTTGATTCTGTTGCTGAAAAGTTCATAATACATAGGTAGAAAAAGGAAGTGAAATCTGTAAGTGCAGGAAAAATGTTTCAAAAAGAGCAGGGATTGCATCCAGGAGGAGAATTAGTTTGCATAAACTAAACAAAATCAATGTGAAAAGCAAACTTATCTGTTACACCCAAAAAACAAAGGCAAACCACAGAAACAGCATCTTAGTACTACCTGAAGTATATATTAATTCTAGGACAAATTTAATCTCTTCTGTCTAGGCAGTGAGTGAATAAAGACTATGAATTGGATCTGATGCCCATATCCTGCAAAATCGTGCTTCCCTCGCCCCTTTGGAAAATCTGACTGTATGAGCAATTAACACTAGCACTCAGATTTGTCCAAAAATAAGGCAAGCTGTGCAAAGCTATCACTGACAAAGCTGTCTTGTCCAATAAATATTCCTAAAAATACAAACTTCAAAGCAATAATCAGACACACTGGCATTCCAGTTATTTCTGTCTACTTCCTTTTTGGATTTGTCCCAATAAAACCCTGCACCAGTAAAAGCACCTATGCTTTTCTCTTTCTGGCACCGTGCTAATCCTAAAAGAGTAGCTCCCTCTGCCCAAGGCAGACTGCTCAAATTTCACCAGTTTTCCTGCTTGCCTGGGCTCATTCTTGTATGAAGGAGTGCAAGTAGAAGTGTGTGTTTGTTCCGCAGAGCCAGTGGGGGAAGCAAGACCAGAGGAGCAGAGTGGACAGCATGGGCAGAGACGGTGCTGGGGAATGGTCTTACAGAGCTACTGCTGGGCATCAGCACCTCTGGCTTGCTGGCCTGTTTCTAATGCACTGCTACTCATGCATCTCCTGCCAAAAAAAAAATTAAAATAAATAGATGCATGATATGTTCTTCTCTTTGTTTTTCATTTTATTTAGTCTTGGAGATCACGTGGAGGCTCTGTTTGAAAAATTAAAATAATGAACTCCTGTGAAGTGGATGCATCTGAGCGAAGAGCTGGAGGCTTGGCTACCCAAGCCCTGGGCGTTCTCCTGGCTGCAGTGCCCACTGGGGCAAGGAGGAAGACACCAGGCTTGGGCAAGGTTCTCCTCAGACGCTGGATGCTCATCGTATGGGCTGTGCTTATACAGCGTTGGGGGACAGGGCTGTAGCTCCACATCTGTCTGGCTTGGCTGAGAATGGCTCAGGACTTGGTTGGGGCAGGAGGCAGGGCTGAGATCTGGGACTGAAATGGTACAAAACCACTTTTCTGCCCTGCCTGGCAGAACTGCTGGCAGGTCCATCAAGGCAGGTCCATCAGGGGATGCTTCTCATGGTCTTGCTAATACTTCTTCAGGATTACAAACTGGTATTGCTGATTTTCTGCTGGTGTATTCATTAATACTTACATTTTCAGACTCTTCTTCAGACAACCTTCAGCCTGGAAAAGGAAAAAGAAAAAAAAAAGCCAACTACATAAATCTGCTAGCTATAAAACTGAAGGATGGTGAAATTAGTCTGCAGCAGCATAACCATGTTCTCATTAAGAGCAATTCAGCATTTTTAGGACATGTTAACTGCTGCAATGAGGAGAAGAGGCTGCAGATCAATATAAAATAAACCACAGCCTTGCAAAAACCAATTTATAATTTCCAAAGTACTTTCCCTTAGTTGTGCAGGAAAGTCATTGCTGGTATGCCAGTGGGGTGATAGTTACAAAGAAAGCCTCAGACCACTTTGGGTCTGGAGTTGCAAAACTCATACAGTCTGAAAAAAATCTCCATCCTGCAATGGGGATAACCTGAGGTAATCTGTATTGCCACAGAGAAACTGAGATGGGAATGATCACCAATAGTTTCACTTCAAAAGTGGACAGGTCATGAGTGGTAATTAATTATACAAATCACCCCTATGTATATCTCTACCTAACAAGCTGTCTGGCCATTTGCTAAACAGCCCCTCTGGGAAGGCATCAACCTGAGACCTTTTTTCCACAGGGATTTTAATTGTGCAGTAGATTATTTTCACAGTGGAGATGGAAGGGATAGAGGGACCAGGGAGCAGCAGCATCGTGTCATGGCATTACTGGTCCTGGGGCAGCAAAATCCTCTTTTGGGTGATCTCTACAAGAGCACACATTGTTTAAGTATATCTTTAATCAGATCTAAGTGTGTGATTGGGGACCTCCAGGGGCACCTTGAGGAGCATGAGGTTAGAGGCAAAGGCCCGAAGAAGGCCAACAACAAGCATCCTGACCTGAGAGGGCTTTTTGGCTCCAACAGAGCATGTCCAGGCAGGACCTGACAGCTGCCAGGAAATCTGTTTGCAGTGTGTGCAGGACACACTGCTGTCCAGGGGATGGTGTGGCAGGAAAGCTGGGAAGTGCCATGCAATGCTGCTGCTGGTCTGACAATCTCCCCATGACTGCTAATCCCCATCTCTGAGTCTGATGGATGCTGGGTAGAGCTGCCTGACAAGGGGAGACACTTCAACCTGTTCTGCAGAGATTTTGCATCTCTTTCCAGGGATGGTTAGTCCTAAACCCTGGCTTGGATGTGCACATCTGAAGGCTATCGTACACAGAACAGCTCTCCTGACATAACAAATTTTGTCAGTACCTGACAATTTTAACCCAAAGGGAGACCAGTTCTTAGTACCAGACAATATGACAATATGTACAGCATGATGCTCCAGCTGGGGCATGGGGAAAGTGTGCGTGGAGGTTGCCCAGAGCAAATTTAGCTAGTTAAGCATTAACTTCTAAACATGTATTAATTTAGTGAGCTTGTGGCCTAAGGATCCCAGAATTACTGCTCCCAGGTGTGGACTTCCATCACTGAGTACACAGTAAATGTTTTAAGCATGTGGCTTTCAAATATTGAGAAGGGTTGCACTAAAGTCTAGAAATAACCTAATAATAACATAATCTGAAATCTAAAAACTGTATTTAATTTGAGAGGTTCTATAAAAATCCAGTAAAGAAAGAGAGCAGGAAGAGAAGGGCTTTCCCGTGACTTTTTTGCCACTTACCACTCCAAACTTTGTACATTCGCATGGTGCTTCACAGTTTAAAAGAACTTTGGAAAATGAAACCCAGCAGCAGCCATTCACCTTTATAATTACTGGGCACCAGAGAAGATGAAGCAAGCTCTTATTTCACCACCCCTATTCGTAGGTGAAGCCTTCAATAATAAAAACAAATACAGCTGGAGTCTTACAGTGAACCTTTAGGGTGGAAAATGAAAAATTATAACTGTGTTTGCTGAATAAATCAGCACTGTCATCCCTGCTGGGTAATGTGGTTACCTGCATTACGGCAGAAGGAGGTCAGTGTCCTGTGCTCAGGCTCTGTGCAATCACCCAGAGGAATGATGGTGGGGCTGCAAAGACAGCTGGAAATAGTGCACCCAGCACATCCTCATCCACAGAGGGGTAATATCCAAATGTGCTGAAATGACAAAAGGTCAGTTCTTTACTTGTTTCTGCCACAAAAGCCCAGGACTGCAGAGGAGGAAAGCTGCTATGTTCGCTTTAGGTGATTTAAAGTGGTGGTCTAAAATGAGCATTAATTTCTCCCCAAAGCATGATTTGCTGGGGTGGCGTGAGCCGTGGGGTGTTGTCACTGCCCTAGCTGTGAGGCTCTGGGTGGCAGGGAGCCAGACAACACCCACCAGCACCTCCTGCCAGTTTTGTTGCTGTTACTAATTTTTAAGGCATCACAAAACAATGGAGGTCTTTAAGCACGATGTGGAGCTGTGGCTGAGATATTATTCAAAGAAGAGGACTCTGCTATTTGAGTGGTTCAGAGTAAGATTGCAGAGCTATTTGTTAATCCCAGTAAACAAAAAAAAAAAATCCTTGCAGCTGAGAGCCTCCAAAAATCACAGGCAGGATTGACTGTCCCACATCATTCTTCCGCTGTTTTCCTTCTCTCTCAGTCATGTACCAACACAATATTTCTCACCCTTTGCCCTGTGTGAGGGAAAAAATATCAAATTTTGTCTTGTAACAAGAGATATTTTAATTTTTTTTCATACCTTTCCTTCCACAGATGCTAACAGGATCCTCAACATGTGTACATGTGTATGAGTAGTAAGATAAAGGGGTAGAAGATGGCAGGCAAATGTTACAGTGATGCTAAGTGGCATGGGGATAGAAATGCTGCAGTTTAAGAATAATTTAAAATCTCTTTGGCCAAGTCACTCTCTTGTTGCCAGTCCCAGAAAAGTAATATTGCATCATATTATGTATGAGCCATAGTGCCTGAAAATCCTGTGGCCACTTAAAATGAGGGAAAAGTGAGACAGCAAGTAGGTGAACAGTTTGTTCCTTGCCCATACCCATGGCTGGAAAAAGTCCTGTGAAACTTGTTTTAAGCAGAAACTTTTGGCCAATAGTGATAATTTTCCTCTTACCAGAAAAGTTATTTTCTTTACCTGCCATCTGACAGCATCATTAAAAGTTCATCCTTCCCCTTAAACTTCACTTCAGCTCCTAATGAGTGTAAAGTAGGTTTGACCATCTGTATATTCCCCCTATTAAATGCTGTTTTCATATTTAACTATACAGTAACTCTCCCAGGGTGATAAGTCTGGCAAATAACAGTGTATTCCAATGCAACAACTCTTTTCAGGTTAAATCTGCTCCAAGAGAGCAGTCACAAGGGACAGTGCAGCCTTCACCCATGTCCCTACAGTGGGCTCATTTCTTGGATGTTTATGGCAAGGGATGTACAGGGTACTGTTGTTCAAGACAATTTCCCAGGTTGCTAGCAGTGAGAGTCCTGAAGTAACCCTGGAAGAAAACGAGGATATTACATGACTATTTCTTGGGATTTATCACACTGTGTAGAGCATTGCAGGGCCAGAGGGAAGTGCTGCATGAAACACAGGCAGAGGCTCATGTTCCTGAATTATCAGCAAGGCCGGTTTCCTGCTCTGCCACAAAATAACACCAGAGGAAAGTACTCTAGTCTGGCAAATGAGACTGCTTTCAGCAGGAAATGTAAAAAAAATCACGATTTTTTTCCCTTATCAAAGCTGAAAACCTTCAGCCCTACTGAAGCTGTGCTGCCTGGTTTTGGGTACCACCAACCCACCTCAGCATGCCTGGAGCCATTCCACCCTGGCATCTCATACCAGTCCAGCAGACACTTCAGGAACAAAGGAATATTCCCCTTCAGGGAAACTGCAACCCTGGCAAAAGCCTGGGAAGAAGAATTGAAGGCAAACAAATGGCATTTCAGACCATGTTTTTTTTCCTTTTAGCAGGGGTCACTGGAATGGTTGAGCACCCTCCCACCAGCTTCCACAGCAGCTGGTCCAAGACCCTCCTCCATCACCCTCTGCAGGGCTTCACCCCTGTTTGCTTCTGTGGTCGTGCTGCAAAGGTGCTGGTTTCAATTTTTTGTCTTGGCAGCCTTTCATGAAATTATATTATTTATAGTCCTGTGTCCATTCACATC
The DNA here is from genome assembly GCF_001715985.3 of Manacus vitellinus. Classification (NCBI taxonomy): domain Eukaryota; kingdom Metazoa; phylum Chordata; class Aves; order Passeriformes; family Pipridae; genus Manacus; species Manacus vitellinus. The sequence continues at coordinate 2,357,401 of NW_021939324.1, read as the reverse complement.
ATCATTACTCTCTAACAATAAACTTAATAATACCTTTGCAAGCCTTTGTTATTTGCTGAATGCTGTGGGGTGCTGTGTTTCGGAGCTATCATGCACTTTACAGAGCCTATGATTTGTCTCTCGGGTATGTTATCTTGCTATTAGCTGTAAATAGGGATCTAGATAATGTTTTACATCTGTACCATTAAGAAGCAACAAATTAGACTCTTCCCTAGCCTCTTCTCCTAGCTCACTAATCTTTGTTAACTGCAGGAAAAATGGAATTAAAAAAATCATTGTTCATAAAGATACAGGCAAAGCTCTGCAATTCATATACTTGAGACTATAACAATTGAGATTTTAACCACATCTGGTTGAAATTCAATATTCCTTTTCCTGGGAAAGCCCCAAAATGTTGCTTTTTTTTTTTCATAGCACAATGAAAATGAAGCCCAAAGCATCAAACTTTCCTTTACTAAATGAGGTAAATATTAATTTCAAATCCATCATTTAGAACATTTTGTTTAAATGAAATACAAAACAAACCACTTCAGAATAAAAAACCATTCCTTCTTGGTGCAACAGAAGCATTTATTTTTAATATATTTTCAAAACAAAATAAGCAGCTTCTAGGTATTCTCTGGAAAGTTCTTTTCACAGGCTGACTAGACAGCAGCTTTCAAGTTGCAGACACTTGAGCAAGAAACGCTGAAGTTCTCCCTCCCCAGTGCTGGAGAGGTTTTGATCAACTTCTGCAAGGCAGGGGCACAAATGCTTTTTAAAATTTTCTTTCCATATTGACAAAGCTCCAGTCTTTTGGCTTTCTTAAAGTAATGATTCAATATCTGAGTCTAAAGAGCTTCAGTAGCTTTGAAGCTTAAAGAGCAGAAGGACAGAGGGGCTTTGCAGACAGACAGCCTATGCTGGTCAGTGTGCTAAGCTGGTGGGACAGACAAACTGCTCAGGGTCCCTGCTGGCCCCTGGCCCTCCTAAGACACTGATGCTTTGCCTGGCCTCTCTGCAAAGGGTGCATCTCACTCAGTATAACATTTTCAAAAGTGATGTGTTCAGAGGTTTGAAGTCCTGGCTGAGCACTCTGAAGTCAAGTTTAAAGATGATGGATAGTTTTATGACACCCAAAGGGGTCAATATCATCTTGTTGCATGAACTCCAGGAAACACCCCACAGGCAGTTTTTTGCCTTTTTTTTACATACCTGATTTTCTCACTAGGTTTTTCCTTCCTGGGAGCACTGTCATTAGCACCTGACACTGATGCAAAAGGACTTGGGAATTCACTACCAACCCAATTGCATGAGGAGACCATTGGAGTCCACTAGATATTCTGTTTGTTCACCAAACTCATGTTTGTCCACCTCTTAACATATCAGTGTCATGAGCCAACCACTCTACTTACAGAAACAGACTGATTTGTTTTGTTGGAAACCACCACCAGGATGGAGAGTGGGCCTGTCAGTGGCTGAGGAGACACTGGTGCCTGTGAATACCTCATTTGTGGGTGGTGCTTGGAGTAAGGGAAAATCTTTATATCACAGGATCAGTGAAATAATGTGAGCATTATTGCCAGGTGAGGAAGCTTAGTGCACTTTCACAAGATCAAGTTAGCACAATTTAAGACTTGGGGAAACCTGAAATTTGGGAAGGATGTGCCTGCTGATGGGCACCATGGGGTGTAAAGTTCTCCTGATTTCTCATGTGAAGGTTAATGGGGTTCGACACAGCTTATCAGCATCTCACACTGCAATAATACGTGTTACAGTCAGAGCACAAAAAATGTTATCTCAGCCCATAGGCACTGCTGATGTGTAGGATGGTATCAGCTGTAACAATGGCTGACAGGAACGAATACAATTTTTATGGAATATTCATAGCATTCTTAACTGCTCCCTTTGCTGTGTTGATTTCACTGCCTTCCGGTTTTCGCCACTGAATTTCACCTGCTCTTTCTTCTGGATCCACAGCTGCGTACTGATCCTCCCAACAGGGTGCAAACTCTCAGGGACCTGGAGATGGTAACTGGCTGCTTCTCACTGAATGCTTCCTAAGGGAGACTCACCCCCACTTCAGGGCTTTAACGCATTTGCCTGCTGCACCTCCCTGCCACTTACTCCAACACAAGTTTCCCCTTATTTGCTTCAACTGTGCACTATGCAATTAAGAACAAAGACCAAGTGATGTATTTTCAGTCCCTCTTCTTTAAATCCTGCATCCTCATTTCCCTCTAGGCGATTGGGTGATTTCTTCTACTTTTGGTTCATAAAAGCCAGCAGTCAGAAGGGTTACCTGTAATTTCACTCCTTTCACATACTTGGAAATGTTTCTAGAAGAAGCAAGCCAAAGCTGTGGTGTTGCATATCTGCAGATGTAAGAAAAAGAATTGATTTTTCTTCACAGAAATATGTGCTCATATAGATTCACAAGATGAGTTACTGCAAAGTAAGAGACGGTTGTAGCACCAGGTGTGCAAATGTGGAAGCTGAAACCATCATTTTTGGATCCTAGGGGAACTCAAACCTGGCTTTGGATGCCAGACTATAATTGCTGAATGTGTAGGACAGGAGGGACTGGGCAGGTGCTCCCTTTATTTTAATGTGTCCAAACAACCTTCTTCAAAGCTATGCCTTAGAACATCTCAGGGGAACAGGAGGCAGGACAGGTACATGAATAACCGGAGGGTTAGGTACTGCCTTGTCCATACTGAAAAGCATGGACATAAATCCTTTCTGTATCTTTTGTTTCTTTGCGTCTCTCATTTCCCACCCCCTCCCCTTCCCTTGCTCCCCCCCCAGCCTTGTAAAAAACCACTGAATTAAAATATCCCTGGAATATCAGGGGTGAGTGGTGAAACACCAAGGAGGCCGTGCTGTCCCCTGGTGTGCACCCAGAGGGGCTCACAGGTGCACCCAGGCATTTAGACAGTTGTCAGTGAAACATGAACACCAAAGGGGATTCCAAGCAGATCAGCTATAGTAGATAGTATAAGGATAGTGATGACACTGAGTGGGTGCAGCAGGGCTGCTGTGGTTGGAATGGCCCCAGGGAGAGGTGTAGGAAGACACCTCTTGTAGGTGTTGTGCTTCCTGCAAGCATCCCTTCCCCTGCATATGAAAAAAACAAGGAAAAGAGAAAAACCGAACTCATGGATGGAGGGCCTTGCACTTGCTGGGTGTTAACCCACTGCCAGGGCCATGCCCAGGCTCTGCCCTGACATCCAGGCAGCAAAATTCCCAGACTGCTCTGTCCAGGCAGCTCCTCTGGGGGGCTGGGCTGACTGGTGGGTATGTGCCACAGGAGCAGGCACCTGCCAGGAACAGTGTTTGATGCCTTTCCAATATTTGGGGGAGTGCTGCTGCAGCAAACTGTGAAATCTCAGCCAGTGTTTCCCCACAGGTCTGCTCTGCCTGGCACCAGGGATGGTGGGGTGCTATGGGGAAGCCAGCAGGCTTTGGTCCACTGCAGCCACAGATTTAGTTTGGAGCACAGGGAGGCTGCAGCCACCAAGCACACTGCCAGCAAGGCAATGGAATGGGACAGTGCTTGAGTGTTGCTGCTTGCCCCTGGGGTGGAAAGGCGTGGTGCAGTGCTGGTCCTCCCTGGTTGGTACCATTTAGAGTGTTTGGTGGTTTCTCATTGTAAGCATTGGAGGCATTAATATTTTGAGAGGGCAAACATGAGTATAAGACAAGATGTGGTATATATAGTCTGCTTGTGCTAATAAACCTCCAAGTAGAATCCCAGCTGGTCACAGTGGTTTACTCAGGCACTGCAGGGCCTGTGCAGGCAAAGGCAGCCTTCCCTGCTTGTTCTGGTGGCTGGCACAGGGGGGAACTGCTACTGGAAGTATTTTCATGCAAGAGGATTATGGATCACACACAGGAGCCAGGACTTTCTAATTCTTTTGATTCTTTCGTCCATGTCTCTTACAGTCGGACTCCATCTAAAAGGTCTTTTCCAAGCTAAATGATTCTCTGATTCTTGCCTTAATTTCGTGGGAAATATATTTGATTGGACACATCTAATGTTGGTGGAAACTGACTTTTATAGCTGTGCTAAGCATGACCTGAGAGAGATAAACTACTTTTTACATTGTTACATGTTGGAAAAGGTGAAGTTGAAATACTTTTGACGGTGATATCATGCCTATCAGCTCACTGCTGATGCCTTGGGCAGCCCAGAGAGGATGTGCACTCTCCATCCCTGAGGAGGTTCAAAACTTGACTGAATGCTGCTCTGAGCAACCTGCTCTGGATGACCTGATTGAGCAGGGAATTTAGGCAAGATGACCTCTTTCCACCTCACCCATCCTGCAATATTACAAATTATGAGCATTCAGAAGCTTTTGCATTCTTTCTATTTCTTAAGCTCCTTCATATTGCCTTTGGATGAAAGTGGAATGGTCTATGGATCTGTCCCCCTGTCCCCCTGGCTGTGGTGGGCCTCCAGCCAGCAGCAGCTCTGAGGGCAGCTGCAGGACTTCTCCCTTTCCACGTTTGCCAAGGACACCAAAAGGCTTTGAAGCCCAGGCCTTGTGCAGCAAACTGAAAAAATGATGGAAAACCTCCAAGTGAGACAGAATAGAAATAAGGGTTTAAAAGAAAAAAACAACCAAAGAAAAACCCCACCAAAATCACTTTGGTCCTTACTGCACCCTGCAGTCTGGTCCTTTCTTTCAAGGCTTCACTCACTCCATAGTGGGTTTACCAGTTTTCCACAACATCCTGTGCTCCTCAGGGAGCAACAGCCATATCCAAATGTGGCCTGCCCTCACCTCTGGTGGGATGTGATCAGCCTGACAAGCACATTTCTAGTGTAGAAAGTGACAGAACTGTCTGCAGACAAACTCAGGTTCTTGGAAGTGGGCAAAACTGGAGCTGTATTCCCGTGTGGTGGGGTGTGTGCCTTTGCACATGAACTGCACAGAAACTATTTCCATTAACCACTGTTTTGTCTCTCACCCACAGCTCACAGGCATGTTCATGGGCAGGTGCTGTGGGAGGGTGCTCACTGCAGAAGACATACAGAGACAGGAGAAAGGGCCAAAAGAGACTTGCCTTCTGGAGTGGCATTAGCTGCAAAAATCAGACTACCCTATCTAAAGGCTTATCGGATTTAAAAAGAAAAAAAATCTTAAGAAAGACTAAAATGTTGGCAGTGAGGAAAATTGGCCTCCAGTCCTTCAGAAGAAAGAAATTTAACAATTTGGCTCTGTCTTGCTTTAATATTGTTTTAAATCACCTACTTTGAAAATAAATTCATGTATTGCAGTTTCCCCACAGTATGTGGCACTGCTGAAAAAAGCTTTTGCTGAAGGAAAGGATGTCATTAATGTGTAGTGAGAAAATGCTTGATTGATTTTTTTTCTAGACCTAGTCTTAACATATTTAAATTACAATGTTTTCTGGTTGCATCTGTCATTTCTGAGACAACAACCATCAAATGATATTTTTGATCATTGATTTTTTGCCAAAGCTGGCTGCACATGAAAACCCTGCTTTTCAGAGAAATTGGCTTTGAATAATGTGGATTTGTGGCCTTTTTTATAAGTTATATCTCAACACTTTTCTTGGCATCATCACATGAGGATATTCCTCTGTTCTAGCACCTCTCCCAGGTGAATCCCTTTGTGACTGAAGAAAAGGCAGATAATATTTTCCTCCTTTATGATATTTCCTTGGGGATTCGGGAGCTGTATAAAATTGCAAGCTCTTCCAACTGCAGGATCTTGGCTGGCCCTTCATACTGCTGTTGGGTTCTTGTTCAGGGGAGGGAAAGGGAGGAAAACCAGCCTCAGCCACACACTAAATGGCACATGTGAAACTCTTGCCTGTGTTTGTGTGCTGTGTCTGGCAGAGTCAGGCTGCTCCTGTTGTGTCAGGGAGGCTGCACACGATCACACTGATGACCATGCAGCCTTGTGATGTTCAGTGGTTGGAGCTCCACATGCTGATGAAACCCGAGTCCGTGTTTAGAAATACTGAAAGGCAAAATATCCTCCAAAGCCAACAGTAAAAAATGAGGCAAAAGGAAGCAAGGAGTTATTCCCTTTTAGAGAACAATTTCTGTTCTTCACTTATTAGCTCATCCTTGACTTGCCATTTGAATTTTTAATGCATTAATTGTGCTGTGTATATTGTTGGAGACTTCTGAAAATGTCAGTGAAATTAGATTATTATTTGAATGGAACATAAAGGCTAATTTAATTTAAAGTCATATCATCTTCAAACTGAAATCCTGTGTTCAGGTTATATCCTGTTACTATTTATTGCTTATACTGTCAATGTGCCTTGGAGCCCAAATCCTGTGTGAAGGATTTAGGAACAAGGGTCCTCTCTGCCCCTCTCTCTCCATCTCTTCCTCCAAGGACCTGTGTTTTTCTTTTGCTTATGAATGATTTATGGGCAAGACATATATAACATCAGTTGGAGCCAGGACTAATCCAGCCAGGAAAGAGCTGCAGGGATGTAATCCCACAACATACAAGTTGAAGACAGGCTGAGAGAGTTGGGGTCATTCAGCCTGGAGAAGAGAAGGTTCTGGGGAGACCTTGAAGCACCTTCCAGTGTCTATGGGAGTGGTCTATAAGAAAGCTGGAGAGGGACTTTTTAAAAGGGCATGTATTAACAGGACACAGGGGAATTGCTTTAAACTGAATGGGGTAAATTTAGATTAGATATTAGAAAGAAATAATCCTTCACTATGAGGGTGGTGAGGCACTGGAACAGGTTGCCCAGAGAAGCCGTGGATGCCCCATCCCTGGAAGTGTTCAAACCACGTTGGATGGGGCTCTGAGTAACTTGGGGTTGGAACTACATGATCTTTGAGGTCCCTTCCAAACCAAACTACTCTGTGAGTCTATGATGTGTGACCAAATCCTGGTCCTGGCATGTTCTCCTGAGCAGCTCTAGTACACATTGCCCGAAGTGACCCCTCCCCAGGAGAGGTGGTGTGCAGAAGCTTGGGCAGTGTGCTGCCATGAGCCACCTCAACTCATCTGCACAGCACCCTTCAGCCATGTGGTGACATTTGCATCTTCATCCGTCACCCTGTAAATGAAAACACAGGCATTTGTTTCGCTGCAAAACTTGTCTTCCATGAATGTCTTGACATTTATGTACCACCAAGAGACGTTACATTATGTCAGGATTTTATTCTTGTGGCATTATCTACCCTAATTAAAGCTGTCACTACATGGCTGAAGCAGGTAGGAAAGTAATGAAGTTGTTTGGATGTCTGATTCCTTTTGAAGTTGCAACGAAGGAGGCAGTTGACGCCAAGGGGATGGGTGCCACATCTCTGCAGTCTGCCTGGAACACTGCTCATCGTCATGCCATACAGGAAACTCTCCACGGTGTGTTCTGAGCAAACCTGTGTCCTCAGCTCTGGCTGGCGCCAAAGCTGTGTTCAGCAGCTCCAGCACTGGAACAGCCACTCTTGCTGAGCATATCTGCATCTCTCTTGTAGATCAGCTTCTATAAATTAAAAGAATCATGCTTTCTGGAAAGCTAGGAAAGACCAGGTTTAAATCAGATTGTGCAGTGAAAAAAGCACTTGCCAAGTAGATGAGTGCAGGCAGTGCGCATCTTTATTTTCTTGCATCTATCTCCCTTTTCTGGTGTGCAGGCTGGGCAGGCAGTGGAGCAGTGAGGCAGCTCTGTGGAGATGTCCCAGGCTCTTGCATGACTCAAGTGTCTCAACACCTCCATGCAGACAGCCCAAGCATAATCTTGGGGCCATTTGTTCACCTCCAATTTCTGCCAGGTGCTGTAAACTGTGTCCTCTCTTCTAACCTCTCTGAGATGAACTGGGGCTGGGCCAAATACCCATAAGGCCACTTGCAGGATGTAAACCATGTGGTTTGCCACGAAAGAACTGTAGTATCCCATTAGCATGTTTTTGCTCATGGATGAAAATGTAACAGTTTGGAAAAATGAAATGCAGATGAGGAAGAGAAATAATCTACAGCTTTTACAAGCTGTATCAGACTGCAGGGCAAGGACATTTTGCTTCCTCTATGCAAATGGAAGCAGTTTCTCTATCATTTATAGAAGCAACTTTGTCCTGGCTTCAGCTGAGGGAGAGTTCATTTCTTCTTAGCAGCTGGCGCTGTGCTGTGTTTTCGATGCATTACTTGTTTTTTTCCTTGGGTTTAATTTCTTTTTTTTTTTTTACTTTTGATTCTCCTTCCTGTTCCACTAGGGTGGGGCTGGGGTGTGGTCTGGTAAGGGAGTGTCTGCATGGTGCTTAATTGACAACTGAGCTTAAAGCATGACAATCTTTTATATAGATGCACATATCTATCTACAGTTCTTGGACACATGGAGATGCTGTAAGACTCATTGTGATTGAACTACAGCGAGACAGAGAGGGTAGAGGGTTCAACAACTGATTAATCCTTCTTGCTGGAGTAGTTTTGTATTAATGAAGTACCCCTCACCTCTGCAGGACTCTAATTCGGACAAGGGAACAAGTACCTCAAGGGTACTCTCCCAGGCCGTCTCTTCCCAGGCACTGGTGAGCAGTGCCATGTCCCAAACACAGCTTCATGTCCACTCACTGACTTCTTGGAGAAGACTCTAATTAAAACCAGAGACTTCTTTTTCTACTGTTCTTTCTTGGAAATTAAGTGTTTAACATATTGAGTGCTTCTGGTTTAATGACAGGGCCCTTCCCCAATGTGAGGCCAGATTTCCCTGTTTGTTTTTAGCTGCCATTCAACCTCTCATATACCAAAGTAAGAACATAAATGTCTAAAATCACAACTTGGATAAAGAAATAATTTTATTGGTTTTTTTGGTTTTTTGTTTTTTAAAATGGGTGAAAAGAGACTCAATTTGACATGGAGCCAAGTAGGTTTGGCAGTCTATGTCAGTGGAAAGCAAATTCACTACTAACGTGTGAAGCACTGCTCCTCAGCACAGTTAGTCCTCTGCCCCCCACTACAGATAATGCAGTGGCTGTCTGTGCCGTGGCTGGAGGCATTTCCTGAGACCATGCTGGCAAAGGCCAGAGGACGTGACAAGAGCTGTTCCAGCTGGAGGCTCACTGGATGCTGGACGGGTTTCATACTGTGGAGTGTAAAGTGAATTATCCTTATCTTTAGTTGGAGACTTATTCATTGCTGTGTTTCATAGGGAAATGTGTATTTGGGAAATTAATGATTGTCTCCAGCTAAACCCTCTAAGGCAGGTACCTTCACATTGTAATTGTTACTACTGAAGTCCCCTGACTTTGTAGTCTCTCTATTCTCTCTTGTTAGCAGAACTGGTAATTGCATTTTGAAATAATTACAGCATTTCCTCTGATGAGCTTAGCTCATTTAGCCAGGTCGAAGAAAGGTTAGAGGAGATGTAATATCTTCTAATAAATATGTTGGGTGGTAAATGCTGAAAAGAGGAAAGAGCTCTTTGATCTGAAGGATAATATTAACTCGGGATTGAATGTTTATATTTAGGTTAGGATAAATTTACACTTTAAAAAAGAAGACAGTTTCTAGATATCTGAAGAGGCAAGTTGTGAAGAGCTTCTTCAGTCAGAGAAGTGGAGGGTTTGTTTTAAGATGAAGTATCATGGCCCCATGTGAGGGGCAGAATAAGTGAAGGGAGGAATTCATGGAGTAAAGGGATGAAAACGATGTGCTGTGAGGCCTTGGGTGCAGCAAACTAAATCCAAAGGAGTTTTGAAGAGGTACTGGGTTCCTCTACTAACGTTGTACTTTGTACTGTCATTCCTTTTGTTTCAAGCTCTCTGGGGTGCTGGGAAGGACATGTCTCCTTGGCTTTACCCAGGACGGTAGCTGATGAACAAGGGCAGTGGTAACCTGCACTGCTGCTGCTGGGGATTCACTTCAGCGAAACTTGGTCTAGACAGAAGGACAACTGAGGGCTTTTTGTGTTTACTCTGTCAACATGAACCTGGTCTGCTTTGTTGGTCCATTCAAAACTAATTTTTCTTAATTTTTGCAAAAATTTTTTGCACATCAATTTGCCAATTGGAAAGCCAGTGATGTCCTGATCTCTCCTGATCTCTTCCTGTGGGTAAATCTTGGTTTATCATCATAAGCTCCGAGTTTGCTGCAAAGGTGGATGCTCTATGGCCTGCAGTATGTCTTGGCAGATGAGTAGGTGTCCTGAGGTCCCTCTAAACTTGACACTTGTTGCTTGGCACCTTGTGATCATGACAGTCCCCCTGGCTTGGCATGCCTGTAGGTACTGAGTACTACTGTCCATTGCCCTGCAAGTAGCTCTGAAAAGCAAGAGATGCTGCTTTGTAAGGTTTTTAGTTCAGGGTGAGTTTTCACAACATTATCATCACTAAAATTACCCCTCTGTATCCACTTGCTGTGCACTTTTTCCAGCCTTCATACATGAAATCACGAAGTTCTATTTAGGTGAATTTTTTTTTGCTTAGAATAAACTTTCTCTTCAAAAATGCTAATTCATATCAACCGGGCCTAAGATTGCTCAAAATATAACATGGGAATTGTTTGGATAGAATCCTGCTTGTTTGACTGTGCAGTGTGGTCTGTTCTAGAAAAGCAGGTTCTTTCTTCCTATATCCCTCTGCACTCACTGAATACCTTCTGAAAGCTTAGTTCATAACCCACCACAGACTGAGAACCAAATCTGTCTTAGGTTGCAGCACCTACAACTTCTAGGACTATGAAGGAAGATAAATCAGGCATCACGTCCATTTTTCTACTACTCATGCTCCCGCTGCATATGCTTTGCATGCCCCACTCTGGAAGGCAGATGCAGGAAAGCTGTGAAGTTTTCCATGTGGCAACACCAGCATGCAACCCTGCTTTTTTTTATTCCACATTTTTTTTGCCTGTGGTAGGAGGATGAAAAAAAAAAAGCTTGACTGAGGAAAGATATCGTGAAAGCATTGATTCAGTATCTGCACCTCACATCAGTCAATAGCTCTTCCGCTCCTCACTGCCTAGCTCTTTCCCTCTTTCCTCCTCTGCTGGAGCAGGGTACAGAAGGAGTATTAAACTCCAGTGATCAGTTTTGGTTAATAGAGGATGAAAGACCAAACTAGATTATCTGTCAGGGAGATTTCTTTCGGAAATGCCAGCAGAGTCAGACAGAAAGCAAGAGCAATGGCCCAGCAAGGAGACAAGTCTGAGAAAGACAGTCTTTGGGCAATTCTGAAACCTGGAACCTTGTATTTTTGTACGTGCAGGCAGGTAGATATAGTGTGTCAGTGGCAGCAGTAGTCCTTTTTTCAGAACAATATTTCCTACTGACATTTCCTACTGACAGGGAAAATTGTTTTGTTTGGAAAACATAGCTTAGGAATAATTACATTTACTTTATATTATATTTTTGATTTTAAGCACTTTACCATGGGCAAGCTAATTAAATAATCATAGATACCTTAATAAAGAAATCCAGTAGGTCAATAAATTGTTTATAACTGTGGTTAATTATCTGTAATCAGAGATGTGCACGGGACCGTCTCTAATGGTAGCCACAGGAGTCTGGCACATAATTTAAGGATTCTTTACAAGTAGAGTCTGCATAGAAATTGTGACCAAAGGTTATTAAAAGCCACCCTTTTCACAATCTGCCACCTCCCTAAATGAGAAGTGTGTGGGGCTGTAATGTCAGCATCCTCTTTGGGGGTGCACAGTCCCACATGTGTGTGGGGCTCTTGGGTCATGAAACAGCAGAACTTGCTGTGCTAGGTGAAGTTTTCTGGACAGCTTTGTCATCGTCCATAAGCAAAATCAAATCAGTCTGAATCGTTGGAGTATTGTTGTCAATCTTCCCAGATTACAGGAATCCTGCACATTCACTTTGGGGGAAAAAAAGGAATTGTCTTGTCCTTTGAGGATAGCCTTTCATTACACAGGAGCTCAGGTATGTATGCTTGTAACCCCTAAAATGTGATTCCCTCTTTCACTCAGAACGTTCAGCAGCATACTGATGGTGAAGAACACTATCAGTGCCATCAGTTGAAGACTGGAGTCACTACTGTAAAATGAAGGCTTCTCTGGACCATTCAGGTGGTGCATGCATGCAATGTTACTCGTTTATTCCTCAAAATCTCCCATTGCTCATGGCCGTTTAGTATCTGATGCACAAGTCATGCATGAAGGCATGTGCTGTCTGCTGCTTAGGCTTACAAGTCCTAGAAATAGTGGCTGAGCAACAGCTTTGTCACATGTTACAAGGATCTGCATTTTGCTGGTCCCATTGAACACTCTGACTCTTTGTGAACAGCAACGTAGCAAAATCCACATAGTGCCCAGTGCTGGGCCAAAGCAGGCTTTGGGGATGGTGCTGTGAGACACCTGCAGGCTCTTCCATTTATGTGGCTGAAAAAATATTTCAAAAAGCCCTTGAGTCTACAGAGTTTAACTGCTTTATACAAGAAACAGTGGGCTTGTAATTCATTCTTATACAATATTAATGACATTAAACAATCTTTTCCCAGATGATCAGAACAGAGATTGTTGTTTCCTTCATCCCATTTAGATTTACAGCAGAGAATAAACTTTAGAAGGCACTACATGAAGCAATTCACAGTGTTTCCTTGCAGAGGCTCTAATACATATTATTAACATCTCCCTTCTGTATATGCATATCTAATCAGGATTGTACAGATTTTATATAGGCTTTTACAGAACCCCCATCAGTGTAGTGTCTGGAGGGTTTCCATGGTACTTCATGGGTCATTCTGTAATATGTCTTCAGAGAGAAAAATGTAGTTGTAGAAGTGCATTTTATTTTCTTATATTTATAACCATTTTGAGTTTTGGGTTCTATTAACTTTACATAGCTACAGTTCTGGTGGCATTAATAAAAAGCTGTGAAACCAAGGCTGAGACACATGTGAGGATGGGAATAAACCTCTTGCAGAGACAGCAAGGATGAAAGCACTGTTCATTGATGACACCTGGCATCAGCACCATGAAAAAAAAGCATATCTCAGGATGAACTTTGTCTGCGTGCAGATGCGCAAATACAAGCCAAGCCCTCCTGAGCCATCGAGTATAGTTTCCCATTATTTCTGTCTGTCACTTCACATTTTCCCATTCACATGTCTACCAAGCCTACTTCAGCATGTTGTCTTGCCCATTGTCCAGGCTGAGGGACTGCTCCAGAGACTCTGGTGGCTGCATATTGTCCTCTCACTTCCAGCCTGACACTATTACTGGCAGTTTGTATCTTTTGATGTACTGCCAAACACACACCTCTTTCCCTAAAAATTCCTCTTTCTGTTGTTTAGTTTATCCATACCGTATTTCAAGAGAAAAATCCCACTACTCCTTGAATATGGTTTTCATGGCTAACTGTTCCAGGTAGTTTTATGCCCTGGGGACCAGCCACCATCTTGATTTGTGCCTGCTCTAGTCCACATTAGTTTATACTGCAGACAAATTGCTTTCATTGTAAGCCATCACATTTAAAAATCAGATTATGTTAGCCATAGTTTCTAATATTTTGTAATAGTATTGCTTAATGTTAGTCACTGAATGATGTAAGGCCATACCCTTTTAGATGGGACCTCCTACCCCATTTTTGTGTGTGGTCACACTCACCCCCTCTGCACCCTCAGGACTATTTCATTATCCCTTGCAAAGTGGTATTCCAGCAGAGTCCATAGTTGGTGGTTTGTGCACTCAGGCAGGTACTGTGTACTCACACCCTTCTAGGTGAGGTTTCCTCATGGAAACCCATGTTATGAGTGTCTGGGCAGGCCCTTGGGGTCCACAGAGTCTTTCCAGAGTGTTGATGAATGAATGTGGCAGGAGCGAAGGGTTTAAACTGGTGACTCTGCATCCTGGATTGGCAAATGGGAAGTTTTAGGGCTCTAGTGATGCAGTATACCTTGAGCCATTTCCCTGGCTAATGGGCACCAGCCCAGCCATGGTGACCTGGGGACCTTCACCCACCTCTTCTCCAAAATGGCAGAGCACAGGGAGCTCAACCTATGGCTCCCTGAAATGGATGGGAAACTCTGTTTGAAAGGCAGGCATGCTAGGGCAAGGATTTTTATTGCACCATCACCATCAGCAGGGGGAATATCACTGAAACAGTATGAGCAAGTGGTTTGATGTTACCTGGAATATTTTTGAAGAAACCATGGAAACAGCCTTCCTCAAAATTAATAGCAGCTTTGCTGTCTGGGAGCTCATCCTGCATCTGCTTAAGCTGTTACCGGTTGCTAATCCCTTTCCTCTGCTAGGGCTGCCTGAGCAGGTGAAGCCAAGCACCTGAGTACTTGTCTGTGAGTTTAGTCATTCCACCATTGTGGCTTCAAAGGAACAGCAATTTTGTCAGTGAAATCTCCGTGTATACATATGAGTGTGTGTAATTTTAATATATTCATGTATAAAAGCTCTTGCAGTTTGCTGTTTGTCCTGCCATTGTTCTCATACATGGACAGTTCATTCTTCAACACCATGTCAGAAACAATTACTTATGGCCTGGTGAAGATCTCATTTTTCGTTATATTTTATCATTCTGCTTTATACTAAGCTGGAACTGTTTGTTTACTCAAAACAGAGTGGTTCAGCAGTATTTGTAGGTACTTTGTATGGCAATGCAAAGTGCAGTGAAGAGAGCTGCTCGCTGAGTGTGCTTATTTTCCCCATGCACAGGGCTGCCAGCATTACAGATGCAGGGCAGAACCCACACTTCACTTATTCTGCCAACTTGTGTGTATTAATGCTATTTAATATTCATTGTGAGGAGGGTATTTTGGAGGACTTCTAGGGATCAGTTTAGTCTCAGAGCTGTTTTATCTGATGAGGTCTGCTTTTTTTTATTTATTTTTTTTATGGGGTTGGTAAATAACATCTTCTCGGCAGTTCTTTCAAGAACTTCTCTTGTTGTACCTTGGGGCTGTTTTGTACCTTGTGGGCTATTGTAGAGGATATGCTGCTGCGTGGTGCTGCGGGGGGCTGTCTGGGGGGAGCTGGGCAGTGCTGTGACAGCTCCTGGGCTTGTCACCCAGCTCGCACAGCAGGACGCAGCGTGCAGGGAAGCCACCGTGTAAGAGGCTGTGAGGCTTCCTCCCTACTTTGCTGCAGCTTCCCAGGCAGCCTGAGAGTGAATTAATAGCCATAATATGATATTTTTTCCAGAGATTTCTGAACTGTACTGTCACAATCAAATGGAAGAATAATTAATTAAAAAAAAAAATCCAAGCATTCCAGGCCCATATTTCTTGAGGATTTTTTAATTAGCATGAATCACTGTTATTAAAATAAAAGCTATTCCCCTAGTTGCTGCAAACAGAGTCAATGTTTTATGATGGAAGTTCTTTTAGCTGCATCTGCGTAGAGCCTGATGCTTTTTATTGAGTCAGAGACAGAAAGAATTTGAACAATACATTACAGCAAAAGCAGAATCTCATAATTTTGTTGCTTGATATGGTGATACATCTGTAATTCAATATCAGTCATATATCAGATGGTAATAAAATCACTGTGAGACAAAGCACAAATCTGATGGTGGTTTTTTTTTAACTGAATGGAGGTCCTTTCAGCCTTTTTTTAGAGGCTCTTCTCCCTAAGAGCACAGAATTTGCTTTTACTTGATCCAATTTCACATTACTACAAAAAGTAAATTTCATGCTACGTTTCATTTTCAGATGTAGGATATAAAACCATGAGCTACAAAAGAAGGTTTTATACTGTTCTTATCCTTTGCCTAATAATAAAACAAACAAACAAATAAAAAGCATGGAGAAAAACACAGTTTCCTAAGGAAAAAAGCCCCACCATACAGGAGTGAAATCAGGACCCTTTGTACCTTCCTATATCATATGTTGTGGCTCTATTTATTTAATGGGCAGTGATTTGCCCACTGGAAGGTCAGGAGTTTATATCACCTGCCTACCTCGATTCCTACCTGAATGCATGATCCTTCATTCACTGCTCTGGTTGGTTGACTAATGGTTATCAAGGCTGGAAGTTGGCTCTAGTTATTGAGTCTGACCCATACACCACGTGCTATAAAACTTCACCCTGGCTCATTGATCTACGTGTGATTTATCTTCCAGAAAAATACCCAGTCTTGATTTAGAGAGACCAAGTGACAACTGAATGTCAGTGTCTCTTGGTGCTTCGTTCCAGCTGTCAGCATCCTCACCTGCCAGACTTTGTGTCCTCATATCTCCGAGGTGACGTTTGCCATCCATTCTTGTTACTTCTAGTCTGTGACAGAGATGGCTTGACTTTACCAATGGTTATATTTCAGCAGGTGGCAAAAGGAACCCTCTGTAGAGCTTCTGAGCTCACCTTCTGAGCTCTACAGTTCTGGGAAGCCCTATACCTCTTTATCCAACCCAAAAATAAGTAGTAATTTTTAAATGATATAATTTATATGTTATTCTAAGACTATCTAGCCACAATTAGACATTTGGCCTTTATTTTTGGCTGAGGATTAAACCTAGCAAAGGACATTTCAGATAACTGACCTTTTATTTGAAAATCTTGAGACAGTATATTGCAGGAAAAACATCATCTGAGCATTTTCAAACAACACAGAAGAAAATTCACTACCACTGATGAAATACTACAAAGTCTGATCATGTCAGATCAAACCTAGCTGCATGTCTTCAACAACCAACATTTCTTCATTTGTTTTGTGATAAATATATTAAAAGTAGGTAAGAAAATCCATCAGACATCACCATCCCTGCAGAAAACTCATTCTGACTCAAAGTAAGCACAGCTGAAAACTCTTGATGTCTTTCTGTGTTGCCATTGCAACAGGTATGCAAGTAATCTCTCTCCCAGGCACAACTGTACCAGTCAAATCCTAACTACTCTAACAGCTCTGTGTGGCACACAGGTAATCAGTCCTGCGGGTCCGTTGTGCTTTCAGGGGTTCTCTTCTTGTTTCTGAATAAAATTAGAGTGATTTTTACTTAGAGATAAGAAAACCCAAGAAATGGCCTTACTGAAACTTGTGTCTACCCTCTCCAACAGAAATGCAGAAGGCTGTGTTCTGCTGAACCTCTGTCTGTCCATAGCATGGAAGCTATGAGGCCTGGGAGACCAAGAGCATGTGCACCTCCGTGGAAACTGTGCCTGACCCACCATCTGCAAATGGATATTATACATAACTTTGACATCAAGGAGTGTTAAAGATCTTATATGAGGACTTGTGAACCTCCACACACAGAGATAAAACTTATTGGGTCCTGGTTAGGCAGACATTTTTGTCTGTGTAGGTCTGTATATTAGTGAGTTACCCAGGCTCTACTTCTCCCCCTTTGTTCCTTCCCTCCCACTGTGCATCCACAGGGAGCTTGTGAAATACTTCTTATGAAATATCATACCTCTGTAGAGTATACAACAGTTTTCCTTACTTTCCTTTTTGCAAAAACCCCAGAGCTTGGAAAATCTAAACTGAAGGGCAGAGAGGAGTTGATGGAGGTTTTACCCAGACAAGACATACCATGAGCATTAATGATGTTGTATAGTACTAGGAAACACTTTAAGATTCAACTTCACCTTTTAGTCTGACCAGTATTTTAAGAAGCTCAAAGCAAGTAAGCAAAGTACAGTATAGCATATACACGTTATGTATATGTTTGTTTTGTGTTGGGTCAGAAAGTTTTCAGGTAGTCCAGAAACTTTTTTTTCCCAAGCAAAGAAACATCTCTACTGATCCATATTCCTGTCACGTTTAGTATAGAGTCTTACAACTCTTTAACAACTCTTTATTCCTCGGTCTTAATATAAGGAAGCCTATGATTGTACAGCATGCAGCTAACATGCCTCAAAAACAATGATGGCCAATGTGAGCAATTCACAACTGTGCTTTGCTAACCATGTTTCATCCTCCTCAGTTTTAGAACAGAGTTCAAAATCATCCTCCTCACAGACAGAGTCACTGCCAGAATAATCATAAGTTCTCTGCTACTCTCTCATTCCGAAAACTCCATGCTTCAGGGAAGATAAGACTTCCAGGTAAGGTTCTTGGTCACTGGAGACGCAGAGGGCATCTTCAGTTGAATATCCCTGTAGGAAGAGGGGAGAGTGGGCTGAGCATGAGCCTGACTGAATTGTATAGCACATTCTTCTTTAAGACCAGGGATTGGTACTAAAGCCAACACCATGGCAGAGGGGTTGGAACTACATGACCTCTAAGGTCATTTCCAGCCTAACCCAACCCCTTCTATGATTCTAACATGTGCTAAAAAAACCAAAACCACCAACCACGCCCCCCCCCCCCCCCAAAGAAGACATCTAACTCCATATGTATATATATATACACACACATATATATATATTCACACCCTGCAACAGGGCAAAGAAATGGGCCAGGCAAGTAGGAAGCAGATTTGTGATTAAGGTGTTGCCCCCAGGCTTTATGTCTAGGCTCCTCCTGTCCATTTCTTCAATCCTTCTGGACCTTGCTACGTCATTTGTAAAATGATAGCTTGAAATACTGTTTTTGCCTTTTATCCAGACAAAATTAAATTATGTCAACGGATGATTGTTAGAAACCAAGATAACGTGAGGATGAGAAAAATACTATTTGCTTTTGAATCTATGGTCCTACTCAGATAAAATCAATCTGAATGCATGAATATCAAAGATTGTTTTCTAAAATTACAAATGGCGGACAAATAAAGAATTCAAGATATGTTTAATGCCTTGCAGCACTTTGGGTGAAAGTCACTATAAAATTGTTCATTCTCATATTTCTACACTGGATCAGAGAGTAGCAGCTTTCCCCATTTTTTTTTCTCTCACCTTACCTTTCTTTAGAAGATACGTTTGATGCTTTGATACTGTTTCTCGCTTAAATTATAACACTGTTGGTTCTACAAAACGTCACAAGTCCAGAGCACATGTCCCACTTGTGCTTTTCTAAAAAGTTACCACCACGATGCCACACTGTGCTTACAAATGTGACCAAGCCTGCCTTGGTTAAACCTCCAGTAACCTCCTGAGCTGAAGAAACCACCTGCTAAAGCTGACTGTCACAAAGCCATTAGTTCTAGTTTTAAGCCATTAGTTCTGTAGCACTAGCAATATGTCTCAAGTCTGGGTAGATGTTTGGCTCCTTTCATTTTGTCTTGGTAAACCATGTTGTAAGAAATTACTTAGTCTAGCTGAGATTTAATAAAGCAGTGCTATTATAGTTTATGTTGTGGAAAATGATGTTGAAGGAAGAACATATTCATCAGGAAAAAGGCTGTGCTCTTTCCTAACGGTTGTCTACCCAAGAAAAAGGCTGTTGTCTGCAAGGACTTGCTATTCCACAGCTCTCCTGGAACTTTGAGGTTGTGGTTCTCGCTGCTGTTAATTAATGGGAGACACTCCTCTGTGTGAAAGCAAGCCCTGCTGGCAGCAGGAAAAATTCAACTCATTCCTTTCTTTCTCTTCCCTTCTTCAAATTTTTTGTAATCTTGGGAATGACTGCCATTACTATTTTGAAATCAGTAAGCAACAAATTTTTCAGATTTCATATATACCACTGTTAATTAAAAAAAAAAAAAAAAAGGTCAAATTGCTGCAATGTGAAGACATGGGTACCAGTAGTAAGTATAGTGGAGTGAAATGAAATCAGTCACATTACTACTGAAAAATCTGTTGTGATTATCAAGTAACTAGTATGTTCGGGGATTATTCCCAATTAATTTGGCATACATGATATTCATTCCCTTTGCTATACACACAGTTATTTCTACAGTGGCCAGAAAAATTAAGCTCTCATACACCTGCAGGCTCTGCTCTCATATGCAGTTTAATATGCCAATAAGAATAATGCAATTTCCTGAGGATGAATAACTAGGGCTTGCTGGTTCAAGGTGTGTACAGATGCAATCACACCCTTCTGGTCATTAATCCCTGGGATCAGCATGTTCTGATTATTACTGTGTAATTAGTTAATAAAGCCCCTTTCAAAGTGGAAGAGAACTGCTTTCTCTGAGCACAATGTGCACTGCATCTATCATGGGTTTATTCATTCCAGATGAATCTGATTCCCATTTAAGAAAATGTATTCTGGGAACTTAACATCTCTATTGTGATGTTTCTGTTGTTTCCAGCATTTCAAAAATAAAAGATCGTGACAATTATTAATGATTTTAATCTGAAGCAAATTTCTAAGAACCAACTTACATCAGGCCCAGTGTTTTGGTTCAAATACAAAAAAAAAAAGAGGTGAAGGAGGAAACTGATATTTCAGAGTGAGAGGTTTACATATGTGACTTGGAGAAGATGACATATATTCTGAACAATAAATATTTTCACTTTCTGGTGTCCAGAAATGGAGTTAGTTATATTTGATTTACTATCTACTATTAAATTCCTCTTCACTAAATTTCTATTCCTACTATTAAAAGTATTTTTTTAATAACTATCTTGAAGAGCAGCTAGTCTTCAAAAATAATTATCTTGAGTTGTTTTAATTTAATGCATATGTTGCATGGCATTGTAATGTAAGTTGCCAGGCCAAAGGTTTTGGAACTCCAAGCAACTTAACATTAGTGCTTTCCATGTCAGATCATAGAGTAAATTATTTGAACAGAAAATTCACAGAAACAAATACAAAGAGACCCTATTGTGATCATGTTAAATTATTGTACTGTCTTAACCAAATATTCACAGATAGGGTGGGGGTTTGTTGCTGTTGGTTGTTTTTGGTTCTGTTTGTTTTGTTTTGTTGGGGTTTTTTTCTCCTCAGCAGTACTTGGCCAAGGTTAACTCATCAGCTTCCCAAATCAGAAAACAGGTCCTACTCCTTCCTCTGTGAAAGTCTGATGAGTTTATGTCATAGTCCAGAAGATGTAGTGAGAATCAAATCCTGCCAAAATTGTCTCAATCCCTAGTCAGCAGCAGCCTGACTTTTTTCATTATTGAAAGGGTCTTTTTCAAGATACCGAGACCAACCATTGCCAGTATCCTGAAATGGGAATGCTGATCCCCTCACTGGTACTGCTTGACAAATGGAGCTGTTACACATTTGTATAAGCAACGAACACAATGTCTCTCTTCTGACAGCCTCAGATCAACAGTAGTCTGCTTTGAGTTACAAATCTCTGCTTGGAAATTAATGGTAGCACCTTTGTGCCCCTTATGGAATAACAAAACCTGAAGAAGAGGTGGATGAAGTGAGTCCAGCAGAGAGCCACTGGGATGTTCAGGGGCTGGAGCACCTGCCCTGCAAGGGGAGCCTGGCAGACAGGACTGCTTCTGCCTGGAGAAGGGTAGGCACCTCAGAGCAGCCTTCTGCCTATGGACAGGTCACTGAGGAAATGGAGCCACGCTTCTCACAACACAAGGGAGCAGGATGAGAGAGTGTGGGCCCAAGTTGAAACAGGAGGAACCCACATTATACAAAAAGGGAAACCTTTTTTTCCCCTGTTGGGGCTGTCCAGTGTAGAGCAAGTTGCCAAGAGAGGCAGTGGAGTCAGTGTTCTTGGAGCTTTTCAAAATTGGTCTAGAGAAAGCCCCAGGTCACACGTTCTGACCTTGCTACTGCTGTTTTGAGCAGGCAGTGGCACTGGGTACCTCCAGCCATCCCTTTCAGACTGGGTTAGCAAAGCCCTTTAGAAGAGTCCAGGGACACCTCTGTGCCATGGCTATTTGGTTAAATTGTGGTATGCTGAATTTGGTAAGCCATGCAGTCTCCCACAGTCCTATCCAAGTAAGTCTATTTTCTATTTATTCCTTCTGTTTTTTAAACCAAATTTATAGTTTGAAACCCTTGCTAGTCCATTTTCTGCTCAATGTCTGACTCATGCTGTGACACACTCATGTCATACTTCTCTGTATCTCAAAACTTCCCATTTTAAGAAACAGTTCTCTCTCAAAAGCTAAGAAACTAACTCAAGATGTTTAACCAAGTACTGTGAACAGTCATTCTTTTTGCATATATATATATATATATATACACACACAGCCCTCTAAGTATTCAACATGCTCTCCCTTCCTTATGTGCATCAGTGTGATCAGTCTTTAAAAGTCATCCAGATCCCTGGGTGCAACAGAGCTCACACTGCATAGGCAAAGTTGCTACAGTCTGTATTTTTTAGGTCAAATGAATGTTTCTTCTTCTACGATTGAATTTTCTCAGCTTGGGGATTACCTCAATGAGGATTATGCTGTGCATATCTGCTCTCTGCTGATTTCTCAAGTGCACTGTACCTTGTTTACAGTCTATGCAAGCTTTCTGAGTAATACATGTTCATTTTTTTTCATTTTTTAGCTCATTGCTTAGTTTATGAGCAAGCCCCTGTGCACTGGAGCTCTAGAAACTATAGTTGATAACAGTTTTTCAGATTTCGGGCAATGTTTTTCACTATTATCTTATACGAAACATTCCAACACATTAGCCAGTTCATGTGCTTTGAAAGTATTTTGGAGTGCTCATCTTTCAATTGTGACTGTAAAAAACAGTCAAGCACATTTTACTATCACCATTCAAGACTTCAAGCCAGTTTCCTTTAAATTCTGCCACTCAGTAATTAAACCTACTGTCTGGCAAAACTTATTTTCCAAATTCAATGCATAAGCTATTTCTCCAGCTACAACTAAGGGGCATCAACTCTGGAAAATAAAAGGAGAGCAAGGAGCACAGAGAATACAGAAAGCTGGAGGAAGGCCATAAAGACCTTAACCTTTGAGATTAACTGTATCTTCTTCTTGTCTGCAGAGAAAAAACCTTCACTAAACATTTGGGCAGAATAAAGAACAGCAGTGGCAGATGTGTTGCCATGGTAGATGCAAGATGGTTCTTTTTCTGTCGGCTGAATCTCCTACGATTGATTATTTGATTTTCCACTATTTTGCCTGAGATTGCTATCATATTAGGCCACCATCTGTCATTCTGTTTGCTCCTGCTGAAGTGTGGACAATGTTGCAGCTCTTCCAGGCATCAGATATTTTCTCTGGACTCTTCTAAAATTTATGTTATATGTAAAATCAACTGTACAGAATCTTCCCCCAAAAGTTTACTTCATGACTTGGGAAAAAGGCACCTGGCCCCATTGTTTCAAGTGTTTATCTGCTACAAGCCTGGTGTGCTTCTTCGGTTACTGCTGGCCAGGGAATCATTTCATGATTGTCAGGAAAATATTTCAAGTACCTCATCTTGATTTTTCCAGATACAAAGCAGTAAATGATTATATAAAGGCAGTTTCTAATGAGGTAGAAAGAGGTGTTCATTAAACAGGTGCCCATCTTGCTTTCGTTATTTTATTTTTTTTTTCTTAAAATGCTTAAATGGAAGTTGTTTTGTTCTTTACCCAGCCTGCCATGGATCTTTATGTAATATATTAACTTCTCTTATTACACCTTCCCATAGTTAGAGCTAGACAACATATAATTTTACCTATTCCTCCTTGTTTTTTTATTGTCTATCTAGCTTCTTTCTGGTCTGTATTTGTTCAATAGGAATGTCTGACCAAAAAAAATTCCCTGCTTTGATTGTAGCTTTTTGACCATCTAAAACTTATCTTAAAGAATGACAATATTCATTCTTGTTCATTTTCTTTTATCTGGTCTTTCCCTTCAGAAGTTGCCTAAAACTATCCTCAAATAAAATAGAAGAACCATCTCCTTTTTATCAGTACTGTCACTAATCCACGAATTTTACCTCACAGGATTCAGAAAGAACTGGAACAGATACAACTGTTAAGACCTTGAAAGACTTCCAAGTGGGAATGTATACAATGAAATTTTGTGGAGAACAAAACCAACTTCTTTCAATTACCTTTTAACACAAAATTAAAATGTATGGACATTTACAGTAAGCTTAAAACCCCCATCCCCCCACCCCTCAAAATCCCAAACAAAACAAACCCAGAGAAATACCAGTTAGCAGTCTGAAGGGATGAACATATAGGATAGAAACAGAACTGATAGGATCCAGCAGCATCAGCTAGCATCCAAGTCAAATATCCAAATTTCAGAATAACCTGACTAAGACAACAGTCCTATTGTTTATAAATATACTCTTCTCACCGTTTTATCATGTTCAATCTACTCATATGCATCAAACGTGGGAAAAAAAGGAAAAGCAAACCAGATTTCCATCCTTGGGGTTTTCTCTCTCTCTCTTTTTTTTTTTTTTTTTTTTTTTTTTTTTTTTTTTATGCCCTGAACTGTAATTTAAAGTCCTTAAGGTGAGCAGTGGTCCCTGTAACACATGCTATAATTCTTCCACTTATGCACTTATGTTACACATGTTTTATTCCTCTTAACCAGGTTAAAAGCAATGCTTTTAACATTTTAGACATGCAATTCCTCCCACTAGGTGTCTGTAATGCCAATTATATTAACAGTCTTCTTTAAAATAAGAAATTTTCAATTCTTTTTGCTTCTTGCTGCAATTTCTGGCAATTGGAATGCTTTCTATTCTGTTTTTTTGCCACTATAGGCCAATTTGTTTATGACTTGTTCAGTTAATGTCTATGTTACATTCGTCTCATTTGCATGATACTTTCTATTTTTAAACTACTACCTTCCTTAGTTCTCTCCTTCCCTCTATTCCCAATAATTACTGCTGCAACACAGGAGATACTGGTCACTCAGTCTTTAAAAAACTTCTGTTTAAGGCTCTGTGAAAAGAAACCCCATTTCACTATATTAAAATCACTAATGATATGTCCCTATTATTTCTATCCTGTTCCTATCTCACTCTGAGGGACAGAAAACATGGAACCAAGTACTTTTTTCTCTCATCCGGCTAGTTTTGTTTGATATCATATTTGTTCCAAAGTGCACCATCATTAGTAGTGGTTTTTTTGATGTCTAATTCCTGCAGTTCAAGTAAAAGAGTCAGGATTTGTGCTTTTCTCCTCCAAAGAGACTGCAAGCACTATCCTGTTATTGAGCCACAAAGAGGAATGGATGCCTATCAGGTAATGTCCTGTTTAACTGAGTTTTGGTTTTTCAGAAAGTTTCTTTGCAACTGATTTGCTATCAACCTGTTAACCATCTCATATCTCCAGTCACATTGAAAAACCGTTTCTACTTCTCATCTTTTACTAGGAGACTCCAGTCTGAACTGTACATGAGTAAAAGTACTGGGGTATGTCAGAGAACAGTGGTTTTCATCCAGTCTTCTGGAAATTCCTGAATATCACCAGACGCTTGAAGTGCCTTTATTTTGACAGTTCAATTAGATGTTTTTTTGAAAGGGTTGTTTGATCTGGACCAGCATTAGTATCTGTCTAGCTTTGTGGAGTAAAGGACTCTTTATGACTGATAAAGGTCTCAGCTGAAGTGTCCTCAGTGGTATGGCTGAGGACAAGAAGGTCACAATTTTTTCCCACAGCTTGAGAAACATAAGGTGCCAGTGGGGTTCCTCATACAAAACTGCAGAGCACATCTTTGTTATTTATGCATAAGCAAACACAGAGATGCTAGCAGAGCTAAAATCAAACCATATGATGCTATATTGATATTTTGTTCTTAATATTTGTTCTTGACAGTGGATAAACCAGTGCAATTACAGGGATTAAAAATGTTGGAAGTTCCTATATTTGGACAATGACTGATAAATAACCTTCACAGAAAATACTTCCTTCAGATGAAGGAACTTCAATAACTGCTTTTAAGATACATGCAGGGCAATTTTGATTTTCCTCAACTTGATACCACCTTCATTGAACTCTGAGCTGCACCTGGGCTTATGAGAAGAGGCTGGAATCGTGATTGTTTTGTAAGCAAATGGTGATATTGCTGTTGGGGAGGTGTGGTTTTGAGCAGCATAGAAGCAAAAGGGAAAGAATTGAGGAAGAGCCCAAAATGTCACAGCAAAAATGTTAAGTTTCAATCAGGCAAGTTGGTGCTATGTATTTTGAGTGATAGCCTGTGTCCCCTTTCATGCAGGGGAAGCCCGTATGTACTGCTGATCCCGTAACATCTCTAAACTTGGCATCTTCTTGAGCCATGTCGCTTTCTGCTGGCTTCAGACAAAACTCTCAAAAGTTTTTTTGGGAGGAGTGGAGGATTTAGGGTTCCTGCTCACCAGCAACAATCTGTTCAGTTCATTGTATCTCATAATACATCAGTTTTTAATGTGGAATTTGATATATATTATTTGATAAGCTATTTTTTTATTTGTGTCCAGCAAACTCAAGGAATTTTATCAAATAAAACTAATCTTGAATTCTGCTACATGTATTTTATTTGACTTCCAATTTCCAATTAAATGTTCCCTTCACATAGCACAAACATGAAGTTTCTTAGAGACAGGGCACACACTGTTTACATTGATGTAGGCAGCTTTTGAATTGTAAATGGATATTTAGCTTAACATAGTTATGCAGTCTTATTTAATCTTGTGAAGATATTGTATGCATCCTTGTGTTATCAAAAATTATAAAATCTAGAGAAGGAACTAGAGAAGTGAAAGACCTATAGCAGATGAAAACTCACATATAATTATAGCTTCACAACATGAATTGACTTTTCTTTGGCAAAACAAAAAGAGAACAGGAATAAAATGCATGACAACATGAATGAATACCTTTTATGTGGTGTTGATATGGTATTTCACATCAATTCACCCTGAAAAAACCATGTAGATCAGGCTTTTAACTCAGTCTGTGTAATTTGAGCATTATGAAATGTTATATATGGTAAAACTGTCACAGTGGGGGCGTGTCTTTGCCTTTGTTAAGTAGCAGTGAGATGCACCTAACACTGACAAGCAGCCAGAAGGCAGCAGGAGAAAGAAATGTTGGAATCTGTAGGAAGAAAGGTGCTAATGGAGTTTGAGTGCATGTCCATTTTCATCAGGAAGCTGCCTCTCTCAGCTCGTGTCCCAGGAAGTGCAGGGCTTGCAGCCATGCAGCAGTGGGACGTGCTCCAGCCTGATGTGCACAGCCCCTGAGCAGTGCTGGGTTAGTGGCTGGAAACCACTGCAGGTCCAAGTACACAATGACACCAAATTGCTAGAAACAAGCAGTTCTGAAACAGAAGAAACTTTAACCTTCATCTCTGATTAAACCGGTTCTGTGAAAGTAGGGAAATAAAAGTAGCTCTAGCCCTGTGCGTGGCCAGAGTCCATGCCCCCCCCCAACAGTGATGCAGGTGATGAGCCAGCAGCAGCCTTTCCTTGAGCTTTTACACCACAGGGCTGACTTGGGCCAGGGAAGAGCAATGGGAATGCTTTAACACATACTGCTAGTAACGATTCCAACACAGTGTCCTCTGACTGCTCCTGTTCTATCTGGGGAGTTGGATGTAAGGCCTTAACTCTGGAGTCTCTGGCCTTAAAGCTGTCTCTCATTCCATGGAAAACCCTTGCTTCCAGAAGGGTGGCTTTCTGGCCTTTTCTGACATTAAAGCACTGCTCCCTCTGTAATGGGATTGACCTAATTCTGATTAGGTGCCTATAGTAATACCAGCAGTCATGGAAACAGAATACAACGTAGAGGAGAAAAGACAAACCCATCAGAGTTTCTACCATATATTTTTCCTAGCTTTACCCACTTAACATACCACAGCTTCCCACGAAGGTCAACAGGTGAGAGCAGGAGTTTGGCACTCAGTTTGGTCTCCAGCACTGAACGCTGTCCCACGCATGGGAGCAGTTCAGTGCCACATCACAACCCTGTTTGTTAGCCCCTGCCAGGAGCTCAAGGAACTGGTAGAGATCATGGGCCATGTGTTGGTGGGATGGAAAATGTGCTCACTCAGCCTCTTCATGTCCATGGCTGGTGACAATCACAGGCATAAGATCAGCATCTGAACCTCTTCAACGAAATGTTGTGGCACTAAAGCATGAAAATAGTGCACTTCAGACTTAACCCTTCTTTAATGACAAAAATCCCCAGCGAATCTATCCAGAATTAAACAGAGACATCCAATGAATAGTGTTTTAAAGCGTTACAGGAACACTTAAAAAATATATCTGCATGCATCTTCTGTCTCACTTTTCATGCATTCTCAGTTCCAACCTTAGAGTGAAAAGAACATTTTCCCTGTACTATGAATGTACAAACAGCCCTATGTTGCAAGACAAATAGTGCTGGGGCACTGTTTGATATAATTATTTTAGAGTTGCTCTTTGCCTCTGCTTTTGGGACAGGTGTTTTCAGGCAGGGATCAGTGCCTGTATTTGGGCTGGGGGTGAAAGCTGTAGAGAGGAAACAGGGATGCAGAGAGGAAACAGGGACAATGCAGGGAGGAACATCTTCAAATAAGCTGCGCAGAGAACAAAGGGGCTTGCCACCTTTTAGATTCTGTGAAAGAAGCATAAAAAGAAGTTTCTTACTTCATTATATGAGTAGAGGTGTACATATCCAGATGTATGTACATATATAAAAGTCTTTAAGCGTTCTTAAAAACTCTCCTCAGGGGAGAAGGACTTATAAAAATCAAGCAGCTGGAAATTAAGAGGAAGGAAAGTTACCGAGGCTTTTTAAAATCCTAAATCTCATTTATGGCCTCTTTTAAAACAGGCTGATTGAATACATGAGTGTTCCTCATAATAAATAGATGTATTTTGTTGTGCTGTCAGATTACCTCATGGGAAAGATACCAGACTCTTAAAAGCAATCATAATCTGGTTATCAGTTGCAAACTCTATTGATTTATTTTTTAAATGAAAATGTAACTGGAAAGGTACAATATTTGCTTTTAAAAGATGACAATTTTCCTGACTTGTGTGGGTTGAGAATACAAGAGGCAGCTGATTGAAAGTCTGCGGATCTGATTGAAGAATCAAACAGAAAATTATTCCTACATGAGCTGAAGCACAGACAAATAGCCCAATCTGCTGTGTTTATGATGGCTGTTAGTGGATCTGGGACCAGGGAGGGGGCAGGGATTAATAACATTTTATTGCTGTTTAGGGAAATTTTAAATGGAGCCATTGTGATCTTTTACTGGTTAAAGCTTCATCAGGGAATGAAAAATTACTCTTCTAGACAGTGAGTAAAGAAGCAAGAACTACTTGCAGATGGGTTTTGCATGTCAAGTGGGAACTGGTACCTCTAGGGCTAACGTGCCTTTAGGATGCAGGGTACAGGCACAGAAGACTACTTCATTAGGCATTTTTTCAAGTCACATAGACTGGAGAAAAATGTTCAGGAAAGGACATGTATGTCACTGAGAGAAATTTGCAAATGTGCAACACAGTTCAATGGAAGTCAAAGGAAAAGAATAGGGAAAAAAAGCCCAGCCAACCAATCAAAAAACCCCAAACTTCCAGATACATACTTCAGTGCTGCTGGAAGAGCTTGAAACTCATCTCAAAAATGTCAAGCATAGACATTTCACTGATGCTTTTTCATTTCTATGACAATAAGAAAGGAAGGAAAAGCAGAAAGTGTAGATTTTGGGACATAAAGACTTCAATGTTGAGCTGCCTCAAAAGGGTTCAGAAGCAAAGTCTGTTCACTGTTTCTTTCCTTAAGTGTAGAGAGTCATTCCAGGAGGGAAGGCACTTGTCCGCCATCATCCCATTTAACCTTTTTGGTCCAGTGAAGAGAGGGGACATAGGACTGTGCTCCTCTCTTGACCTCTCCCCTCACGACTAGCCATAGCTTTGTGGATTAATGGGGAGAGGAGAGTGTCTGGTGGACCTTAAGTTCATTTCAGGAGTTTTGAGAAGAGAGGGCAGGATTTATGGGGAACGTCCTTTTAGAGTGGGCACCCACCAACCTGAAGTTGCTGGCCAGTGTTTGGGTCCCCAGAAGCTGCTGTCCAGGCCTGAGGGCACAATTTCCATGCAAACTCCGCGGCTATGTCTGGGTTTGCATTAAATTCATCTTCCTCCCAGGCTTCTCAGGTGGTGGATTTAATTATTACTGTTTTGCATCAACTTACTCCTAGAAATGGAGTGGTATTGCAGTGATTTGAAGGAAAAGACTACCTCCAACTCTTCCAAGGGAACTGTGACACGCAGGCTTGCTGACAGCCCGTTTCACCTCCAAATTTAATTAGTTCTACTAGAACTAGTGTAGAAATCTGTCTTCTATTATCCCATAGTCTGACTGCTCTCTATGCAGCACTAAACATAGACTGAAAATCCATGAGCAGCCTCACTAGGACACTGAAGAAATTGGTATTTATGAACAAGCTAAAGGGTAAAAGATTAAGGTAAAACCTTAGCTCTAACAACTGTTGGGTGCTTATTTCAATTAAAATAATGAACAGAACCAAAGGCATGCCATATAAAATGAGCTTCCTAGAAGCAAACAAGTGCACATGAGGCATAATGGCTAATGAAAAGGATAGTCTGCTGATGAATAATAAAACTTCTGACACTTTTAGCTCATCCTTTAAATGTTCCTGCAGAAGAGATTATTGAAGTAAAAAAAAAACAACAAAAAACTTGTGTGCCTTGAAGCATTTTTTTTCATTCTTTCAAGTGTAAGAGGCTGCAATCCCAGGAAAGCATAAAAGAGAGTTATATTTCCATTGTGATAATTTCAAACTTCATATTAAAAGTATATAAAATTGTGTAAAATTACAGATACAAATAACAAGCAGGTGAATATTAAAACAACCAAAATGCATTTGCATTTTCCACAGGTCTGGTTCTCCTTCTGCAGAGGTTTTATACCAGAAAACCTCATTCAAATCCATGTATGTGAGAAGAGGGACATTTATATTTTTCTAGAAGTATCTAGAGGTTCTTTGGGTCTCCATGAGACCCAGAAAGCCTTTCCTTGTGTTTCTAGTAGAAAATCAGTTTCTCAATTTTAGTATCTTGTGCCATTTTACAGGGTACGCAGTGTAGGAGTAGAAGACAGGTGTATGCCATAAAACTGAATCAGAATTTGCATCCCAAATTAAGGAAAAAGGTATTTCAGCTTGTTGATAGAACCAGACATGCAGGTAGTCCCACAAATCTGGTGATACTATTTCCATGGTTAAAGTTCTTTCGTAGCTTTTAAAAGAAACTAGACTCATCCTAAGTATTTTGTAGCTATAGGGGCAGTTAACGTTTCCCAAAGCTCTGAGAGATTCCTTTTCGATGTAAAATTATGTGTTTGGTTATGTTGGGTAAAAAAAAAAAACTGGAAAAACAAGCCTGATTTTGGTACTGCATTGGGTCTAAAAGATCTTGTGTATTTACTTTTTAAAATTGAAAATTGCAGTGAGATCTGATCTACAGAAGCAGTGTCAGTGGGAGTTTATATGTGCAAAGCCTAAAGTTTTTTTTCACACAATATTGAGCATAAATCCAGGGTTATACTACTGCAAGAATTTATCATTTCAGGTCAAAATGTTACTCAAAAAAAATCAACATTATGCATTACAGTTTTAGGCTCTTTTTAAATTAAGGAACAGCCACCAGCTGATGAGAATTTTGGTAGAGCATTGTAAAAAGACTTCAGTGAGAGCTCTCGTAGAGAAGGTCTTGACAGAAATATGACTTTTAAATTCAGTACAAATACATGAGGTAAAGGTCAATGGTCTAATAAGTAGAAAAGCCCTGCATTAAGACTCTGCTGTTACTTTTCCAAAAGGATGAGGCCCAAAAACAACAGAAAAAAACTCAAAAAACCAACCAACCAACCAACCAAAAGAAAAAAAAAATCAAAAAATGAAATGGAGGAGGAAACCATTTGGCATAAACATACACAAGTGAAAAATAAAAACCAAAACAATCAAGCAGTCTTCACAAGTACAAGGCAAGGAGGGTATTGCCTAATGTGCTGAAATTAGGCAGATTGACTTCAGAGTACAACTGCTTAGACAGAAGCCCAGGAATTGAAACCTTGAAAGTTTGAAGGATGGTGGTAAATTGATTTCTGTCTGGAAAAGGCAGGAATTGTGGTTAACTGTGGGCTGGGATAAACCCTGACCAGTGCAGCCAGGAGTAGAGATACAAATCTAGTCCTAGTGACCCAGCTCTCAAGAGATCTTCATGCAGCCACATCATTGTTGCCATTTGAAGCCGATCCCTAAAAATGAGGGCTGGCCTACTGGTCTTTTAAAAGTTTTTCCTCTGCTTACTGACAATGGAAGCTGTAGATGCTGGTGTTACACCCAGGCCACAAGAGGGGGAGACCCTGGCCTGCGGGTGTTTTCCATTTGACACAGACTGAAAGAAAACACACCAAGTTCATGCCGATGCTGATGTGGCAGGGAAGTGCCAGGGAGAGGTGATGCTCTCTGCCTGCTCTGCATCAAGGCTGGCATGGACAGCATGTGCTCAGAAGTGTGAAACAATGGTACACTGGTTCCAGCATCAGTGGGTGGCGACCACTGGGGAGATCCCAGCATTTCAGAGGTTTTATGAATTTCCAGTAAGACTAAGATAGTAGTGGTGACAAAATGTTGACACAAGCAAGTGGTTGCTTGCTTTCTTGCTTTCACCCACAGGTCTTAGCTCTGCACCTGAAAAGCGCCTAAAAAGCATTGCCTTGGGGAGGCTGATGCATAAACAGCAGCTTTCGCTCATAATATCTCAGCTTCCAAAGCAAATTTCACCTTAACAAAAACTGTAAATTTTTTTCAGGAAAATATCACTATCTGTCATGATTGTATTTGGCAAGCCTCCCTAGATTTACAGCTGTTATTTAGAAACACAGTGTTTGCCAACATGATACAATCATAGATGCAAGCCTCTTTACTTCAAAGAGGAAACAGCTTTGAAATGGCAAATTAAGTTTGGCAAATTCTGGCAACTACTTTAACAGTAAATTATTACTGATTTTTCTTCTATGCAATTACTCCATTTTCTGCACGAACTGCTGAACAGAGGCTCTGAGTAGATTCCTCTGAGCTCAGAGACAGGAGACAGAGTGGTACCACTTTCATAAGCTAAGGCAAAGCCTTGGTAAAGTGTTAAGACATCTACAGCTGTCTTCTAAACTGAGTGATTTAAAGTAGATTATTCTTTGCATGCTGAGGATTTGGCAGGGTGAACTGATATGCTTAGATTATTTATTTATTTCTATGAAAAACCCATGTCTGTTCAGTCTTGCCTCTTCTTTGATGCCAGGGATAGATATTCAGGCTCCAAAGTTTTCCCTCAGCCCTCTCCCTATATTGTGGCTACAAGAGTTGGCACTGCAGTTTGTTTTGTTGCTTGGAGACAGCTGCAGGAACATACAGTGGCATAAATCACACCTGACTCTGTTGCTAAGGAAATAAGACCATCTCCTGCTTTTCCTTCAGACCTTTTAGTAAAAGAGGCAAACAAAATTTATATTCAGGATATTTAAAATATTGTTTTAATTCAACAAAAGAAAAAAGGAAACTATGTAATGCCTATCTTTCTTGGGGATCAAATACTGAAATTTCATTCTTCTGGAGGTGATTATTGGAAGCATAGGATTTGAATATGTTGTGTGATAGAGGATGCTAATTAGACAATATGGATTTGGGGTATAAAAACTATAAACTTTTTAGTGGGCTTTTAAACTTGCAGAGCAGTGCCTCCTGCTCACCCTAATGTCATGGAATTACAAAGAAAACAAAAAAAGTAATTTTTGCTACTAGAAGTCTGACTTTGGTGAAAATTGAACTTGAGGCAGTTTTAATGTGTGGGGTTCACTGACTGGCCCTAGGCAACCCCCAGGATGGATCTTCATCTACATTGTCATTTGCCTGTCCCTCAAGTTCCAGAGCCTCATACCTATTGTTTAAGGGCCCTTGGGAAGGCAAAGGAGGCCAGTAGGGATTCGTCTGTCACCTCAACAAGGGACCTGTTTCCACTACCTCCAGTATCACCACAACCCACCCTGTGATTGAAGTTATCTCTCTTGTTCCAGAGTGATGGTGTGGTCACCAATTTGCCTCTATGCTTTTAACAGAGATACATTATGCTGCAATTATAAATCGAGGGAAATTTTTGATCAGGTTAACTGATTTTTTTTTTTATGTATACCTGAAAAGATCTGTGTGACAATGCTAATATGCACACTCTAAGATATAGAACAATATTCAACAATAAGCGTAATATGACATAAATCAGGAAAATTCCAATACAATGCAGCATTAGATTTAGAATTCCTATTGTTTGTGGTAACCACATGAAAAAAATGTCCCACCACTGAGGTTTATTCTTTCCAAGCCATGGTGTATCTCTTCTGTATCGTGATGAATGGTGATTAGAATTCTTTGTCCATTGTTTTGTATGCGGTCCAGCAGTCGACACAGGTGGTTGCGCTGCAGTAATTTTTTTCACCAGCGGAAGGTTCATTCCCGTGGGGGTGGGCAGTAAATCTTGACAGGGTGTGTAGCTAGATTGTAGAAATTCATGGGTTGTGACAGAAGGCCCTAATTTGACTAAAAGCACAAATGCAGATGTTTGCTTATTTCTATAGTGATGTTTTCTCTAAGTATGGAATCAAGAATAGTTCTCATACATCCCTTTCCAACAGGTATAAAAGCATAGGTTCAAGGATTTCATCAGGATGTATTTTGAACTGAGAAACATTTTGTTCACCCTAATGGTGTTACTTTCACAGATAAATCCCCGTTTTTCCCATGCAATGCATGCATCAACATTGACAGTCTGCTATTTGTTCCCATTTTGTTGGACCCATAATTTTGTGTTATATAGGATAGAGTATAATTCTGTGGTGATTTAACCCCAATGCAATGACCGGCTATGTGATATATAACAAAGCATTGCATATTGTTAAAACAAAAGTTTTACTTGTTGGTAGGGTCGTAAGTGAATATGCCACCAAGACTGAAATTTTCTTTCAAATTTATTTGCATTATTCCAGATTACTTCATGAATTTCAGTGGCCAAGATACCCCCATTGTCTTCCCTTACAATTGCTGCTGCAGCAAGTTGTATCCTCAATTGACCTTGAATACAACTAAGAGGTATTTGTATGGGCTGCACCTAGAGTTCTCACTATTAATTGATGATCCTTTTCATCAATCCTTTCCCATTGAGGTAATATATCTGATGAGAGCAACTGGTTAGTTCCTGCAATCCAATTGGTATAAATCACTTGGCACTGACTTTATTTTGTTTCCTAGGACTTTAGCATTCATGCTCTTCAGTACTCCTAATGCTGTCCCCAGGATACCAGTCTCATCTCTCCTTAATTGTTTGGGAGAGGTGAGGGTCACTGCATGCAACCATGATAACCATCCTATGTAAAATGTACTTAAGAATGGTGAATAAGCAGGTTTAATTGCAGAGACATTAATCTGCATTGATAGTTCCACCTATTTGAGGGACCGTGAAGGATTAAATAGCACTTTTTCCTGGCCTTTATATTTGATGGTACAGGGTTTAATTTTGAAATGTGTGGAAATAGGGTTTCAACAGCCTTAATGGGAATCTTGCAGATTGTTACTTTCAAGTAAAACTGGTATGAAGAGGAGTTTTGTCAAAAGATAGAGGTGATCAAAAAAATTAATTACTGTACCAAGATAAACTGTGTTCAATTTTTGTACTGAACTACAGTCATCCTCTACTCTGTACACTCCTTTCGTCACTCCATGACTAGAACTACCACAGAGCAGAATGTTAGGATGCTGCAGCAAGGAATTCAGATCAGGATCAAGCTTGCTCACTTGCTCACTCACAGCACTGACATGCAGCAAGTTGCATTAGCTGTAAATTGTGACCTGATGGGTCACATGAAACACATGGTATGAAAACAGAACCAATACCTTTAGGGAGATGTTTAACTCTATACTGTCCTCATGCTTTTGTTTTGCTTGTTGGTTTTCTGTGCAATAACTGATAAAGCCCCCGAAGTAAAAAAAAAGATGTGTCAACTTCATGGATGATCAACTTTCACGAGGCAAACCTGATTCTTCATGAACATACAGAAACATTCAAATCTTCCCACATCAGG
Organism: Manacus vitellinus; assembly: GCF_001715985.3. Lineage (NCBI taxonomy): Eukaryota > Metazoa > Chordata > Aves > Passeriformes > Pipridae > Manacus > Manacus vitellinus. The sequence goes on along the minus strand of NW_021939324.1, from coordinate 2,321,682 downwards.
CAACCTAGACACGCTTCCTTAGCTGCACAAGTGTGCTTTGAGTCACAAAATCATAGAATGCCTGATGTGCAAAAGGACCTCCAGAGGTCATCAGGTCCAACCTCCCTTGCTCAAGCAGAGATGGTGCCCAAGGACCACAGTCACACCGCTTTTGAGTATCTCCAAGGATACCTCTGGATCTCCTGGGCAACCTCTGCCAGTGCTCAGTCACCCTCAGAGCAAAAAAAGGTTTCCTGATGTTCAGAGGGAAGCTTTTAGCTTTGTTGTGTTTTGCTTTGTGTCTGTTGTCACTGAGCATGCCTGACAAGAACCCGGTTCAGTCTTTGCTCTATCCTCCCTTCGGGTATTCATATACCCTGAAAAGTGATCCCCTTTGGAGTCTTCTCCAGGTTGAACAGCCTGGAGACAGCGCTTTCCACACCTCCTAATAGGAGAGATGCTGTAGTCCCTTCATCATCTTTGTGGACCTTTGCTGGATGCTCTCCAGAATGTCCACCTCTCTTGTGCTGGGGAACCCAAGACTGGACAGAGTACTCCTGGTGCAGCCTCCCCAGTGCTCAATGGAGGGACTTGGATCAGACCTGGAAAGCTGGTAGAGTAAGAAATGCCTTGAGATGAGTTATTTGGAACAAAACAGTTCTGGACATGAAGGGTGAGGCCTGTGACTTTATAAAAAAAATACAGCAAGGAAATTCTGCTTGACAGCAAGGCAGTCTAGTGAGATGAGCTATCTGAGCAGCTTTTGTTCCCTGAGGCCAGGGCTTCTCTGTTCTATCGGTAATCCCTGAAAGCCCTGTGGTGTCACCAGAAAATCACTATGACATGTGACATCAATCATTGTGCCTTCTGGGTGTGATTTCTGAAAGCTCTCTGATGTCGCCACAGGGTCATTGTGACACATGTGACATCAACCCTTGGTGTGGGGCAGCCCTGAAGGCCCAGAGTGCCTGCCTTCCTCCCATGGGAACAGACATCTGCAGTCGATCAGAGTATAGACTTCCATCCTGTTGGCTGCCTTCTAAGGGATAAAAAGATTTGCCAAGGGGCAATAGTGGCAGAGCCTGGGGAGCTGGTCCCAACTCCTGCAAGCACAGGCTCTGACTGCTGTTGTTGAGGGGCCAGGAACCTCATCCCCACCTTCCCAATTCCTGCTTACACATGTCAGAGAGGTGAGTTACCACTCTCCCCCGAGAGCTGTCACATGCAAAGACACCTCTGGTGTCACTCATCTGCCTCAGGATAGTCCTTGGTACTTGTGGCAGCCCAAGCACAGCCCCGAGGCCGAGCGGGAGCTGTTTAGCGCTCGACTGGGGCAGCTTGGCTGCTTTCTGCAGACTGCATCTCTGGATTGTGTCTCCAGGGCAGGTCAGGAGCTTTGTGTCTCTTTGGTTTGCAGAGCCAGATGGCAGAGGAGGTCTCACCAGGAGATGGCACCTCTTCCCCTGCTGCCAGCACCAACCAGGTGCCCCAGGCTGTGCCTCCACGTGGTTCTGAGTGCCCAATCTGCCTGGATATCATTAAGGACCAAGTCTCTGTGAGCTGGTGCAGACACACTTTCTGCTTTTCTTGCATACTAGAATGGTCTTGCATCAGACCTGTTTGCCCAAATTGCCAGGAGCCTTTCCAGTACCTCTTCCGCAAGGTGGCAGACAACAATTACGAGGTGTACTACATTAGGTTTGACAGGCCTAATCGAGCACAGAGAGCTCGTCGCGGCTCTGCAGGAAGGAGGCGGAATCGCTTCACAGGCCGCCAGCAGCGCAGCTCTTCCAGCAGGGAGCGTGGCACTGGCCGTGCCAGGACCCGAGAGAGGGAACGAAGCAGGTCCCCGAGGCGGCACCACAGGAGCCACAGCAGGGGTCAGCACGCCCAGGACTACGACTCCTCGAGCAGCAGGAGCCAGCAGCAGAGTTGGGCTGAAGACACGTCTACTGACACCTCTAGCGATGAGGACCACGCTGAAAGGCCTGAACAGGATGCCCCAGTCCGCTCGAGGAGGAGCGAGCGCCGCCAGCGAGAACGAGGGGGTTCCTCCCGGGAATCACGGGTGGCAAGGAGCCGATCCCAGAGGAGGTCCCGCAGTCCTGACAGGCGCAGGGACAGGTAGCACACCCAACCAAGAAGGGTAATGCTGTATATCCTGCTACTAATGCCATGAATTAGAAAGCTTCACACCAAAACTGCTCCTACTTCAAAAATAAAGTCAAATACAACTGTCAAGCTTGAGGCGTAGGATCTATTCTCCATTTAAAAATGCATCCAAAAATCCAGAGACCTATGCAAGGCTGCCCAAGGTTTTGAGGATAACAAGCTAGAAGCTATAAGGTAGAAGAAATGCCTTGAGATGATTTATTTCTAAAACAGAACACAGAGCTGGGCATAAACAGCGAGGCCTGTGACTTTATATAAAAAATACAGCAAGGGAATTCTGTTTGACAGGGAGTCAGTCTAGTGAAATAAGCTATCTGGGAAGCTTTTGTTCCCTGAGGCCAGGGCTTCTGTGTTCTATGGGTAGTCCCTGAAAGCACTGTGATGTCACCACAGTCATCGTGACATGTGTGACAATCTGTTTTGTGGTGTGGGGAAGCTCTGAAGGATCAGAGTGCCCACCCTCCTCCCGTGGGAACAGACATCTGCAGTTGAGGAGAGCATGGAACTCCATCCCATTGGCTGCCTTCTGAGAGCATAGAGAGGATTTGCAGGGTGGTGACAGTGGCAGGGCCTGGGTACTGGTATGGACCTGCCGCGTGCCCAGGCTCCAGATGCTGTTGCTGAGAGGCCAGGAACCTCATCCCCACCTTCCCAATTCCTGCTTACACATGTCAGAGAGGTGAGTTACCACTCTCCCCCGAGAGCTGTCACATGCAAAGACACCTCTGGTGTCACTTATCTGCCTCAGGATAGTCCTTGGTACTTGTGGCAGCCCAAGCACAGCCCCGAGGCCGAGCGGGAGCTGTTTAGCGCTCGACTGGGGCAGCTTGGCTGCTTTCTGCAGACTGCATCTCTGGATTGTGTCTCCAGGGCAGGTCAGGAGCTTTGTGTCTCTTTGGTTTGCAGAGCCAGATGGCAGAGGAGGTCTCACCAGGAGATGGCACCTCTTCCCCTGCTGCCAGCACCAACCAGGTGCCCCAGGCTGTGCCTCCACGTGACACAGAGAACCAAACGTGCCCGATCTGCATGGACACCATTAAGGACCAAGTCTCTGTGAGCTGGTGCAGCCACTCTTTTTGCTTTCCTTGCATACTGCAATGGTCCCGCAACACAGCTGTGTGCCCGATCTGCAGGGAGCCTTTCCAATACCTCCTCCGCAAGGTGGGAGACAATAATTATGAGGTGTACTCCATAGGGCACTACATCAGCTTTGTCAGGACTAATCGAGCACAGAGAGCTCGTCGCGGCTCTGCAGGAAGGAGGCGGAATCGCTTCACAGGCCGCCAGCAGCGCAGCTCTTCCAGCAGGGAGCGTGGCACTGGCCGTGCCAGGACCCGAGAGAGGGAACGAAGCAGGTCCCCGAGGCGGCACCACAGGAGCCACAGCAGGGGTCAGCACGCCCAGGACTACGACTCCTCGAGCAGCAGGAGCCAGCAGCAGAGTTGGGCTGAAGACACGTCTACTGACACCTCTAGCGATGAGGACCACGCTGAAAGGCCTGAACAGGATGCCCCAGTCCGCTCGAGGAGGAGCGACCGGCATCAGCAGAGACACCAGGTTTCCTCGCGGGAGCCCCAGGCAACAAGGAGCCGATCCCGGCGGACATCCCACAGTCCTGAAGGTCACAGGGGCAGGTAGAACACCCTACCAAGAACGGTACTACTGTTTCCCCTGCTATTAGTGCCATGAATTAGAACGCTTCACCCCAAAACTTCTACTAGTAATTTCAGAAATAAATTCAAATCCAACCAAGCTTGGGGCCAAGCATCCGAAAATGCACCTGAAAATCTAAAAAGACCCTTCAAGGCTGCTGAAGGTCATGAGTATAACAGGCTAGAAGCTTTAGTGTTGCTTTTCTCATCCTGTTCTATGTTACACTCATCTATAAAAGCTTGTACTTAACATTTTGTATGGATGTGCCTTTTCTCCCTATATTGCATTTCCACACTATGATAACTGAAGATGAAAGGAGAAAAATCCTTTCTGCCCTGGTACCAACAACACAAGTGGGTTATTATATTAGATAACATCTTGTCCCTCCACATCATCCATTTTTTCACACTTTACTCCAAATATCCCCCAGAATAACTTCTCATCTTACCACTCTTCTCACAAGGTGGCAGTGATAACTGAAGATGGTTTACAATCACTCTGCTGAATCACAGAGACTGCCTATGATGCCACTGGTAGCAAGCCTCTGAGAAGCCTATTTTCTTCTTCTTTCTCCTTACAGACTTTAAAAACAGTCCCCAAAGCCTTTATAGAGAAATTTGTTCCCATGGTATGCTCTGTAAACAGCCTCACCTTTAAATGCCCGCAATGGGAGTATATGCTTCAGACTCTTCAGGCCTCATCCAGACTACCAAAGACATTTAAAAACAATGGTGGACAAAGAACACTATTGCTTTCAAGTAAGACTGGTGCAAAGAGGAGCTTTCTCAAATGACAGAGGCGATTTGAAAAATTACTGGACCAAGACAAACTACTCAATTTTTGTATTGAACTACAGTCATCCTCTACCTGTACACTCCTTGTGTCAGTCCATGACTAGGACTGCCACAGAGCATTAGGGATTAGGACCAAGCTGCTCACTTGCTCACTTACAGCACTGAAACGCATCAAATTGCATTGGTTGTGAATTATTGACTGCTGCAGTCACTCCATCATCCAGACTGATCTGCCTTTGTAAAGCCACGCTGTCTATCTTGGATCACCTCCTTGTCTTGTATGTGATTTAGCATTGCTTGCATGAGGATCTGCAACATTATCTACCCAGGCACAGAGGTCAGGCTAACTGGTCTGTAATTCCCCAAGTCTTCCCTGCTTCCCTTTTTAAAAATAGAAGCAATGTTTCCCTTTTTCTAATCACCAAGGACATGGCCTCACTGCCATGACTTTTGACATACGATGGAGAACAGTTTGGCAACGACAGAGCTCAGTTGCCCCAGGACCCTGGAATGCATGTTGTCAGGCCCCACAGACTTGCAGTTGTTCAGTTTCATCAAGGGGTCCAGAACCTGCCCTTTCTTTAGAGTGGGAGGGACTTCACTCCTCTGACTCCCACCTAAAGGTCTCTTGAGAGATGTGGGAAGCCTGACTCCCAGCCAGTGACAACTGAGATGATGAACTCATTGAGTACCTCAGCCTTCTCCATATCTGTTGTTAACAGTTCTCCTTTCTCATTTATATGGGTCCTTTATCTTCTTGGCCTTTGTCTTCTGATCTATGTCCTTACAGAATCTCTTCTTGTTATTCTTTGCATCGCTGGCCACGTCTAGTTCCATCTGTGCCTTGGCTTCCTTTACCCTGTCCCTACATGTCTGAACTGTATCCCAGTACACTCCCCAGGTCACCTGTCCCTGCTTCCACCGGCTGTGCATTTCCTTCTTTCTTCTCAGTTTGAGGAGCAGACCTTTGCTCAGCCACGCTTGCTTCTGGCCTGCCTTGTGTATGTCCTACACATTGTGAGGGAAAGTTCTTGTGCTCTAATAAAAGTGGCCTTTAAGACTTGCCAGATTTGGTCAGTCCCTCTGTCCTTAAGGACAGTTTCCCAAGGGATCTAATTCACCCAGTCCTTAAACATATTTAAATTTGTTCTTCCAACCTTCAGGATTCTGATTTTTTTCCTTGCTAGGCCTATGCTCCTGGAGATTACAAACTTCACCAAGGCATGGTCATTACAGCCTGGGCTGCCTCCAGACTTAACTCCTCTGATGAGCTCATCTACATCAATGAGCACCAAGCCCCAGGCCCAGTAATGCTTCTCCTCAGTTGGTCTGCCCCACACCTAGACCAGGAAGCTATCCAGGAGTGCCCTGGATTGCTTATAACCAGCTGCATTGCTTTCCCAGCGGATGCCCAGGTGGTTGAAATCCCTCATCAGGATGGGAGCTTGTGAGCAAGCTGTGTCCTGTAGCCAAACCAAGGTGGCCTCGTCAACAGGCTCCCCGATCAGGCAGCCTATAGTTACCTCCACCTCCAGGTGTCCTTTGTTCGTCCTGTCCTTGATTTTCACCCCAGGCTCTCAACCTGTCTGTGACTGTTTCTCAAACACAGCTCTTAAAAATCTAGCCCTTTCCTTAACACAGAGTGCAACACTCAGCTGCAGTGTTCCAGTTGTCCCACCATGCTTCCATGATAGCAATTAGGTCATAGTTTTCTAACTGCATCATGGTTTTCAACTAATTGCTTGTTACCCATGTTGCATGCATTGGTGTAGAGGCACTTCAGCTGGACTGTCAACTTCTTCACCTTATGGTAGAAGGCCTCTGATTCCTTTGGGATGACTTACGGTGCTTCCTAAGGTGTTGGTTCCTGTTTTCTCTGATGTTCACAACACCCCTTTCCCCTATCAAATCCAGCTAATAAGTTCTGTCAGTCCCAGAACACTCTTAACCCACTTGGTCAGGTGCACCCCACCTGGTGTCAACATGCCCAGGCTCTTGAAGGTGCATCCCACATCACAGAACCCAAAACCCTGAGCATAGCAGCAGCCATGCAGGCAGTCATTCATCTTATCCATTTTCTCCTTTGTGCTGGGTCCCAGTCTCCAGCTGGAAGGGCAGAGGACAATATTACTTGTGTTCCTGACCCTTTCAACTTCTTTCCAAGAGACGTGAAGTCCCCTTTGATATTTCTCAATCACCTTGTTGCAGCCTAATTTGACCTTACACAAAATAGTAGTAGTGGATGTTAGTCCTCTGTTTTTACAAGGCTTGGTAGCCTCTTTGTGATATCATGGATGTGGGCCCCTGGTAGGCAGCAAATGTCTATAGAGAGGTGATCCAGATGGCAAATAGCTGGTTCTGTGCCCCTCAGGGAGAAGTCTTCAACAACTAACACCCTTTGTGCTTTTTTTGGTGGCACTTGTTCTAACGTGGGTGGTTGATTGTTCCTACTTTGTAGCACTGCACTTTTCTTGGTCTTGACTACTTGTTGCAGAGTCCTCTCCTTCCAGTCCCAGAGCATCATATCTGTTATGTAGGGGCGCATGGGTAGCAAGGGGGTCACTTGTCCTTCTACTCCAAGCAGAGGCGAGAGTCCAGTCTCACCTGCCTTGTGAGTCGGTCAGGCCTGCCAGCTCAGGCTTGAACAGTAACTTACTTTCCACTTCCAAGGACTTAAGGCAGGCCTGTCGCTCTGCCTGTGAGTACACAAAACAATGAATCTCCCACTCAAATTCCCACATAGAACTTTGCTTGGTTAGCTCCTAATACAACACAGCAACCTGCTCCGAACGCTTATCCGTCTGGGCACACCTGCACGCGTGACACCCACATCTGCCTTCGGGGGGCTTCCAGATTCTGGGGTTCCCTGCAGGCAGGGATCTCTGCCATTTTTGTTACACCATTTTTGTTACAGAAGCATGCCTCTCCTGGTTCCTCCCCGGTGAGGATTCAGTGTCCCTCCCTGCCGCCCCGCATCCTGGTTATATCCTGATTATACGCCCGCGCGCTCCTGGAGCCACTTAGCACTTCCCGCGCTTCCCCCTGGGATCGCACTCGCCCCGACAGCGCGTGTTCCTGGCGAGTTTCTCAGCTCCCGCCCGGGTGTCTCTGACCCGGGGAACCCGCAGCTCGTTCTACAGCTCAGCCCCCAGACCTGACCGTACCGCCATCGCTGTCGCCGCTCGCCTCGCCGACGGAAGATTCCGGCGTCACCGGAATCTGCCGCGGTTGCCCCTGGCAACGCCTCGGGCACATCAGTCCCGCCTGCCAGAGCTGTCGGTTCCTGCGGGACACTCAGCTCTTCACTGAATCACAGAATCACAGACTCTCCTGAGCTGGAAGGGACCCACAAAGACCATTAAGTCCGTCTCCTGGTCCTGCGCAGGACACCCCCAGAGTCACACCATGTGCCTGAGAGCATCGTCCAAACGCTTCTTGAACTCTCTCAGGCTTGGTGCTGTGGCCACTTACCTGGGGAGCCTGTTCCAGTGCCCAACTACCCTCTGGGTGAAGAACCTTTTCCTACTATCCAACGTAAACCTCCCCTGACTCAGATTCATGCTGTTCCCTAGAGTCCCGTCACTGGTCACCAGAGACAAGAGATCAGTGCCTGCCCCTCCACTGACCCTCACCAGGAAGCTGCAGACAGCTGTGAGGGCTTCTCCAGGCTGAACAAGTGACCTCAGCTGTTCCCAGTATGACTTCTCCTCTAGACCCTTGCTTGGTTGTCCCTGAGTCCAGGAACCCCCTGCCCAGTTTGGTCTCATACTCAGCCCCCAGAACTTACTGTAGCCACCTCTGCTGTCTCCACTGTTGCTGTGAGCCTCACTGACTGTCCCTAAGTCTTCCTCTTAACTTTTGAGATGCATCTTACACTTCTCAAGCTTTATGAGACATAACACAAGCAACATTTATTCCCTTTTAAGACTCTAGCTTAAATGCCCATTGTTTATCCTCCTGAGAAGTTTTGCTTTCAAAATTCAGGAAACAAAGCTGAGCCTCATAGACTTGACCAGAATATCTTCCTTTAGGCAGAACAAAACTGTAAAAAATACAAATCTTTCCCAATAATTCCTCTCCTCTGATGTAGGACAAGGCTGGTGGCATGGAATGGCTGGTCCTGGTGATGGCCAGTGGAAGTGGTGGGTCCTGCAGCTTTTTCTACCACAAGGGACTTTGTGACTCTGGGAACACTGTGATGAGCTGTAGAAATTCCAAAGCAAAACCCCACCAAGGATTTCGCATGCATGTTTAAACATATGAATACTACTATGCTAATAATTCCTTAATGTTATTAATTTCTATTGCATTGATGAGTAGAGGTCCTTATTAGCATGGCACTGTGAACAACACCTGAGCAGAAGAATTCACTACTTTAGTAAAGAAAGTATATTGCAAGAAAATGAAAAAGTGAGGAAACAGTGAGGGTATGTCATTCTGCCAGAGCGTCTGCTCAGCCGTTGCAAGGTGTTTTGTAGGTGCTGTGCTGTAAGTAAATGGATTACAAGAATAATTTAAAAGAAATTACTGTTCTTTCTCCTTCCTCCTGACCTCTTATCTCTCACAGACACAGACAGCTTTAGCAGAGAGATTCATTGCCTTTTCATACTAATGTTTTCAAATACTTTTTAATGTGTGTACATGAAATGCCAGAAGCTCCTTCTGTATCTAGCAATACTTCCTTTTTTCAAGTACTGGGTGCACAGTAAAAGGACATTCAGATTATACCAATATACTTTTGTGTCGATTTTTTTTATTATACCTCAATCAGCAAACCATTTATCCACTGCTGGCACACACACAACTTCTGAAATCCTTTGCTCTCATATTTTTCTTAATTATCCTTCTTCATTGTCCTAGGGCTTCTCTTTGTGCAGCAAAAAGAAGGTGGCACTTCAAACCAATTTCAGCTGAACTTCTCTAATTTACTAGAAGTTGATCAAACAGCTTCTCCCAACAAGGAGAAATTCTGGAATATCTTTTAGTAAAAAGTGTTGGAAAAGAGAGTTGTGGTGGTGACTAGTAGGTATTATTCTCTCAGTGTTGAAATCCCTCTAGCGTGAGTGGTGAACCATGTCCCAGCCTGACTTCCGACTGCAAGTGTGGGTGCATGAACCATATTTCTCAAAGCTCTTCTTGGCTTTACTCTTCCTGGAGGCACTTTGGTTTCAGTTTGCCTTTAGTTTCATGGATTAAATATATCTGTCTCCACACGTCAAGAAAATTTTCCACCTGAGATCCAAAGTTTGGTTCCAGGGAAGAATAATGATGCAGGAGACCAGTAAGCATTTCTGACTGTCATTTGCAATGGAACAAATAGCTCCTGTTTTTCCTTCTCCTTCCGCAACACTCACTTTGTTTTGCCAACAGAACGATTTGCAAAGCTCTTGCAACGTTGCAGGGAGGGCCAAACCAGTGCTTGTGGAGGCTGGCTCTCTTGCGTTTGGCTGCCGAATCTCCTGTCAGCTTCAAAGGGGTGAGGATTTTAACCACTGTGACTCCTCAGCCTGTGTGTGATTCAAGTTGTTTATCATCTAGACCATTCACAAACCTCCCACTGCTACTTCCCTTTCAGCAGTGGAAAATTCTTCCAAAAACTGAATTCTAAAAATGGGACAGAGTTTTGCTGTCTCTTTCACTTCATATGGCTTGTGGAATAGCACATCAGTGCTCCTATTTCTCAGATGGCATAAGCTTAACATAACAGCGAGGAGACTTTAGCGTTCTACCTTTACAATTTAGCTGCTGCTGAATCATTTCCACACAGAGATTTCAAACAAAATACTTATGCCTAGAATCCATGTACATTTTCTTCTATTCATAAATATGAATTGTATGATTTTGACATTCTTACATATGTACGCTTGTAAAAATCTGCTGATTTACACACAACTGTGCCACACTTCAACTCATGAAGAATCCTGTCTCCAAATTGAACCCAGCACTTAAAATTACATTAATTAAGTGTAATAATGAATACTTTGTTATGTTCTGCCACTGTGTTCTGCTCAGAAAGGTCATTTCATTTGTCCAGAGAGAGATGAAACTGAACATGGGGCTTTCCTCTCCACCTTATTCCTCTTCTCCAAGTCTCCCTGAGCTGCCTTTGTTTCACAGTGCCTTTGCAGGCACTGTGGGGTTGCAAAGCTGTTAATTACCACAAGGAAAAGACCTTGGAACTCCCCCTAGGTGAAAGAAAACAGCATGCACGATGGCTGAATTAAGTTTCTGTTTTTCACAACAGTAGAAAATGGAAATCTGTTGCTTCACCCCCATGAGAAAGAATATATTATTGAAGTCTGTATTTCTGTGTGCAGATTCCTGCAGAAGTCTTTCACTTTTCATTGTCTTGTCTGGTTGAGCCCCCACTGACTTCACAGGGCCTGGAGCCAACATGAAGAAGAGCAGACACTGCACATTATAGCACAGTCATGCTCTGACCCGTCCAGCCCTTGCAACAACACACACTGAAAGCAGCTGGTTTGTTGAAAGGAGAGAACATTTATTTCTTTAATGGATTGCTTATTGCCCAAAAAGAATTGTAGAAAAAAACTGAGTATCTGAAAAAATCTACAAAAATCCTGAGTATCTGAAAAAAACCTGGAACAACTAAAAGATCAGACATGTTTTAAGGCAAAGTGATGGTATGCTGAGTTCAGTTGATGGATAAAGAAAAGGAGCTGCCCAGCACCGTTGTGGGACACACTGGGGCTTTGGTTTAGTCATACTCTGGATTTGCAAGTGAGACTTGGAATTTAGACTCCACTTTTGGTGAGAAACCCTTCTGCCCTTAAAAATTACAACAGATGACCTCTTGTGCATAATTTCATTTGATGAAGGCCAAGGGTGAGGAAGCAATTCAAAGCACAGAGACGTGGAGATGAGTCCAGAGGAACCAGAGTTAAATGGCATTGGAGGAGATGCTTTCTGAAGGAAATACAAGACCATCTCCTTCACCTCATTGCCCCAGAGGATGGACATCCAGGGGCAGAGATAAACCCCAGAACCTGGTCTCTAAACTCTTGGTGATACCCTCACCTTTGGATATCAAATTTCTCCATCTTTTGGGGGATTCTTTTCCTTTCTTTGTTACTGCTCACTTTTTCCCTTCTCTTGTTACATGATTTGTTCTTTCTTACCTTATTTTCTTCAGCTAGAAGAATAAAAATCCCCGGTTTCAAGTAAGAAGTTTTATGTTTTTGCACAGGATGTTACCTTTGAGTAATGACCACGTAGCATTCCTTCACATCACGAAGTGGAGTGGGACAATGCTGCCACTGACTTCTCATACATACTTGTCATTTCTTTCTTTAGTGTCCCTGCCACCCTCTTCCTACCTCTTCCCCTACAGAAGCCAGATGTACCACATTTTTCTTTGGGGTCGAGACACCCCTGCACCTGTACTATCCAACCTGCAAATGCCAAACTGGAAACACTGCACTGCTCACGCCTATCATGAAGGGGGTGTAATTGAAAAGGAACGTGACCTCTCATCCCTGCAGCTGGCACTGACTGCAGCCTGTGAAATGTGGCTGGCATACTGATTTGAGCCTTGTGCTAAAATCTCATTAGTCCTGCTGACTATTTTCAACACCTTTTGGGAATGCTTCATTACCATGCAAACAGCAAGAGCTTGTTTGGAAAGCCTCATCCAGGATGCAGGCATGCATCTTTCATGAAACATGACTCCAGTTGCCAAGAGTAGAACTGACCACAGTTAACACTCTGCAGCTCCTGTTGGGAAGTCTCTGTGTCATCCACAATCTTTTCTATTTAAAACTAAAAAAGACTTTTCATCTCCAGTGACTTAGGATATATAGCATGGTAGATGCATTAGCTATTAACCAACTGATACTATTTTTTCATTATTTTCACTGATTTTGAACTATTCTCCAACAGGCACAGAAATAAAAATACTTAATTACTGCCTAATATTCATTGCTTAGCAGTCATTATACATTCATTTGCTTTCACTATTTTCTCATTTAATGCAGTTCCCATTTCTTTTAGCCTCTTTTAAATAACAGGACATGAATGGTTTGACTGATGTTTGACTGATCATACAGCAAAGAAATGGGAACTACCTAGTGCGTATGTGCTGCTCAGTTGCAGCCAAGATCAATTACAAAATGTCATTCTAAATATCTTGATGGTAAAGAAACAGTAAAATCAGGTAAAATCTGAGAGTTTCTTTTTTATAGCAATTAATTTCCATACTGTGACAAATTAAAAAGTACTTTAATATTATTTTCCTTTTCTCCCTCAGTTTCTAAAAACAGTGCATGGCAGGTCTGAACTGCATCCCAAATGGCTTACACATACATTTCTGGTGGTCTCCTGTAAAATCCTGCAAGCACTGTCCACTTCTGATTATCTCATCCATTTCATTCCTGCTCCTTTCACTGTTTTCTCTGTGTATGACCTTGTCTTTTCTTAAAAAAATGTGATAACATAATGTATAGTCTATGAAAATAGCTTTTTTATTTTGCTTGGTTCTCTCTTGCATTTTTAACACTTTTTTTAAACAGCTTTTTTAACAGTTTTTACCCTGCCTTGAACATTCCTAATTTGTCTGTGCTAGTTACAACCCCAAAGGTTGTAACTCAGCACCCATACAACCTTCTGAAATGTCTTATCTGCTATTACTTTTTAAAGAAGATTTTAGTTAGGCTGGTCAAAATTTTCTATTCAGACAAAGGGCTGTGTTTTCTGCCAAAACTAGAGTCATGGGAATATCTGACTGCCTAGAAAACTTCTCATTTTTTTTTGATACTGCTGGGAAAAGGTTGGTTTGAGGCTTTCAAGTCTTTTTTTTTTTTAACAAAGGTAGATACTTTCATATTGATAAAGTCTTTTGTGACCGTGTCAACAGTACATTGGGAGGCTACAAGGATTATGATCAGCACTTCATAATCCTTGTAGAGCTTCCTTCTGCTTTGCCTGGGCTAACTCCACCACTAAACTCATTTAGCTCTTTTTTTTTTTTTAAAAAACAATGGTTTTCTACCTTGAGAATGAGGTCAAATTCAAATGCTTGAATCAAGCTTTCTCTGCAAGTTCTTAACCAAGCTGAACATGGGTCCTTCAAGTTACAGAGAAACTTGTTAATGACAAAATGTTCATGAGCTTCTATAGAAAACTTTTAAACATTGTCAGGTTGGTTTAGAAATAAAAGCCAATCTCTCTCTCCCCGTACCAAATTTGCATACTTTGCTGTGATCTTACAGCACTGGCTATAAGAAAATAGGATTTTTCATGTTCTGCTATCGCTGCTCTCAGTGAGTCTTTGCAGTAATGCCAACATAACCAAACTTGTTTGGTTTCAGCCAGGTAAAAAAGTAGCCACTGATGTGCCTTTAAGCAAACATATTAGGTGAGACATAGTAGGACTCTGCATGACAAAGTTAGAAAAGAAAAAGACAAAACCTTTTTCCAAAACCTGAAAAGTACTCTTCAGAAAGGAGTAGCTAGGGTGAAATTGATTTCCACCTGAGGACTGGATACAAATACAATGATTTCTCTTTTATCCTCTTTATTTCAAGTTTCCAGAATTTGGTTAACTATAACAGTCTTGTCATACACTCTAATTATTTTATTCTTTGTATATTTTTGTAATGTCTCTGCTTTCTTTATAAAGTATGCAAGTAAAAACATGCCTTGGATCTTTATATTAACCCATCGTGTTCACAGCCTCTGCAATTTACCTCAAGAGAGTGGGGATAACATTAACATCATCCTTACATTTGTCAGCTGCTCAGAACAAATATTGTTTCTTCTCAGATTCATTATTGGCACCAGCAAGGATGCTTAGATTTTCTTAGTAGAGAATCACAAATCAGAATACAGAATAAACTAAATTTTCTTTTGCTTGTAGAACTGAAACAGACTTATTCTTTCCCATAAAACGAGAAAATACTATTTCCCTGTTTCTACAAGGCTTTTTTTCTCACTACTGAGAAATTTTGTAAGCTGTTTTGACAGGACGAATACTGCTAAACAGAAATTGCTTAATGAATGCAAAGTGAGCTTGTCAAAGTAGCCAGATGAGGTATGAAATGACAACGAAATACTTGTCACCGCTTCTATTCACCCACATGGTCATTTAAAAAATTATCTCATTCAATCAGTCTACTTACTTTGAGTCTTTGAGGTTTTATGTGCTTGTCATATAAATAAAAATCACTTTTCATAACTGTTAGCCATGAAAAGTAACAAAATTGAGAATACTGCAGATCCACTGCATTCTCAAGTAACAAGAATATAATTGGGAACTCAGCTGCAAACAACTGGAATGGCTTTAGACCCCCAGCGTTACTGATGGAGTCATTTAAAATCATGGGAGCTGCAAACACGGGATGGCAGCCAGGATTTGTTCTGAAAAACTTCTATTAATAGAAATGGGCTGTAAGAAGGAGGAAGAAACCAAACCTCAGGAGCAGAATCCACTGTAAAAGTTAAAATATTTAAATAACAGTAATTCTTCTGTTCAAAACCTCATTTTGAATTCAGTAACAATAGATTTTGAGTAAATAAATCAGATATAGAAGGAAAATTACAGAAAGTAATTAAGTCTGTAAATGACATTAAGTCATTTTTTCTTTTACCTTTCAGAGTTGAATGTATTTTATGTAATTTACAAAAAAAGATCCTGCTACTCCTTTGTTATTCATATGATTAAAATAGATGCCAAGGACTTATGGAAAGGCAAAGTATCTGACTGTTAAAATGAGAAAGTGTAACAGTGAATGTTTACCATTAAAATGCTGGGTTTTTTGGGGAATAAAAACAATGGAAAGTCTTTTTTAACAGTGTAATTAATTTTGAGTGCTGAAGTGACATTTCTACTGGCTAAATTACTCTGTTTTGCTGTTCCTTGGAAGCAGAGGTGCCTCTATTCATCCATACTGTTATAGCTGCAGACTGGAGAGAACACAATACATGAAGAACAGGCAGCACAATTTCAATTTTCCTTCACTTCATGGCATCTTCAGTGAGCTCAGCGTAGCTGTGAATAAAAGAGCAAAGATGGTATTTTTCTGTACCTTGGCACTGCCTTTCATTTTCATTGTACCTGGTACCTCCTAAGCTTTTAAAGTATTTGATTCCTGGGATCTACTTTCTTTCACAGTTCAGACTTGTTATGTGTAAGGATTTCAGTAATTTGACCAAAAATGTGGGTTTTAATTTTTTTAAATAAGAACAAAAGTTTGTATGGATACTCTGATTTTGGTTTACAGGTTGCCATTTTTCATAAATCAGTTAAAATTAGTAAAATGACAGATTCAAGCTAAACCACAGTATGCAGCCCTTCAGTCATGATAAAAGAATATTTTGGGGTTTTTTTAATTAAACTCTTCCCAAGCAGATACACAGAGAAATTCTGAAGTCTCAAACCACTGAAAGGCTCCAAAAACTACTTTTTTCTTTAAAGTCAAAGCTTCCAAGTCAATGTTTCTTAGGTTGCTGTATAAATGTTTCTGACTTCCTGGGCCATAAAAGCTTCCTTTCCTACCCCGTTTCTCTCCAAACTATTCAAGCCTGTGTTTCCCCAAGTTCATAGAGACTCAATGACAGATTTTAAGCCTGCTATCTTAGCAGTTACATTAGAAACAGAGGCAAACCTTTTCAAACACAATTTGTGTGAGACATGTTAGAATGGACTGGTTTTCACAAAGCAGAGGATTCATGGTTTGAAAATGAAGAATCTTACTTTGGGCATCAAAAAAAAAAAAAAAGATACCAAAGCTCTAATTACTTCCAGAGGGAAATGCCAACAAGTTTCTACTCAGCACAGAGGGATATAAACAGTTCTCTAGTAGAGTAGAAAGCATTACTGAGAGGTAGTTTTAGGCATTATTATACATATTAATACCTTTTAAAATTACATAGGTTTGCAGGTATTTGTTTTATGTTGCTCTGAGCTACACCCAAAGCTTCAGAGACCAGAAGAGATCAACAGCAGTAATAACAACATGTTTAACCTTTCAAAAAGATGTATACTTCATTTTTTTCTCAGAAAAAGTAGAACATGTTTTGGATAGGATAAAAATTCAGCAGCAGTTTTCCAGGTAACCAGTGCAATTCATGCATAACCTTGCCCCTTAAACTGATTTGATTCAATCATGTTGATAAAAACATTCATCGCTCCTTACTGGAATGCTCCTTAGAAATCTTAATTTTTTTAACTATAATTTCTTCCTGTTCTTTGAAGACGATGTAAAGTAATATCTTCCACCTTTAAGTCATTAGTGGGATTTATGTCCTCTGTCTAAAGTGTGGGTTTGTCTTTTTTTTATCATGCTTGCTAATACCAGTCATTTTGGAAGGAGCAGATTAGCATCTTAATAGGCAGGATGTAATACTCCAAAAACTTTAATGGCCTTGGTGGCTGTTTGTTTTCTCCTTCCCGTTTTTCATGTATTGCTCAAATCAGATTCAGCGTCTCCCCCAAGGTCAACCATCTGATCACATTTCCCAAGCAACCCCCACCTTAAGAGCTATTTCTGTTGCAAAAAGTGAGTCAGCAAAATTTCCTTTATTTAAATACCTCATAAGTAGTCACTCGCTTTCCAAGAAATTGTTCCTTTATTTTGTGGTTGAAGGAAGAGTTTCTCATTATACTTGCTCTGGAAACTTAGACAGAAAGAGAAAGGTGAATTATTATTAGTTGTTCCCTGAAATTTTATTTCTAAAGCCAGTTGTTATAGAAGCCATTAAGTGAGAACACAAGGACCAGAGGATACAGGATCAGAGCTGACCCTCCTAGGAATTGTTCACGTCAAGGTGAACTGATAAACTGAACCTGTCTCAGTCATGGTTCTGTCCAGGTACTGGTTTTGACAGATCTACTGCCGACACCTACAGCCTGAACACCTTTTCTGTTTCCCACAGTCTACCATATGAACTTCTACACACGTGTCAACACCTCTGATGAAAAACGGAAGTTTTCAGACACATTGAAATCAAAAAGACCAGGCTTCTTGTAACAGTTCAAAATGGCTCACAGAGCTTTGCCAGGTTCATTCATTCATGGATCTGGAGGCAGCCAGATCTGCTTTGTTATGCCAACATTAAAACGCTTCTCCAAAGACAGGTTAGAAATGAGAATAGAAGATAGTACTTTGGATCATCCTCAAAAGGAAAATAAAATATTATTGCCAAAAAAATTAGATCTCCCGGGAGTGTTCAACTAAGGTGTACTGTTGTTTTTTTTTCATGTGAGTAACCTGCTGCAAAAGCAGACGTTCGCAGCACAGGCAGCCGAGGCTGTGCGGGGTGCCGGGTCCCCCCACGGGGCACTCAGCCGACCCACGGCCGAGGTCAGGGATATGCCGCAGAGTTCCAGGGCCACGCAGGGCGGCACCGCCGGGGCCCCGAACGCCATCCCGGGCCCCGACGCCCGGTCGGACTCTGCTGCCGCCGCCCGGCCGGGGCCGGGCGCACGGCGGCGGAGAGCGCTGCGGCCGGCGGATGCCCGGTCGGACCGGCGGGGCTGGGGCGTGACACGCTCCCTCCGTGGCAGCGGGGCGGTTCGGCCCGGGCGCTGGGCGGCGCGCGCGCGGGGAGGCGGCGGGCTCGGCGGGGCGGGGAGGCCGCGCCGGCCGGGCGGGGCCGGGCTCGGGGCTGGGGCCGACGGACACGCGCGAGTTGGAACGAGCGGCGGCGCGGCCAGCAGCAGCAGCAGCGAGCAGCGGCGGCAGCTGCTTCATCGCAAGGGAGAGAACGAGCTGCTCTTCGCCGACTGGATGGCAGCGCTGCCGGCAGCCTCCACAGCACCCGCTCACCAAACCTGGCCATTCCCGGTAGGTGCTCCCGGCTGCCCTTCCCACGGCCGGGAGAGCGACGCGCTCGGCGCGGTTCAGTGCTCCGCGCACACCGCTGGGCAGGCGGCGCGCCCCTGCCGTGCTGCCGTGGGGCTCCGTGGCTGTCCCTTGCCGCGGTGTCCCTTGCCGCAGTGCTCCGTGCGCCTGCCCTTGCCCGGTGCTCCGTGGCTGTCCCTTGCCGTGCGGGGCAGGTGCGGGAGAGCCTCCGCGGGACGCAGCTCCGGCGGCGCCGCGCTGTGCCCGGCTGGGAGGCGGCGGGAGCTGTACCTGGAGCCAGAGTGGGAAGGGAGCCTGTTCCTGCACCGCCAGACCGGCGTAACAGCCCGATTAGCAGACCTCGCGTAGCTCCGAAATGCCACATACCTCCCGTTTCCTCGTAAACTTATGCTTCTCGGTGGGTCGGAGCGCGGCCGGGCGCAGGGCTGCGGCTGCCGAGAGGGGAGGCAGGCTGCGGCACTGCGCGGCTTCGTGCCTTGTCGCCGTCAGGAAACGTTCGATCTCAACACAAACTCAAATAAGATGAGAAATGGCAGGTGGTGGTGCTCAGGCTATGAACTCTTTCTTTCCTGCTCTCTCAGCTTTTTTTTTTTTTTTTTTTTTTTTTTTTTTTTTTGTTAACTATAGCTGTAGAGTTAGGCAAAATGCATCTTAGAATGCAAGCCAGTAATTGATTCAGGTGATCTCTGGTTTGAGGGAGCACCTCGTTTTACTAGACCTCTTTACCAGCAGCTCGTCCTCTCTGAGGTGTCTAACGGGAATGACGTTAGAGAGATGCAGAAGCTTTAATACCTTTTAAGCTTCTCATGAGAAATGTTCACTTCTTGCAAGTTTTTGTGTATTAGACGCTCATGTTACAGGAATTTTTATGATGTTAAAGACATTAAGACAATGTATTTGCAGCTACTATTTGCTAGAAGATGTTTTCTGTAGTTTCATTTAAACACAGGTGTGCCCTTCTAAAAGTATATGTCGTAGTTTCTTATAGTTTGGACAAGCTGTGTCTAGCACTTTACTTGCTACATTGTTTTTTTGCTGTTGACCGAATATATCCTGTATAAAATTATGTCCCTTTTAGGCATGGGAATCCAGCGTCCTCAACTGATACATCAACCTATGTTGGAGCTGTAAAAATCTTTTGGTTAATAACTTTTCATTAACCCGCAAACTGCAGAATGCTCTTAGTGAATACTGGCTATGATAAGAAATGTGTCTGTTTCTGATTCATGGTGGCTTCTCAGGTTAAATATTTTGGAGACATTTCCTGGTTTGAGGGCATCGTGATCAAACTTCCTTGCTTCTAGATACAAAAAATTGCCTTTGATGTGCATCACCATTGAGTGGCTTCCTTGACCGAAGGAAGCATTATGGGGCATGGTTATTGGTGCATCTATCTCACCAAGATCTCTCTGTTACATTCTCACAGCCTCATTATGAAAACTGTCCGCAGTTTTTGAGAGTGGACGTTTCTCAGAGCTTGGCAATAATAATACAATAATACCTTGTTAACATGTTTAAATTAAAACAAACAAACAAAACAAAACAAACCTGCAGCGGCCAGTTAATCCCAATACAGCATTAAGCAGTGGGCAAGTTCTGTAGGCTGTTAAGTGCACAGACTGATCCCTTACATTGGGAGAAGGATTTTGTTCACGTAACAGCCATGAATACAGGGTTGCTTTTTGTGAAATTAGCAGCAAAACTTATATGACTTGAGTGGCATAGTGTTAAGACCTTTGAAATTTGTCCTTCTGTTAGTGTAAATTGACACAAACCTCTTATACGCCTGTCTCCATTTTTAAATGCCAGCTTTGGCAAATAGAGTCGTATGGGGAGGGTGGCAATATGTTTCTTATGAATTTGTCAACTGGGGGGCCTGGCACACAGACTATAGGTATCAATGCAGTTTAAATATTATCTTCTAACATTTAGATTTATTATTATATTTAATATACAGTGTGGAAATGTACAATATTAAGTACAACGGCTAACATGGGATTGATTTCATCCTTTAAGAAGAAATAACCTTTCAGACATTCCTAATATTTGAAAGTTTTCTCCCACGTGTCCACAACTGAACATTAATGATATGTGTGCATAATAACTATTAACATATAACTAGTGTCCAAGTAGCTAATGCAAGGAATGTGTAAAATGCAAACTCTCATATGTCAAATTGTCATAGTTTTAACTCATGAATTTTTAACTGTTTTGGAAAATAATGTATAAGTACTAAGGTATTCATACAAGTACTGCCATATCATGTGAATAGCATTTTATTTACATTGCCTTTTTTTTTTTTTTTTTCCCAGAAGGATTTAAACTTCCCTTGCACAGTATGAATACTGTTCTTGACCTTAATTCAGCTGGAGGAAATTCAGTTATGGAGCCAGAGTCCAAAAGTCGGTCCAGTGCAAATGTTGAAGAAAACAATTAGCTTGAAAATGTTGGAATGAATTTTCCAGTACAGAAGGTGTTCCACTGTATCAAGGGAGAAACGTTGTTTTATTAGAAATCGCCACTACATTTTTCATTGTTTAGTAGGAGCCCTTGGAACTGAGATGATATACTGTGTTGTCTTTGCACAGACATGCTTGTATTATTTTAACTGTTGTAAAGAGAGGCACAAAACCCACAGTATTCTGTCATAACTGTATGTAAACAATATTTTGAAGGAATGTTCCGGTCATAGTATGTTTAAAAACATTGATCACACTTTTTTATTGGTCAGTTGTCAGGCTTATGCAGGCACAAATTTATATTATTTAGCACCAATTATGCTTTCATAGTCAGTGCTGGATTCTGGTATTATTTCAGTGAGTTCTTTTACTAATTTCTTTCTTCAGAGTTCAAGCCAGGTACTTTTGTTTTCCTAACTCCAAGATCCCTGTAGATGAGGCCGAGGTCTATAATATAATATGTGCCAGCCTTGTCCATCAGAAACTTTTCTATTTGAGTTTCTTCCAAGTATGAGGATGATGCATTATAGCATGAGGTTTTCTGCTTTCATTGTGCTGCCTGTGTCTGTGTTCTCCTACACTGCAAGTGGCAGATTTTCCTCAAGTGATACTACTAGTAGGAAATAATAGTATACATAATTTGGAAATAAAATAGTCCCTTAGTTTCCAGAAAATGCCACACATGCTTAATCTTCTATTGCTATGACAATTAGAATATTGAAAGGGTATATTCCTGGGACTTTAGGCCAAGAGGTATGTCTTCTAGTGTTTGTAAATTGCCTCTTGTGGTAAAGAATCTACCTGGATAAACTTGCAACACTTTGGATAAGAAAAAGATGGAGGATTTTGGTGTTTGGGGAGAGGATGTCATTCAGTAGTTGGCAGACTGTAGCTTTTTCAGTGCCTGTGCCTCTTTGATCAGGATAAGAAACAGGGTTTTGTAGGTAAGGCACGCTTATAGAATTTAAATCTTTGTGCGCCCAGATTGAGGCTGAAAGGTGAGGTATGGAGAGCCTTTTTGCTCTGCTTTGTCAATATGCTCTTCTTATCTGGATTGAGCATATGAGTTATGTGCAGTGCAGTAAATAGACGTGAGTAGGCAGCATTTCCTCATGAACTGATCCACTTACTGATCGATAAACTTTCTTATTGACAGTCTGTAAATATGTATCTAATTTTATATCAGTCTGAGGTTTTGTACAAATAATCTGTGTGATACATGTTGCCTTTTTCACCGGTGCTAATATTCCAAGCCTCTAAGAAGTCCATAATAATAATTTGCCATGGAAAAGAGTATTTACCTCCTCAGGTAACTAGTCCCTCCACCAAAATTAGTGCTAGCCTAAGATGTGTCGTATGAGCAGTCTGTGCTAGAGACATGTCTGTCCTTCATAAAGTGTAGGTAAAGTCTTCTGAATTAATTTAACACCCAGAATATCCCTTGAGTGCATAACTTCGACAGTTGTTCTTCAGGCTTTTGTTTCCTAGGAGAAGTCCCTGCTTTCTTTGAGCAGATGAAACTTCTGACCTCAGCATGTTCTCTTATTGCTCAAGGATGCACTATAAGCAACACAATTCTCAGTGCCATTTATTTTCACAGTGACACCAGCTTGGCTGCTATATGTGCCAATGTGCTAATATAGTTCCTTAAAAGGAATGCACAGGATCTGATTGGCATCTCTTGTTTTCAGATTAAATTTTTTTTTGTTTATTTGTATTTTGACATATAAAGTTCTCTGCACATCAGCTGGAAAGTGACTGCTAGCCACAGCAGAGCTAACTTGGCTCCTCTTAAATAAGAAACTGTTACCAGGTGGAATTTTTTACCATTAGCCATCTTTAGAAGGAAGCTCTGTGACTTGAATTTTGTATTTTCCACTGTCATGCTTTGAAAAGAAAACAAGACCTCATAGGGAGTTATTTTACGAAAAGAAAGCATGTATGTCAGTGTCAAAGGTGTATTAGAAGATGGAAGATGGTATGGGGAGGCTTGGGAAAAGCATATGTGTTAGTGTAGCTGGAATATTTTAGCCATTTTTGTGAATAACAGCACTGCTGTGGTAACATAACAGCTCTGTTTTGAATACTTGTAATAGCTTGCAAATTTTCAAGTGATTACTTTGGTTCTTGGACAGACACTTCTCAGCCCCGTGGGGAAGTTCTTTCATCTATAAAAAGGCTAGAAGTTCTTCTTTGTTGGTTACGTAGGCACACAACATTTTCACTGTTTAAATGTTATTAGGAAGCTATTTAATTTTGAGCTTGAGCATCCGATGATTTGGATTTGGATTAAAAGTGAAGAGTGATTGTCTTTGAGAAGCACTTGGGACCTGTTTCACCCTTGTGTGTCCACTGCGATCAACAGAGTACCTCTGCTTTGTATGCCAGGGTCTGATTCTGTACAAAATGAGCTCTGTCTAGAACTGTGGACTGATGATGCAGGTAAATTTATAAATAAGCCCATTGTGCAAATCACCCCTAAGCTTTTGACATGCATATAAGTATCTGGAAGAGCTGTTTCTTTTTCCAGTGCGCGCTGCACTAGTTTTTTGTTGTTCTTCTATCAGAAATAAGTACTTTATGCTTTATTTTCTGATCAGAAAATGAGAAAAGATCCTTATATCTGACCTTTGTAACTTCTTTTAGGATCTCTCTTTTCCTCCTTGTTCATGTTCTTCTTTTTATATCAATCACTTTTCTCCCAAAATGGCCTCTCACTGGCCCTGCACACACCAGTGTGTCATTTCCAACCCTTTCAGAAATATTTCTGTGTGATACAGTTTCCTGCAGCATTCGCTGTTAATTTCTCCTGCTGCAACATGTTTCTAGCACACACAGAATGAAGCTGTTTGGTTCCTCACACTGCCACAAAATCAAACAGTTCAAGCCCTTCGCTTTCTTGCCCATCTGCGACCAGAGGTAATTCGAAGCTGCCTTTGCTTGGTTTCCCCACAGGAGCTGTTTATTAATCCAACAGTCCCTGTCCACTCTGTCTCCTGCGGCTCAGTTCCAGCAGAACGGCCTCCTGTGACCTGCCTTGCATCCTGCCACCATGGCAGGTGCAACAGAGGGAACAGCTTTGTTGCCATCTGGAATTATTTCTGTCTTTTCAATTCACTGAACTGCTGTTTTATCTCTTGTCTGAAAATTTCTTGGCTGTTCTGTAAATCCAGACTGCCCTTACCTTCTGACAGTTTTTAACTTCGTGTTTGGTGGTATGTGTTTTATGTTTGGTAACTTTCTGCAGTTCTTACTGTAGTGCAGCTTGAACTGTGTCTTTCATACAAAATATACTTGGATTTGAAGATCCTCAGACACACTCAACAGTGCAAGTAGTTAAAAATGCAGGTACAAAGTAGACAAAGTTATGAAGATTGTAACTTTAAGACCTCTAGGAGGGCTATGCAGTCTCTTCTACTGCTCTGCATAGAGATAATAATTAAAATTTTAGCAACTTATTTAGAAATTAATTATGTATAACTTACAAATAGTATTCAAATATAGTAGACAGATAGGTGTTTAACAGTTCTGCTCTTCAAAGAGCAGCCAGTTCCAGGGGGAATAGCCTTCATGCTCATCTTGTCTTTTCTTCAAAGTAGGTACAAATTATGGGTGCTTTTGTGAACAGACCTCCTTGTGCAATCCCTACAGTATAGCCTATGGGACACTGCAAACTATATAATTTGAAAGAAAGGTGGTTCAAAATCTGGTGGTTTGGGTTTTAATCTAAACTTTTACAAAGCTGAATGTTTTATTTGACCTACTGTAGCAAACCTTGGTTTGATTTTTCCATTGTTTTGAACAGCTGTATAGTATCAGCCAGTAACTACAGAAAGGCTAAAATATATTATTTCTTGTTAGAAAGTATAGATTTCTATTTTAAAACCATCTAACCGTTTTCACCGTGGTCTAATTTTTAAACAAATTGCTAAAGCTGTTTTCAGATGCTTTTTTTAACCAGCTTTTAAACCATCTCTCTTCACATTAAATAAAGTTAATCTTTGCTTCATTTAATCTCTTTAATCTGGTTAGCTCACATATCTCATGCTTAAATACTTAAGTGTTTCAACTGTGAAATAAACTATTGCAGAATAGCTAGAAAAAGAGAAAGGATGGGAAGAAAAAATGGATTTGCTTTGTTGTGGTTGCAGGATTTGCTCCCCTCTGTGCATGTCACTTTGGATGTTTCAGATGATTGGAGATATATGACATGTGCTGCTGCTATGAAGGGGAAAACCTATCTATGAAGTTTACTGGATTATAAATTTTGCTTGTAATTTTAAAAAGCCGGGATAAAGGGCACTGAACTAATGTAGGCTTTAAGTAAATTCTGTAGCCTTTTTTTTTATAACAAAACAAAACCCAGTGAGTTGAAGATTATACTTTATGCTTTACCTTCTTGTCATGCTGTCATCCACAACGTATTTGTATTTTAATAGAAGACTTTTTTTTTTAAACCTGTAAAACCTTTGGCATGTGTTTATACTTTGACAGCCACACAACTTTGTTTTATAATTACGAAAGGTTGATAAACTGGGATTTAACTAAGAGTAGAAAAAGGTAGAAAATGTGAGTTATGCAATCAAACTGATGTCTTAGAGCCTCAAAGTTTATTAGCTTGTTGTTTTTCCTAGATCCTGTTATTAGAACTTTAACCATCAAAATACATGCTTCAAAAATACATGCTTCAAACTAGTCTGGGTATTCACACCAAAACCAAATGGTGTGTTTGTACATCTTCTGAACCAGCGTGTGACTGGAATTGTCTTCTGATGTTTCATTCAGATGCCTGCCATTGAAGGGTAGAAGAGAAATGGAAAAGTTTGATGCATTTTCATTAACTGACACTGCTGAATGGTCTTATGAAGGCTGTTAGAAGTCTCTGCCATGTTTTCTTCTTTGTAGACTGGGCTGGGTAATCTCAAGACCGCTGATGTGAGGCTGGCCTTTCTCTCAGGAGGGGAGCTGGGTTAGGAAGTCTGCTCCATGGATTGTGGAACATTTCAGTGATCCCTAGGCTGTGCTTTGGGAGAAAGAGCATTTGTTTTACACTGCAAAGCTCACAACAACTTTTGGTGGAGTGCTGCTTTCCAGCCGTGTGAATGCTACCCAAAAGTTGGTTTGTCAGCAGAGAAGTTTGAGCATGTACTGATTCTAGTCGCTACTACAGGAATCCCAACACATTTCCTGTTTTGGTATTAGTCTTTCTTTCTGGTGAAGCTGTCAAATTTTACAAGACTGTTCTAATTGTATAGATCATGTTCACAAATACTACCTCATAAGTCATGCAAGCTGGGTAGGTGGTGTCCCTTGTATCTCATGTGTGAAAATGCATGTTCCTATCATGTGATCCAAAAATGTGAGAATTTTGGATTGATTCCCTCAGACTTGAAGTGTCTACACCTCAGAAGTGGCTCATATGTCTATGATGGGCAGATCAGGAGGTCACTTTGAAGCTACTGCGGAAGACACCTGGCAGTTGCTTTTTCCATTGCTGGGAAGCAGTGAGGACTGTGTTGGCATTCTGCATGGCACCGCAGTAGAAGTGGATAATTAGTTAGTACACTGAGGTTAGCAGAGGTTGGATGAAGCTGGTTTTGAACAGAAATTCCCCAGTTACCCTCTGCCACAAAAAGTGGGAGGAGGGTGTTTGTTGGAAGTTCTCTAGAGACAAATATCTAACTTGGACATTGAATAGCAGGTGCTATGTTTATCTGCATTCTTCTGCATCCTCACTGCAATAAAAAAGCACTTTTAGGGTGTTGCTTCACTGGATCCCCAGAACCTCTTCTCAGCAGGTGCAGCTGGAATTAACTGTGCTTACTGCATGTGAGAATACACCACTGAGGTCAGTGGCGTATTTTTTTGGTCAACAAACTGCACGTTTGAATTCAGGACTACTTAGATCATCTAAGTATGTGAACTCAAGCCTGGAATTGTTTGTTTTGGGCCATGTTTGTGTGTTGGTTTGTTGTTTTTTTTCAGTGCTTCAACTTCTCCCCTGACTAGTTTAGTTGTCTCACCATTTCCAGGATTGAAGTGCAGCTTCTCCAGTGGCTCAGAAGTACCTCAGTTTTGATGAACTGTAATCTGCAAAGCATTGCTCAGTTGGAGTTCTGGCTTACTCTGCTTCTGGTGTGAAGTTAACAACTGTTATGCTTTCAAGTAGGAGAGAGAGCCTCAAAAAACTGCTGTCCAGCATGGGAATGGGGAGTACATGTCTAGACATGCTTCAAGGCTTATCTGGTAGCACAGGCTCTTCCTGTGAGAGGGAGCTGGACTTGTGCCGTTAGACAAGTGTTATTTAGTGCAGGGGCCTACTGAGTGTTTTGGGGAACATTTTATAAGTTGACAATACATAAGGAGAAAACAAGCCAGCTTCAGTAATTTTTGGATGTAGCTGTATTATAGGGGAAACAAGCCAAGGGATACTGTGAAGGACAAGAACAGCGTATGTACAAATGAATGCTGTTGCTTCTAGTGTGCAAGAGGCGGGAATCCCGTTAGAAATCACAGTGTGGAGTATGGAGAAAACTGGGATTTCTAAGATCAGTTTTAATGCACTGGCTGAAAATGCTTCAGACTCTTCTGACTTGAAACATTATGAGTGTGAACCAGTAAAAACAGCATTGCCTTCCTTTAGAGCTTGGGATGATGCAGAGGTGTTACTGCAGAGAAATGATTGGCTTTTGGGCCATTATGTATTTGGCCTTGTCATATCCTTCTGCTCTGCAGGGCTCACTGGAAGGTGTAGTTGGTCTGGTCCATTTTAGGATTTCAGTTCCTAGCTCCATGTTAATGTACTCTGTCCACCACAGAGTTCTTACAGTTTTCTGTGCGGCTGCATCCTTTACAAAACCAACCTCTGCTGTTGGAAAGCGCCTTCAGTTTTGTAGGAGAGCCCTATTCGTGTTTGGACAAGTAAACATGGGGAGCATTAAACTGAGCCAGGCTTACACTGTTTGGTTGTCGCAAAAGTGGAAATCTGTAGCCAGGGTGAGAAGTGCTGGGCTGAAGGAGATCAAAGGTGCAGTTAGTTCAGTGCCCTGGCTCTAGTTCATCTCTGGTTTGTGTACAGAAGAGGCTTAAGGACAAGGTGAGAATACAGGGATACTCCCCTTACATGTATCCCTTTACTCTTCCGTCCTGTGGACTTTCTGACCCAAAAAGTTGCATCCAAGTTATGTTGTATAACCTGATGGCCTGTTTTGCCAGCAGGCTTCAAGGGAGAGCTTTTAAGATCTTACAGACTATGCCCCTTAGTGTGTAAAGGAGGCTGGAGTAGGGACTTTGCCAGTTCCCCATGGCTGCTGGAGAATACAGAGCTTGTACTGCTGAGGGGAGAGGGCACAAGAGGGGTTGTGACATAGACATGATGGGAGAACATGACTGGGACAAGAGGGACATGACTGGGACAAATTTGTGTCCCTGCTTTTGGAGCTGCTTGGGGTTTTGACACTGACTAGATACTGCTTAGAGCAACAGAACCTACGCTGGGGGCAGCAGATGCAACCTGAACACCACCACTGCAGAGGTGTAGGGGTATGTTTGGACATCCTCTTCGTTTTCCCAATGCTCAGTAAATTCTGGCTATTTACAATCCATATATATCTACATTTGTCTGCACTAGAGGAAACATATCTTTCTGAATCACATGCATTGTGCTCCCTACCCTAGGGATACTAACATTTGTGGTGGCTTCTTTAAGCTCAGCCTGTTTCTCAAGTAAGTCACTAAGCCACCGGTGTAATTTTCAGAACTGGATTTTATCTTTCTTTGGCATTGTTTTCCCATGTCCTAAGAGAGATAAGATTTCTTAATCTTTAAACCACCTATCCTAGGCTGTGAATTAGCTTGAATTTTATCAGGGAGAAGGAAGATGATGGTGTTGTCATTTTAAGGTTTTAATAATTGTTTTCATATTTCAAGAGGTATTCATAAGTGCTGATAAACAAACTTAATTCCTTGAAAGCAGCTTCTCCAACTCAAGTGGGAGATAATGCCTTTTCATTTTGAAATTGCCATTGTCTAAGAGCATGCTGTTCCTGGACCACAGAATCTAAAAAGCAAAATGCAATGCCTTTTTACGTCACAATTTCCATCAGGGGTTACTTGAACTGTGTCTTAAGTGTGGGATACAGACCAGAAATACTTATAGAATATGTAAAGCCAGTACCGATATGGAGAAGTAGTCATCATCATCATGGCCAGTCTTCGTGAATGAAGATTTGGGAAAGGTCTTTACCCTTCGAGCCTGCGCAGTGGATTTTTTAGGTGAGACACAGTGTGCGCTGAACTGAGCCCACCCTTTAATCCTGAGGTTCATCTGCCGGGGCCGAGCAAGCTTGGACAGTGGCAGCGAGGTTCTCAGGACGTAGGTTTGTTTAGAGTGACCTTCTCTTAGATGGATGGCCTTACAGGGCTGACGAGCTCCGTCTGCTCGGAGGAGTTCCCTGACCGGGAATCCAACCCAGGCCGCAGCGGGGAGAAGTAGTATTCTACGTGGAAATCACATTTGAAAGTAGGTGGGAATAGGCTAACAGTCCTGTTTCTACTAGATTAAAACAGTGTTTACAAGTTATTTTCTACTACATTAAAACAGTGTTTACAAGTTATTATCTAAGACAAAGTAATGTACTCTAAAAATGTGCACCAGCTTACAGGCAAACCAGGAAAGATTCAGGAAGAAAGAAGGGAAATATTATATTTAAAGTGAACTTTTTGTGTAAGTTCAACGCGGTTCATGGCTTGGGTGGGTTCTTTCTTTTGTTTGGTTTTCAGCAGTTTATTGGATAACAGGATTCACTCACTGACAGGAGAAATTTTGACATTAGTCTGACTGACTCTGGTTTTCTACTGCCTTACACTATGTGTAAATGCAGATCTGTGTGAAGTGTCACTAAATCTGAGCAGTTACACTAATTTTTTTTTACTTTGGGCACTATGCAGACTAACTAAGTCTGCCTCGGTTAGCACTTGATAAATTGCTCTGTGCAGCTGAAGAAAGCAATGCTGATTAGATGATGAGCTTAAATATGGCCCTCTAAAATACACAATGCAACACATTTGTCAGAAAGAAGAGTACCAGCTTATGTTGCTTGAAATCTTTAAGTGAACCATTGTTACATAGCTACATGAAAGAAAAAATAACCTATCTTCAAAGTGAAAAAATCACAAACTTTACAATTCCATTCTATCAAAAAGTTCTATTGTCTTTCCTTATGACCTAAATATAAATTGTAGAACAGAAAGTGAAAATCAGATTTTGGGATTTTACCTATGGCATTTCACAGTCAACTGACAGATGATGCCTGTTGACATCATCAACACTGTGATGACTAATAGTGCTAGATCAGGGCATTACGTAGAGAAGAGGAAGAAATAGCATATAGTCTAATTGAATATTTTGAGACAGTGCCCTACTAAAATACCACCAAGTAATATTTTGGGTTTGATCTATATTATAATGATATTTGAGCTAGTGGGCCTTACACAGACTTGCTCCTTTTTACTGTGGAAAATATGATGAATTAATATTTATTTATAATAACATCTTTTAATGTTTAGACCTATGTATTTCAAAAACAAGCTGGCTTATTTTCAAATTCTTATTAAACTATCTTTTAAGATGTTAATATAATTGAAGTCTGGAGAACTCTTGGGACAAGTAAAGGTTGAAATTTCTGGGGTTTGTCTCCCAGGTCAGATGTAGTGATCTTTTTCTGGAATTACTATGGAATTGAGACAGACATTGAAACAGAAGATACTCATCAAGAAAAGGCTTTAAAATGTTTGTGGTGTATTTGACGCTGCATATGGTTGTTCCATAAGAGCAGTATTGCTCAGTTTTTTGAAACCTTGGAACACCTAGGCTCATCATATCTCTTGTGAACAGCTTCTTTCAATAAGACAAATCCTCTTGCTTAATCTCTGATCTTGGATGGATTTTCTTATTGTACTGCTAAATGTGTGATAGTTGGAAAACAGGTAGTTTAAACAATGCTGGGGAGAATGGAAGAGAAACACTGCATGGATTTCTGTATTGAATGGAAGATAAGGATTTATGGAGTTTTTGATGCCTGGACTGGACACTGAGAAGAGCAGTAGAGCTTGAGATCCTTGAGACATCACAGTGCAACTGACCAGACTGGGTGACTTTTACATTAGGCCATCCAAAGTGTGCAGCAGAACAGCTCTCACAGTGTCATCATGTGAAGACACTAACAATTGGTGATGTGGCTGGTCTAGTACAGGGCCTCTGACTTCTGGCTTTTCCTGATGCTTCCAGAGGGAGATGTTAGGTTCTGAGAAGTGGACTTAGAGCCAAAGACGTATACGTAAAGCTGCTCTAGAAGAAATGGTCAGAGCATGGAAAGTGTGTGCATCGTTTAACCATCTGCATAACCTCCACACTAAATGCAAATTGTAAAGGATTCATTTTCTGTATTATGACAGAAAAGTTCCGTGTTTTATTGACCAGAAAACTAAATTACTTGATTCAAATAGGGCATGTGAGGCAGGAATAGAAAATGAACTTGAGTTTTGTAGATCTTAATTTTTCCTAAGCATAGAGAACAAAGAAGGTATCCAAAGCTGCTCATGGCAGCTGACACATTAGATTTTTATGTTTTGTATGTGAGACTTGTGTGGTTTGCACTATGTCATACCAACAAGGAAAGGAAACATTTCTCACAGGAAAGCAACACATGTTCATTAGTCATCAAATGTGATGGCACAGGGAGCACTGCATCACAGTGCCCATCTCTGAGGTGCTCTCTGAAAAGCAGGACCAGTCAGAGGTGAGACCAGACTGTAAGTGGTTTGGCAGATCTCTATACATTAGAGGGTAAACTGGAGAAGATGAGGTTTCTGGCCTCATTTGAAAAGCAAATACAGTGTTAAGCAGCTCCAGCTAAATGGGAGGTTTGCAAGCTCTGCAGGGGAAGGGCAGGCTAGCTAGCAACACGTTCCGAGCTGCATTAGGTGTTGCACATGCTGTCCATTGGAGTTACATGCAAACACCACCTCGACATTATGCTAGGTGTTCTCTGGTGCCATCCAGCTGCACTTCTTCCCCTTTCAGTTTGTGAACCACAGCCGGTTTTATCTGTGTCCTGTGCCCGTGCAAAGAACCAGAATGTGAGATTGTTTCTTCATGTGAAGATTGTTGAGCAAGTTGTGTATTTCTGTAGTATTTAATGTCTTCTGGTGCGGAGAGGTCTGAGGTGTGAGCATTGCCTGAAAGTATGAAGGCATCAGCATTTTCATCCATGCACCCAAAATCCCACAAGAGATAATAATGTTGAAAGGGGAATAAATACACTGAAGGCTGGAGGGATGTGAACAAGCCATTTAGGTTACCACCCAAAATCCCTGTCTGGACATTAGGGGCTGAGCACTGCTAGATTTAGTTCCATCTCTTTGCAAACCGTTGCTTCAGAAAGCATCTAGAGCATAGCCCAGGAGTCTTTGCTGGCTGATTTTGCTTCCACAACTTCATCAAAAGTGAAGGAAAATGTGTGCTCAGAAAGAGGGGGCACAGGGGACACATTAATTATGTTGCTGTTGGGGAAAATAACTGAAGTTTACAGTAACAAACCCCACATTTTACTGCTAAATAACGGGATATACCCAGGCATTTCACCAGCTGCTAAGTCTATTTGTGGGCTCTGAAAAGACTGCTTTACTTCTGCTGTTCTCACGTATGTTCCAAAGATACGTATGGCTGCGATACTCCTATCTAGTAAATTTTGTTCTCAGAACCCCTGTTAGGAGAGAACTGTCTGTATACCATTGCAGCCCAGGCCTTCCTTTAAAAAATGTTGTAGTGACAGAATTTGCTGTGAAGTTTAAGTAAAGGGAGTGATAAACCATACAGGAAAAAGGTTTCTGCAAGCTCACAGTCGACTGGGGCTGTATTCTGACAATTTGGTGCTGAGATCAAGCAATTTTGCAGTATTGAAATACTTCCTGAGTGCCTAGCTAGGATATTTAAAGTGAAAACTGTTGACAGATTTTTTTTTTTATAGCTGCCAAATTTAAATCAGGATATGTAATTGCTGAAGCCCTAAAATCATGTTTGCCAGTACGCCTGTGCCTGCTGTTACACCCTTCTTGCTGCTCTTCTTGACAGTGAATTCATGATGACTGTAGAAAAATAAGCTTCAAGGAATTTCTTTGGCGGTGGAGGATGGGGCTGATTAATGACTTTGGCAAAACAACAGATTAAAACTTCTTTACTGTTATTCCCATTGTGTATGATACTTGTTAAAAGACCACAATAAATCTTGGTAGCAGTGTTTACATTCAATCAATCTGAACTTGCAGGTGAAGACAGCACTGAACAGGAAAAATTTGGTTGTGGACAGGGTGCTTTTCATTGCTGCAGTGCTTGGGTCCTGTTTCTTTAAATATTTTTTCATTAATAACCTAGATGAGAACAAGCTCATTAGTGCAATATGTGAGCAATACCAATTGAAAGAAGCACATGAGAAGAACAGTAAGTCTGTATTGCATCACAGAGAAATTAACTTCATTTTGATAAAAATAAACTGAAAGGCAATTATTTTTCCAGAAGGGTGATTTAAAACATGTTAAGTTCAGGAAGAGACTTGGAGGGTGGCAGTGGCTGGAATTTTCACAGGTGAGAGACATGGGAGGAAATCACCACTGCATGGGTTAGCCACATACTCAGAAACATCATGTTTAACATAGAGATGGTAGTCTGGTGTGGCTGTAAATGACATATGATATTCATGGTTATTGGAAATACAGATGGAAATGAAAGCTGGAAATCATAGAATCATAAGAGTCAGCTAGGTTGGAAGGGACCTCCGAGATCATAAAGTCCAACCCTTGATCCACTACCGCTGTGGTTACTAGACCATGTCACTAAGTGCCACATCCAGTCTCTTTTTAAAAATCTCCAGGGATGGAGAATCCACTACTTCCCTGGGCAGCCCATTCCAATGTCTGATCACCCTCTCTGTAAAGCAATTCTTTCTAATATCTAACCCAAACCTCCCCTAGC
Source organism: Manacus vitellinus (assembly GCF_001715985.3). Lineage (NCBI taxonomy): Eukaryota > Metazoa > Chordata > Aves > Passeriformes > Pipridae > Manacus > Manacus vitellinus. The sequence goes on along the minus strand of NW_021939324.1, from coordinate 2,287,775 downwards.
ACAACTTGAGACCATGCCCTCTTGTCTTGCTGATAGTTGCCTGGGAAAAGAGACCAACCCCCACCTGGCTACAACCTCCTTTCAGGGAGTTGGAGAGAGTGATGAGGTCTCCCCTGAGCCTCCTCTTCTCCAGACTGAACAGGCCGCCCTCAGCCTCTCCTCACAGGACTTGTGCTTGAGTCTCTTCCCCAGCCTCGTTGCCCTCCTCTGGACCTGCTCCAGCACCTCAATGTCCTTCCTGAACTGAGGGGCTCAGAACTGGACACAGTTCTCAAGGTGTGGCCTCACCAGCGCTGAGTACAGGGGAAGAATCACTTCCCTGGTCCTGTTGGCCACACTGTTCCTGATCCAGGCCAGGATGCCATTGGCCTTCTTGGCCACCTGGGCACACTGCTGGCTCATGTTCAGCTTCCTGTGAATCCAAACTCCCAGGTCCCTTTCTGCCTGGCTGCTCTCCAGCCACTCTGTGCCCAGCCTGTAGCACTGCAGGGGGTTGTTGTGGCCAAAGTGCAGGA
>NW_021939324.1:2102279-2287236 GCF_001715985.3 Manacus vitellinus | reverse complement strand
CACTTGGCCTTGTTGAACCTCATCCCGTTGGAATCAGCCCAACTCTCCAGCCTGTCCAGGTCCCTGTGTAGCGCCCTCCTGCCTTCCAGCTGATCAACACTCCCCCCCAGCTTGGTGTCATCTGCAAATTTGCTGATGATGGACTCAATCCCCTCATCTAAATCATCAATAAAGATATTTAACAGAACTGGGCCCAACACTGATCCCTGGGGGATCAGTGATAAAGGCCCTTGAGATAGTGTGTCAGTGTGAGGATTAGTGGAGCACATGGAAAATGAGCTGAGCTCAGCAAGAAGTGACATGAGGAAAATGTATGAATGATGGACAAACTTTTAATGTGATTTAAAGAAAAGTGAGGTATAAGCCTTTGAGCTCCTTTAAACATGGATTGGAAAGAGTGCTGTATTGGGTCTGGCTGAGCTGGAGTTCATTTCCTCATGGTAGCCCTCACAGTGCTGTGCTTTGCATTGGTAGCTAGAAGGGTGTTGATAAACAGAGTTATCACGATACCCAGTGGCTGTCCTGTTCAACCTAAGCATCCCTCTCTTCCCATCCTTTACTCTTCTTCAGGAAACCTAAACTGAAAGGTGGTCTTTTTCAACCAGCCTCATTGTCAGTAAGGAGCTATAACTCACAATAGTTTATGTGTAAAAAACTTGGGTGCTGCTGGGGGATAAGGCTGTTGAGGTCTTGAAGTTACGGCTTGACACATCTTCACCATCACCTGTAGCTGTCTTCAAATCTCCCTTCTTTTCCAATGTCTTTAACTGTTGAACCTCTTGGGGAGGTTATGCTGCGTGTGAATAAAGTCAGATGGATTCCAGGAGCCCTGGTCATCATCTGCACAGGCTGCAGCTGCTGCACCTGCCTGCTGCAGGTTGGCAGCATGTCTGTGATGGTTTACTCATGAGGGAGCTCTCCACAAAACACTTCCAGAAACTTCTTAAGAAATGAAAAATGCTTATCCATGCCTCATTGATTTCTCTTTAATTGAGATTACGTTCTGGAGGAAAGTATTTAGAAGAAGTAGTTTAGAGAGTAGCAATTAAGATGTGTTTATATTTCTTCATCAGGGACAAATTTGGAGAGGTAGTGGAAATGGGTTTGCTGCTAATTAAAACTGTGGCTGAGTTACTAAAACTGTTGCTCTATGAGTATTCATGATGCTAGTGCCTTGGTAAGGTTAGTTTTCCAATGCCACTTGAAAAGCCTGGGCAAGTGCTGAAAGAGTGAATATTTTTTACATGGCTTGACTTGCTCCCTGAGTTCTTCTCTGCAGGGGGCACCTTAAACTGCCAAAATGCAGTGCTCCTTTTCAGTGAAGTTTTGTGGTGAGTAGCTCTGTCTGGTGAAGAGCCAAGATGTGTGACCTGTGGCCTGCGTCTAGGTGTGTGTGTGGCAAAGCCTAAGCCAATTGAATTACAGCCTGATAATTATGCAGAAATCCTTACTTATCAAGGAGCAAATTTTGGCTCTTATTTCTCTTATTAGTGAGGTTTTTTTATATGAATAAACCCACTGGTAGGATTGTTTACACTTTAGGAAACCTCTTCTAAACTGGAGGATGAAAACAACATTGAGCCTTAATTAGTCGTTTGTGTAACTCAGGTGAGAAGTAAATTCATGCTTTAATTATTTGCTGGAATCAAAGCATGTTCTATCCTAGAAAAAACATAAAGCAGGGAAGATTTGAGGAAATATATTAACAATTAAATGCAATATTACTTTTCAAGATACAGTGATACTTTGAGGTTGGCTGTCTCTGGGCTCTTGGAGACACCTGACCAGATACTTTACAGGGCAGTTCCCTAAGAGCTGTGCTGCCTTGCAGCTCACTTCCCCTCAGACTTGAGCTAGGCAGACTGAACCATTATTTTTGGGTACTGCCTAAATGTCCTTGCTTCTCTGGCAGCATTTCATCCTTAACCTCTGCAAAATCCATACGGAAAATTTGGCTTCTCCATATGTGGTTCTGGGGTGCTAGTCATGTCTTGTGTTGCAGAAATATTTCTGTAAGATGAAGACAAACAAAAGGTTTGGTTCTGTGGAAAAAAAGACTAGTGTCTCCCTCTCTGAAACATATTTAGTAAAAATACATACTTAAAAGAATTTCTGTTACTTCCAATTTGCACAGTTTCTGAATGTGTGTGTTAAAATGCTGTGCCTGTCAGGGAGCCCACACGATACCAAATAATGAGCTTCTCCTTTAGAGAGTGATGATGACTTTCTGAGCTGTCCCTGTATCTGCAAAGGAAAGAAAGAACCAAGCCACAATCACCACAGTATTTATCACTCTGTTCATTATACTTGAACAGCTCTTCCATCCCTAATACAATCCTCTTTTTTACCCTCTTAAAGGCATTACGCCTTTCAAAGACTGTTCGAGGTTCAGGTATGTGGCAGTATCATTCTTACAAGAGTGTGCTTTGACTGCCATGCTCCGTAATCGCAGCTCTCTGATTGCCTAGGAAGAGGGTATTGCTGTTTAGTATGTCAAAGTAGGATTTCAAGGCACCAAGAGCAAATGATGAGCAATTGCTTACCCCAGCAAAAGTGAGGAAGAGGAAGCTGGTGATGGCTGAAGAAGAAGCTGAAATCTTTACTCTCCCTGTTAATTTCAGTCTCAGTGTCCTTGGGTGTCAATTGAAGATGATGTCCCATAAGTTGTTCCATGAGCTGTCCTTTTAAAGCTTTTAATGACACACTTTATTCTGATACTAGAAATTATGAAATCCTGAGGAGACCATTTGCTACATCAAGACTGTGAAGAAGGTTAGTGTTAGAGACCCTGTGAGAGTCATATTTTTGATGGAACTGTCTCTTTCTACAGGGTATGAAAATGTTTCTGAGTCTGATTAAAGAATATGAGCAATGATTTTTCAGAATGGCTCTCTGGTAAGAACATAACTATCACAGCATACTCTGGAGATAGTCAAGAAGTGAAATATAAATGTCATTTTTACTCCATATATATTCAGCCTGAAATTAAACTGCATGTTTTTACCAATGAGACTGCTAGAACAACTGATAGATTGAGAAGTGAAATCTGTTAAAAGTGAGAGTTCTCTCCAGAAAAAACACTCCATCTTAGTACAAGGTTTCAGAGTTGCTGCAGAGTCTATTAAATGGAATTATTACATGACCTAAAACGATTTCTTCCATGCTATACAACAGTCCACCATCAATAACCATTACCTATTGTGGCCTTAGAGGTCTGTAAAGAAACCTTGGTCTGAAATTCCCTTACTCTTGTTCTCTATTTTCCAGCAAATGCCTTATTATGAGGAAAAGAACTTGGAAAGTAACATGCTCTTCATTAGAAGTTGATGAAAGACAACGAAAAAGGAATACCCCTTTGGGATGGAAAAGTAGGCATTTCCTGACTCAAAAATAAAAAAATTTACTTCAGTCATGAGCCAATTTAAATGTATTATTTCAGTAATGGCAAAATATGTTTCAAGCATTTATTTCAAACTAACATGTTATGTTTAAAGTGATGTATAAGTAGCAGTACTGCCATCTCCCCATAATCCTGTTCTCCAGAAGTCACCATATACAGAGTCATAGGGAAGAGCAAGAACAAGGGCAAGCAGATCTGCTAGTTGTTTTATATACTCTTGCAGTTTCCAGCTAATAACTTTGCTTTCGTTTCACTGAAATACTTCTTCTAAGTCTTTTGGTGATGTTGGATGGAGAGATGTGTGCTCTTTCAGGACCTTGAAAAATGTCCATCTAGTTCTGTTCAGAAAGCATCTAAAAGCGTAAAAGTTGGTTTTTATTCTGTGAGTTTTTCCAGATCTTGAGAGTCTTCTGACTTTTGTCTGGGTCATTTTATCAACAGGACATTTCTTGTAAAGGATTTGTTTACAGGAAGCTGAATGCCTCTGTACAGAATACTGTGCTTCTCTGAAACAACACATAGCAAGCTTCTATTTTAAAACTATTGTAAAAAATTAATGGATTTCTTTTTGAAAGCTTCTCTTTCTGTGACATATGGAATATAGATTTTTATTATTATTTTAAAAAATTTTTTTAGACTCCTTATGTTACATATTTCAGGTTTTGCTGAGTGTGGACTTAGATCAGAAACAGGACTTGTGGGATGGAAACTCTTGGCAAAGAGCCAAGATAAGCTGGACATACTCAAGAACTAAGTACCTTTCTGCTTCCAGTGTTTTAAATCCACTTCTCTCGTGGAGCTGGCTGTTTAAGGCTGAGTTTGTTGAACAGCCTATACAGAGTTCTAGTATCATTTTGGTGTGAATCTGTAGATATTGTCTGTTAATTCCCTTGGGTTTTTCTGTTCTGTAAACCAACCATATAAAATTACTTTCCTCTAAGATACTACCTTTCAGACATTCTTGAACAATAGAATGTGTAAGCATGAATTGATAGGTGAACAAACATAAAAAATAATCTTATCTCTTGCTGACTTAAGTAATAGGAAATATTTTATGAAATGAACATGTCTTTATGAAACAGATATGTCTTTTAACAAAAATAAGCCTTTTTATATTACCTGCATGACCTGGAAAGTATGGTAGTATCACCACTTTGCATAGGCTTCTGAAATCTCTGTGAGAAACCAAACCATTATCACTTCTTTTTATTTAATAAATAAAATTTTAAGAAATTTTTCAAGAGGCAGAACCTCCTGACAAGGTTATGAAAGTATATTTCACTGCAATGCCGATTTTGCTGTCTGCTTCAGGAAGAATTTCACCTGGATGACTAAATGACTGCTTTACTTTTACGTGCCCTGAAACACTGACTAATTTTTAGGCTTTTAGGAGCAGAAGTTTGGGTTTTAGGAGCCGGAAGCAGGCAGTGATATCTGAAAATACTTACTTAGACATTATACAGCTAATATGTCGGCTGGCACAACATTGCTCTCCAGATTGAACAAGGAGCGATAGTTGTGGCACAGTTAATCAGGGGCATTTAATCATGGCTTCAACAGTTGCTTAGAACTAGATTTTTTCCCTCAATTTATTTCTTCCTTCATAGTCATTAGACTTACTTATTTGATGTGCACAACAGATAGTGCAATCGCATTGACTTGTAGAATTTTTCCTTTCTATACTCTTTCTTTTGACATTAGTTGTGAAATTTTTCATCTTTAATCTTTTAAAAATCAAACTTATTTTGTAGCATTGGAATTAGGTATTTTCTTTTCATCCTTTTTTGGGAGAAAAAGCAATGTTTGGTAAGGGTTTTTCTTTGGCTGTTTATTTTCGCTATGGCAGAATAAGGTCTCAAGTGTGGACAGTTTAGAATGAATGTATGAATATAGACTGTAGTGGAGTGGTTGGATTAGACAGAACAGGGTGTAGCAATGAAAACCACATTGTTTTCAGCAGTAACTTTTATTCAGTCTTTCTGTCTAAAGTATAATCCTTCCAGCATCAGAGGTGCTTAGGTAGAACTTGGTTCACAGGATGTTTTATAGAAGCTCAAATTGTAAAAGCTTACTCATATGGTCAGAACAGGAGAAGTCAGACTGTAAATAGGGTGCAATGTGGCTGTCATTCTGGTTCAGTAGCTTAAAAACATTTGGGGTATAGTAAATTAAAATTCCAAAAGGTCCTTCTTGAATGCAATGACCCAGTGAACTTCCCCAAACACTTGCATAAACTTTCTTACAAGAAGCAGTTATGTGTGGGAAAACAGTTTAGGGAGTTTACTCACCACTACTCACAGCAGAGTAAATAGTCTGACTGATAAACAGGCTGCAACATTCAGACAGTACTATTAGTCCCAGCCCAATTCACTGTTTCAAAGCAAACTGTGGACCAAGTTACATAATATGAAAAGTGAAAATCTATGCTTGGAATGCGTGTAAGGACTGTGAACAGCTGAGCTATAACATAATGGATGAAAACTTATAAACTACTTAAAGACAGTGAACTGTTTTGCTAAGTGATCAGCAAAAGAGTAAAGGTAATGAAGACATTTTTACTTCCTTGTTTATAACACTGGCACTAGACTCAGAAGAAATTAATATCTGTATTTTTCGTGCTTCCAGGTGCTTAATGTTGGGTGGAGATGAACAGAATGCAAATATTTTTCTGTGGTATTTAACATATTTAACAAGTGCTTACCTGACAGTCTGAGATTTTATTTTTTTACTCAGGTAACATGCATACATGATTTTACTTTCATGAGAACTAGTAAAAGTTTAAATGTGGATTTTTAAATGCGCTTGGAATTCATGAAAGCATGTTCTTGAGAAGTCAGAATTAGGTCAGTGATGAGGTCCATGTACATGTTGCCCCAAGGTGGCCCATATGAACTTTAAGTAAATGTATGTGGAGGCCCCTGAGGACAAGAAGTTTTTTGTTTTCCAGGCATTTTGAAAGTGACCATGTATGGGATGTTTCCCCATTCCCTAACGCAGAGCAGACTACTGTCTGTCTTCTGGGTGTCCTGCTGATTTCACCACGTTCTTGAATTCCTGGAAAGGACAGTGAGTGGGATTAGGATGTAAAAAATTATTGCAAGGATCCATCCCAACCTTTTAATGGTGTATGTACATGTTGCAGAGTAACTCTTTAAGCTCACATTCAAAGAAGTCCAGCACACTTTTTAATTATATATATAAATATTTATGTATGTATGAAGAATTGTTTTAATTTTGTATATATGTATATATTTATATTTTTATATATATATATGTGTGTGTGTAAATACAATTCTTTAATTCCTATTTTTCCAGCTCTTGAGCTAGGCTTTCATCTATAGTGATCTCCTAAAACTAATTATCCTATGTACAGGTCTTCAGGGTAAAGAAGTTAAAATGCAGTATGACTTTTCTGCTCAGAGTTTATCAGTACCTAATTGGTATATTGGAGCTAGCAATATTCAGTGTCTTTATTCCTGTGTTGGACACCAGCTGTGCCACTGATTTGAGAGATGGTTATTAAAAGTACCTGAAAGATTAACCTTCTCTTCATCAAATACCGTAACCAGCTGAACACAGAGGTTTGTAGCTACTGGTCTCCTTGAGTCTGAGTGAAAGTAGTATCACTCATACGTGGTCTTCAAGACTGCTCATTCACTTTTACTACAGAGAGATGCTTTAGTCACTGGGGTTTCTTTCTTGAGTTAGGGACGTTAGCTCTTTGAAACACATTGTTAAAAATGGACTGATAGAGACAGGTTGGTCCAACCTGACCCTCTCCCCTCTGTGCATACTCAAAGGACTTGAAGATCACAGAGCCTGAGCTTGCTCTACGCTGCACATGGGCACAGGGCTCATGTGCTGGAAAGGGTAGTTATGAGATGTGTTATTTTAAATCTTTGTTGAATTTGTACAGTTACGTGGAATTGTTGAGTCACGGAAGAGTTTGATTTGGAAGGGACCTTGAAAGGTGGTCTCATCCAAACCTCCTGCAATAAGGAGGGACATCTTCATGAGCAAACACTTGCCAGAGATGAGCATGGTTTTACTTCAAGTCAGCTCCTTGTTAGACCATCCTTCCATGTAGGAAAGCTGAGGGTTGCTCTTCCTGTACTGGGAGGAGATATGCAAAACCAGCATTAACATGAACAGGGATTTGAAAAATGTAATTTCTCTCCAGTCATGGCTACTACCAGTAGTTTTTTTTCTCTTCCTTTGCACTCTTTTGTCTGTCCATCTCTTATGCTTGTAGACTGTAAGATGTCCAAGGCAGACAATGCCCATGACTTAGCACACTTAAGTTCTGTGCAGGGGTATTATTAGTAAAATACCTAATTCTAAAGAGAAACCCCACCAGTAAACAACAAAACAAGAAACAAAACCACAAAAAAGCTGACAAAACAAACAAACAAACAGCAAAAAAACCAACCCAATGACAGAGTGAGAGCAGAGATCTCAAGAACTGAAAAACTATCCTGGGATGAATCCTGATTATTTTGAAGTCTGTCTTTTTGAAGACAAGACAAAACCTTTCCTCTACAGGAAAGCAGATTTCCCCTTCAAATTACAAAGGTTTCACATGATGATAAATTAATCACTTGGTTAGTAGATACAATAATTTGGACATGTGTTAATCATTGCATTGGCTCTTAATATGTATGTGCATGTGTGTGTTTGCATATGTATACATACATTTTTCTGTGTTTTTTGCTTCAGGTGATGATTCCCTGTTGAAAGTTCTGAAGGGATGAAATTAAACTTCATTTTGCAAACTGCACAAAGTATATGGGGCAAATCAAGGGACAAATAAAAAATCTAAAAAAGGAAAACTTGTTAAGAAAGTTTTTATATCTTTGTAGGAAACTCTGAAAAGCTCAACAGTCCTTTTTCAGAGTAAACATTTCCACTGTATTCTCCAATTCTCTATTCCTCTGTTCTCTGTGTGTGTGGCAGTGTTGAACACATGGGCACCCTATACTAGGTAGAGCAGAAGCAGCTGAGCAGTGATACCTGTCTTGCTCTCATAAGAACTCATATGGGAACTCTCAGAGAACATATGTAATTTGTGTCTTAGTAGTGATTTCTGTTCTGTTTGGCAAAGAAAAAGAGTGTAATTGTCAAGGCAAATTATTTACTAGATAGTTCATATCATTACCTCTTTACCACTTGTAAATGAAAGTACCCCAGAGAAGTTCACTTAAATTACCAGATCCTGTAGTGACTGGACAACTCGCATTTAAAAGATAAATTACAGTTCTTTCCTTTCTTTCCTTTCTTCCCCTCCCAGAACTTGTGCATGATCTGTCTGATTTGGCTGGAAAAATGTGCTGGGGGAAGAAAACTTGATATGGGGATTGTGTTCTGCTGTGGGGTGGCAGTTCTGTGTGTGAAAGCTGCAACCCATCTTCCTGTTGCAAGTGGGTACCAGGCACTTCTAGCAGCCCCATGATTTGAACTTGCATGTTTGCAAGAGTACGCTTAAGCTCAGTAACTCTGTGTCAGAGACGTGTCTCCTGTGAATAACTTGGTGTTGATACTTTATCTTAGGTGATGAAAATCTAGAATTTAGGTCGACAGGTCAAGTGTTGTCTCTGTGCCTTCAAGCCTTCTTAGTAGCTAAAGCGTGGCTTTGGCAAAGTGCCATCTGTGCGTGCTCAGCAGTGTAGGGTGAGCTCCTCCAGGACTTCTGACCAGCTTCAGAGACAACCTTCTCTGCAATGCATGAATCTTATCTGTAGACTAAATAGTGTCATCTGAAGCAAAATAGCTTTTAGCAGTGAAACAGCCCCTGGCTTTGGAGGCTTTAGACAAATTCTGTGCCCTTTCCATTTCTTCAGTTAAATGCTTGTCATCCTACCCAGCTTTGCTGTGATTGGACACGTGCTAAGGATGTTCTCTATCAAATGGAACCTAATAGGGCATTGAAATATTGATGAATAAAACGTTAATTTTTAATTCTCCATCGATCTTTACTAATGGGAATCCAATGTGCTTCTGTCCAAGAGACTTTCTGACATTATGTGGTTTAATGTGTCTGCACATTAAATAAAGCATGGAGCTACAGGGTTTTACTTTGCAGGTGCTTTGTTTAATAGAAGAAAACAATGGAATCGTTTAAGTTGGAAAAGACCTCTGTGATCGTCAAGTACAGCCACTGACCTAACTAGCAGGTCCACCACTAAACGATGTCCCTAAACACCACATCTACACGTCTTTAAATACCTCCAGGGATGGTGACTCCACTTCTTCTCTGAGAAGCCTGTTCCAAACTTTTCAGTGAAGAAATTTTTCTTAGTACCCAATCTCAACTTCTCCTGGCACAACTTGAGGCCATTTCCTCTTGTCCTGTCATTTGTTACTTGGAGGAAGAGACCAACCCCCATCTGGCTGCAACTCCTTTCGGGATAAAGTCTCCCCTGAGCCTCCTCTTCTCTGGGTTACAACACCCCACTAACTCAACCACTCCTCACGAGACTTATGCTCCAGACTCTTTGCCAGCTTTGTTGCCCTTCTCCGGATGTGCTCCAGCACCTCAAAGTCTTTCTCACCGTGTGCTACTATTTGTAGTTATGCCAATGTCCCAAACTCTGCTCTTTGGTGGTTACCACATAATGCTTCATCCATTGAGCTAAACCAACCATAAGGTCTTCATAAGCTTATGCCACAGATCATATATTAATAAATTACATATATTAATAAATTAATAAATTCCAATAAATTATTGAGCAGATGTGGACAATGATATTATCTAAAAGCAGATGCAAAACTTGTGAGTATGTAGTTACACATTCCTTCTTTGTGCTGGATCACTGGCCTGCCATCCTGAATAGTTGCATGTGTGTTTGTGACTTGGGAGACCTGAGACAGATAGTGTGATGATTGTCTCACTTCTGTCCTCATTTGTGTTTCGTTTTCTGATGGTTTTGCCTGACTAAAATGCATAGATTTCTATTATGTCTGTATTTTGAAATATATGATGATGGTCAAAAATCCTGATTTTTATTTATGAGATAGAACTTAACAAAAAACAATGGAAAAGAAATGTTAATCCCTGCTTTTCATAGTCAAACATTGTTTCATTGAAATGGATGAAATACAACTAACATATCGGAGCCTCTTCATGCTCCAGGATAAAGGAGCTTAGTAACACTACAAGAAATAGGGGCAAAGAACTTCAGAAGATAGGGAAATGTCTCCTTTTGCCTCAGGAAAAATATATTATTCAGTGACCTCCACTGTGCCTGACTGAGCCAAAACCCATCAGAGTCGTGCTCAGGTTGCATTTCTGTTGAAGTGAGCCCAGGCTGCATTTGCATAAGCAATAGACACTCAGTAGGTATGGCCACGAGGAGAAGCTGGGTAGGTCACCAAAATACCTACTTCACTGGTGGTTGTCCAGAATATCAGTTCCAATTGTGTGTTTGCCATTGAAGCATTTATGTCAGGCCCTCTTTGGCATTAGAAGTTTAGCCACTCCACTGCCGGAAAAGATAAACTTGGATTCTTTTGCTCTTGCCTCCTTGATGTGTTTTTTTTTTTTCCCTGCAAAACTGGGGAGATGATTGCTGGTATATGCATGGTAATAAAGCTTGTCAGACACAGACAGTCAGAATTCTTCTGAATTCACATTTAATTTATTCACGGCACAGCATGCAGCAAAGCTGATGGCAAGTTAATGTGCTGCACTTTAATGAGATATCTGTTTGCCTCCCAGGTTTTGAGGTTTTTGCTAGTTTTATTTATCAACCTGGCCAAAGCCAAAGCCATAAGGCATTACAGATCTACACTAAAATATTTTATTTACTTAGCTGATGCTTTTGCCAGAGGAGAAATCGGTGAAGTAATTAAATAGTGCTGCTTTTATTTTAGAACAGACATGGGGTCTTTTTGAGTATACAATACGTCCTTCTCAGTGTTGTGGCTCACAAATACTACCTAGATCAAAATATTCTATTCACAATTTCCCAGTTTTGATGTAATTAAATTTCCACCTGTCTTTGAAAATTCACCCCCTCATTCTCTTTAGAGGTGTATATTTCAGGGGAGGAGAGACGGAGGGAAAAGTGTAGCAACTCTGTAGTATGAAACGCAAATGCAGAAATTTCAGTGTGACAGAGCTGCAAAGTCTCCCATTAAACAATAGATGATATGGCTCCACTCAGGTTTTGAGATCTAGTTCATGCCAATTGAGTTCTTGTGTTACAACTTAGTCTTTTAGCAATTGCAGTTCCTCCTCATTAGCTAATTACTGCATCAATAATGAAAAGAAGATGAACTTTAGTCAAGAAAATGATGTTGTGATGTATCACTAATGAAACCATTTCTGTCACACAGTGGGAGCATGCCGGGATCGGGCTGTGGATGGCTGTGAAATGCCAGCCCTCACGGGTCTGCCAGCCCCTCCCACGGTGGGTGGAGAGGAGCACAGTGCGTGGACACCATGTCATACAGCAGTCTTGCAGTCTGAACTGCGCGTGTCAGTGTAGGTGTCCTCTGAGAGGCTTGCGTTAATTTATCTAAAGCCAGTTAAAATGTCATTTTAAGTCTTGCTAGTACTCATGCCACTCTTCGGTGGACTCGGAGTCCAGCAATGTAGGTTGTTGGACTGGATGATCTTCAAGGTCTTTTCCAACCTAAATGATTCTGTGATTCTATACAGAAACATTGTTTCTGTACACAAAAGAGTGCTTGGAAAAGGGTCTTTGAGACGGAGCTAACATCTTTTGTGTGTGTTAACCTTTAATGTCTAAAACCTGTCAAAGTGAAGGTCAGATTGACCTTTCAATTCACTGTTGTACCTTTGCATTATGTTTTCTGCAAAGCTAAAACCACATTTTGCAGTAGGAATACAGTCAGGTTATGAAACTGTAGTTATCTTTCAGTTTTGTGCACCCTTTGTGATATAAGCTATTGTCTGTTTGGCTACAAATGCATAAATAAATAATTATTAGGAAATAACTGATAGATTTATGGGGAAATGCAATTACAGGCTTTAGTTGAAATGTGCCTGTTGTTAGGTACAATGTTCTCCTGTTTCTTTGCTGCTAACAGAAGGCTGAGAGAGTGGAGAGGAATGGGGAGGGAGTGTATAGGAGGGGATATGCCACTGAGCATAATCAGTTTTGGGAACAAGGACAATCAAATTTTGTCCAGCCCTTTGCTGAGAGACTTCAGGAAAATACATGCAAGGTTTATATTTGGAAATATCAAACTGTGTTTGGCATTCAAGTCAGGTAATGTAACCCATAGAAATCACAAGATTGAGCCAACCTTCTGTGCGTTTCTTCAAGCAAATTAAGAAAATGTTAATTTCGGATGCTGTGCAGGTGGAAAGATGCACATAGACAAAATATCAGCACATTTGCCTATCTGTAATGCTTTTTATTTATAAATGTCTTTCTTTTCTGTTGGACCATGAGCTGCCTGTTAAGCTGTGTGTCTCCCCTCAGATGCCAATATCATGTCAAAAGGAAAAGTTGTGCATGTGAGCAGGGATGGCTGGTGGAGGTCACTGAGGGAGAGGGGCTCTGCCTTCCAGCAAGTGCCACCTCTGTACTGAGACAGTTCACACATCCTCTGGGGTTTCTTTTCCACCTGAACAATAGAGCCTTTGATATCAGAGCAGTCTGGAGTTTAGTAGTTATTTACTTGGCAGAGAAAAAGGCAAACTACTGCCACAGACTGCCAAGTGGTGTTACCTATATTGTTAAGGGCTGGCATTGAGTCTGTTGATCAAGCATTAATGGGATTAGCTTAATGAAGAAATTTATGGTTCACAAAAAAATATTAAAAGTTTAAGAGGTTTGGGTTTTTATTAGCATCCTTCCTTTCAAGAAATCTTTTTAATGACTTAACTCCAAATTTGTATCCAAAGGTGTTCAATCTAACATTATTGTTATTTTTCTCAATGCATTTATAGGGTTCCAGGATTACTTTGTTGCTGACAGTGGGTGTTTTCATCATATTAATAAGATTTTTTTTTCTTCTTTTGTCTATTACCAAATTATTTTGCCAGCATTTTAGGGTTTGCTGTTGGTTGTGTTGCATTGATGTTTTTTAAAGTGTTTTGAAATACTTTTCTTGTTTCAGTTATTTCCTGTGGAGTTGAGTTAGCTGAGTGAAACAGATGACTTCTCAGTGTTTTAAATTCTCTACCTAGTTGTATATAGTAGTTAAAAATGAATAATATTTAGAGGTTGAGGGTATAGGTCTTCTGGGTATGATGTGTAAATTTGAGAACTAAATGGTAATGTGGCTTCATTTTTCTTCGTTTTGGGCAATCTCCATTCAGACACCAAATTCAGTATCTTCCCTTATTGCAGCAGTTTCCTTATGACTGTGATAGTCCCAGGCACATAGAAAAGGTAATAATTTTTGACGACCAGCGGCTATAATTGGAAAAAATTGGATAAACTTTTCGATATAGAAAACCTTTTTCCAGGCCTGAAATGGAAGCAGCAGACTTCAAGCTAAGTACAAAAATACAACCTGACACTAATACTAGTGCCATCTAGGAATATATGCACTCTGAGTAGCTCAGTCTGTGAAACTTGAAAGTGTAACTGTCGGGATATCAAGTGGATTCCAACCTGGATTGTGCTAAGCATGTTCCAAAAACTGCTTTCCCTCAGCACATCAAAATCTGGGCACTGTTCTCCTGTCGTGGTGGGAGAAATACCAAGACAGCTTGTGTAATTTTAGTTTGTCTGACAGAAAGTGTTACGCTGTTTCTCCCCAAGGATGTAACTTACAGAGAGCACTCAGATGGGGTTTGTGGTGGTTCTCTCTGGGCTGTGTAAGGCCACATATGTTCCTCCCTGCACCCTCACACACAGCAAACATGCAGAGGAAGGGTGCATTTCCCGCGGGTGTTTTTGCAGGACCCGTAGCAGCAACTCTGGTCTTGTAGGCTCTCCCTCATTTTGTCCTTGTCCACACCTCCCTGCCCACAATGTCAAACACAGGGTGCTCAGACCTGATTTTAGAACCCAGCTTGCCTCAGCCCAACAGGTTAGTCCTGGTAGCTGTGCAGGGCTGGTTTTGGCTGCATCCTTGTATTAATGACCCCTACTCTTGAACCTGAGTCAGCACTTCCCACAAAGCACCATCACCTTTTCTCCTGTGCTTTTCTTTTGTATTACTGTGGGGGAGAACACTGTTTGAGAATGAGAGGTTTTTTTCCAGTCAGGCAGCCACTAAGCTCCATGCCGCTGCTCACTCACTCCCCTGCCAGTGGGGTTGTGGAGAGAATCAGAAGAGTAAAAGCTATCCTCATTGGATGAGGTAAAAACAGATTAATAGGGAAGGAAAAAGCCACGCACACAAACAAAATGACACAAGGAATTCATTCACCACTTTCCATGGGGACGCAGGTGTTCGACTAACTCCAGGAAAGTAGCTCTCCATCACACGTAATGGTTATTTGGGAAGACAAACGCCGTCAGTCCAAACATCCCCCCCCTTTCTTCTTCTTCTCCCTTATCTTATATACTGATTATGATCTCATGTAGTATGGAATGTCCCTTTGGTCAGCTGGGGTCATCTGTCCTGACTGTGTCTCCTCCCAGTTTCCCGTGCACTCCCACTCTCCTCACCAGCATGTAAGCGCTGCTCAGCAACAACAAAAACATCCCTGTGTTATGTCTCTGTAGAAGTTTCTCTGATTCCTATCTTGAGCAAGGCAGATGTGTTCCTTGTTGAGGGCTTCTTCAAGCTATCCCATACAAATGTAGCTACTGTAATTGTACCTCAGTGAGACAGAAAAGAAGTAAGACTCTTTGTTCCTTACCTATCTTCCACAGCGGGGTTTTCAGGGTTACAGTTTTAGACTTTAAACTTCTGAATTAAGTGTAAATGGACTGTAAATTCTTTCAAAGTACAAATTCCAGACTCTTGAGACCCAAAGTTGCCCATTAATAACACAGGGATAATATTTCCCTTCCTTTAAAGATGCATTCATTAATAGTAGAGATATATATGCTGGGATTCATCTCACCTAATTTTATCTGACTGAGCTGCTTTTTCTCATTTAAAGAGTGGAGAAAAAGAATCACCTTCACTAATGAAGCATCCTAACTTATAATAGTCACATATATGTGAACAGGATAAATACACTCCAGAGGTCCCTCTTTGTCATCTCAGAAGGAATTTAGATGGTGGTTTAGATGAGGCTTGATTTTAAGTGGTTTCAACTGGGTGAACTAGATGGTGTGTTAAACGTGGACAAGCTAAGTGAATGTTCTTCTGTGTGATAAAATTAAATACCCAATGAATTGCTGTTCCTGCAAACAGAACCTGTTCAGATGGAGGCAGTTTTTTGTGCTAGAATTTTGTCATGATTTCCCAGTTTCTGATTTTTAATGGTGAGGATTCAAATCCATCCTGAAAATCTGTAGGTCTAAATATCACCATACGGTTGCAGGGGCAAAATCATGAAAGCATATCTTTCCTTTGGCTTGGTTTCAAACAGGGTGACATCATTTTTATCAAACTGCCTCTATTAGTTCTTTAATTCAGCAAACAGAGATTGCTAAGTAAGGTTCCTTTTCCAGCCAAAACGTCAATCAGAACTGTAAGCTCTGCAGAGTACTGTACAAATTAACATTTAAACATCGCTATTGTAGTAATTATTTTGAACATCTTTTTTTTTTATGACACTCAGAAGAAAAGGGATGACTTGTCGTTGAGTTTCCAGACTCTAATTTTCTCCCTATATAAGTGTGCTCTGCCGAGATCTCTTTCCCTTCTGGCTGTGCAGTGTTTCTGTGCTGCTCATACCCAGCTGGGAGCTCCCTGTCTTAGTTATTGACCTGCCACAATAGAGGCAGGAAGAATCCAAACAGCCTTTGTATATGTGGTTTGAATGTTCAGGGGATCTGATGAATAGACAAACATATGATTTGACTGCTAGGGAGATGATTTGATGGCAAACAAAAGGTCACATACCAGCAAAACTGTTAAATGGTGGCATGAGAGTGGGACTGCTGTTCTGCTCCCTATTCAATTTCCTCCCACACTGGGAGCCAGCTTCTGCCTCCACTGCAGCTGCTCTTGCTGCATGGGATTAGGGAGTTCTTTGGGTGATGTGCTTGTGTGAAGGCACTAATGGAGTACATAGCAGACAAGGGTGGAATTCAGCACAGATCGTAATCCTCCTTATGGGCTGTTGATGTGTGGCATCATATGCAAACCCATGCCTGGCACCTGCATTCACACTTGCCTCATCATCCTTGAATGTATCATTGACTGTCCAGAGTGTAGTGTCCTTTTGTGCCTCTGCTCTTGCTTCACTGGTGAAAACCAATCAGTGCTATGAAATCTGGCTCTTTGTGTGCAAATAATTGGACCATCTTTTTTCTGGAGTTCTTCAAAGGATGCTGACTTGTGGAAGAGGGAAACAATTAGTGTTTCATGTGGATTTGTACCTC
Source organism: Manacus vitellinus (assembly GCF_001715985.3). Taxonomy (NCBI): domain Eukaryota; kingdom Metazoa; phylum Chordata; class Aves; order Passeriformes; family Pipridae; genus Manacus; species Manacus vitellinus. Next base: position 2,270,409 of record NW_021939324.1, on the reverse strand, counting down.
TTCACAGATGGGTATGCCAGTAAAATGAGGCAAAAGGTGGAACATATCTTCTGCTTTTTTGGATAGCTAAGTACCTGGAGCGAGAAATTCCTGTGCTTCAAGTGCACTTCAGCAAATAAAGAAGGCATTGTATTGCCAGTCTCTTCTCAGGCAAAGTAACTTGCAGTTCAGAAGCTTTTCTTCTCAAGGTTTTGTGCTGATTATTCCTTTGGCTTTCACTTACCTGCACAAAGTTTGGGTTTTGTTATTACTACTTAGGGAAGATTACAGTTCACCTAGAAGATTCAGCAAATTCATAAACTCTGCACTTGATAACTGAGCTCCAATAAGCCTTCCTGGAACAATGCTCGTAAGTCAACTGTGGATGTTGAAGAACTACATAATAATGAGATCTGAACTTCAGTAACACCAACAGCTATGTCACTATTATAAAGGGTAGAAATCTTTAATTTCAGTTTTAAAATTGTGTTTCTTCAATAGCAGTAGTACTGCATGTTGTAGTTAAGCACCACCAGTCTTAAAACTGTCTGTCTCACTTGGAAGATTCTAGCTGTCATTGACTCACAATAATAGACAGACTCCCACAAGTCAAGGTTTGAAAGGTCTTTGGAAACAGAAAGATAGAAGGATACATTCAAAGGGTTTTTCAAAAGAGCTGAAGATTAGTTTCTATGTCCTGTTGAAATGTATTTGAAAAAAAATACTAGTCTCTATAGCAAAGGAATGATTTTTTTTTCTTTTTTCTTCATTGTAATCAATGAACAGATATTTTAATACTTTTACCTAGTAGTTTGCAAGTGACTTTTAGGAAACCAGAGTGCTTGAAGTGAAAACAGGCATGTCATAATCCATTATAGGAAAAAGTATCTTTCCTTTTGCATTAATGAATTCTGTAAGATTTATGAACTGTATGTTCATAAAGATGCACAACTGCTTCAGAACAAATGCATCACAATTTTTCTAGACAGTGATTATAATTTGTGAATTAGAGCTAATTAAGGTATGTCAGTAACATAATGTAAAAAATGGCTGATTACCGGTTGCAGGAAAGATTTTGGAGCTTCCTGCAAAGTTTAATTTTGGTGAGTATATTTAGATTTAAAAACGTGCCCTCTGATAAGAGGTATTTTATTCTTTGTTTATAGGTCAGTAATGTTGTTAAGAACAGAAGATTACAGCCTAGGTGTTTTTCATAGGTGAGGAATAATTTTCCATGCAATTACTTTGATACTTTCTTTTTAAAATATTGAACGTTTTAACTGTGTGCAAGGGTGAGTGGTTTACAGTCATGAGCACAACACAAAGCTGAACTTCTGCAGAAAGCCCTCCTCTGTTGTGTGTGGGATCTGTGTGATTGCTGACGACGCTACCAGGGCGGAAGGGGAGGGCAGTGTCCTCACAGCACCATCTGGAGCACCGTGTGCCTCTGAGCTCCGAGGGTGGAGTACAGGCTCTGCAGCTGCTGTCATGGCTGTTTCTGGCTGGATGAACCGGCAGCAGTGCCGAGGGGTGCCTGGCTGCCCATGGTGTCCAGGTTTGTGGGGTGAGGGGCAGCAGTGCAGAAAGGTGGCTGCTGTGGGCAAGAGGGACATTACTGTTGTCCGTGATTGGCATTAGCAAGAACATGGTTAAGTCTTTGACTGAGTGTGTGTTTGCACCAAGCAGTGCCCCAGCTAAAAATCCAGCAATACCTAGTTCCTATGTGGCACTTCTTACTAGGAGAATTTTAATGGGAGAGGGTGTATTAATACCTCAGCATTGTAGAAATGACTGTTGAGCAATGAGGAGATTTCCATGCTCAGCTATGTGCTGAATTTGTCTTCCCCACTGCACTCTGGATCACAGCTGTGTGTTGGAGGGATGGAGAGTCCTGGGAACTTTGTCTTCACATGCTCCAAAGCTTTAGTGATGTCCCAGCAGTAGGGCAGTTCTGTATCCAACAGAGAAGTTAAGGTTGTGGATAAGCTTTTTAAACAAAGTTAAATGTGAAGATCTTGGTCTCTTGCCAACTCGGTCCTCTTTTAGGTAACTGAAAGGGGCTTTATCCCAGTACAGCTGCTCCTAAAAATAGTAGGCAGGATTTTATTTATCCAAATACCTCAGTTACTCAAAATTTGCCAAATTACTGAAATTATATATATGTCTATAACTGGAGGAAAGGCAAAGAGGAAAAAAAGTAAAACCAATAAAAAAAAAATAATGGTGCAGCTTTGACAATCTCCTTGAAAACCAGCAGTAGCAGCAGTGTTGAACAGCTGCCATTGTGTTTGGCAATGCAGTGGGTCTGTTGAACAGAGATGCTGTCTGCTAGTGCCATTTTATTAAAGAATTACTTAATGATTTAAAACAAAGGATCTCCTTCACACAAGCCATTCACATCCTCTCGCATCTGGGTCGGAAATGGACCCTCTTGAGCAAGTTCTTGCAAGTGTCTTGAAAATATTCGGGGTGGCATAGACCTAGAGAGTGGAGAGGAAGGGGGTGTTAAGTCAGTTTGATCTGTGGTATTTCCGACTGAATAATAAGGGTAATTTCAATCCAGAAGAAAAGGGTGACATGTTAATTTTTTAGAGCATTCAATGGAAGCACAGAAGAATCTGTGCTGGCATCATCATGGCACTGGAAATGTCAGCTATACTATTATCGTCAGCTTTACCAATATCACCAGCTATGGAATTACTGCAGATAACAGTATTTTGACTTCTAAGATGTGGAAATGTCACACTGAAGCCAAAACACTGTCAGTCTAGGTGGACTGCAGTCATTGCCATGATGTTAAAGAGAAAACATGGCTTTTTGGGGGACACATTCAAGACTGAAAACACTCCATATTTTGGTGATTTGAAAGGTCCTTAAAATACATTTACTAATTTGTAAGTTTTGCATTGAATCGCAGAATCATAGAATCAGCCGGGTTCGTAAAGACCTTTGAGATCATCAAGTCCAGCCCTTGATCCAACACCACTGTGGTTACTAGACCATGGCACCAAGTGCCACATTCAGTCTCATCTTAAAAACCTCTGGGGACGGTGAATCCACCACCTCCCTGGGCAGCCCATTCCAATGTCTGATTACTCTCTCTGTAAAAGATTTCTTCCTAATATCCAACCTAAACCTTCCCTGACAGAGCTTAAGACCATGCCCTCTTGTCTTACTGATACTTGCCTGGGAGAAGAGACCAACCCCCACCTGGCTACAACCTCCTTTCAGGGAGTTGTAGAGAGTGATGAGGTCTCCCCTGAGCCCCCTCTTCTCAAGGCTGAACAACCCCAGCTCCTTCAGCCCCTCCTCATAGGACTTGTGCTCGTGCTTAACTTGAAGTTAAATTTTGAATAGGGAGGATGAAAACAATTGAAATCAGAGGATGATGACAGTATCCAATTACATGTTAGGAAAATACCATGAAATGTTATATTTATATAGCGTTAGTACAAAACAGCTAAACTAATAATTGCTTTTAAAGACAAAAGCATATCCAGTGTAAATTAGATGTATCCTGAGTCTGGGCAAAGTACAGATCATCTGTCTGTTCTTTCAGTTAATCAATAGTACCACCTGTGCTTTTTCATTGACTTCTTAATGCTAAATGGTAAACACTAACAGCCAGATCTGCAGTAGTCTAAATTGGCCTAATGGGTCATTAGAGCTGTACTGATAAATGCCAGCTGGGAATCTGGTGTGGACTGTAGGCTGAAAACTTAGGAAATGGAATAGCATAAACACTACTTTATAACTGCTTTAATTAATTTCTTGTAGTCCTCTGTATTGTCTAGTGGCTTGTTTGACTTCTGTGTTGAATAAAGCAAGGATAATGTTAGCAGCAAAGAATGCAAGAAGAACTGGATTGAAATCAGATTAGTAGGTGTTACAAGCTGTTTGATGGAACTGTAGGTTGATTGATCATGTGAGCCTTTAAATTGCCTCTTCAGTGAGGGTAGAAGAGATGTGTAGAAGACAGGTATTGAGAGTTTGAGTTCTCTCTGTTCTGTCTCTCTTTACTTGACTTCATTCTTTTTGCAAAATGAAATTAATAGTATCTTTATGTTCCTGGGCCAGAGAGGATGTGCACCAGGTGATGCGGAAGATACATACATTTTGCAATCCTACTAAGACTCTTTCAACAGTGGCACTTGTAATGCTTACCTGTATTACAGTGTGGTGGTTTGTTTTGTTTGTTTTTATTTGATCTACAAGCTAAAATAGCATCCAGGTGTGTCCCATTTCCTGCCTGTTGATTGAGATTGATACCTCTGCTGTTTTGCAGTGTTTTATTTTCTGTTCTTTTGTGATATATCTTGGGGTTTATGCCAAAAATGAAATTAGACATATTTGTAGCTAGGAAGATTATTCAGAGTTACAATTAAAAGTGGGAAACTTTGGAAGTGGTATTATTAAACCTCATATTTTAGGCCTCAACTTTATTCAGAAGTCACATTGTGAACCTGAGAGACAGAAGGGGTAGCAGATTATCCCATACCTCTGTCTGAAGGGCTCTTAAAACTCTGCTGAGTGTAGCCTCTCGCAGAAGGGGGACACTGTCTCATTGCAGTGTAGCTGGTCTCACAGTGCTTATCTGAACCACGCTGAGCTTGGATAGGATTTATTTTTAAATCTCCTGTTTGGCTGCAGGGAGATGATCTGCCTATCCACACCTCACAGTCAAGCAGTAAAAACACAGCTCACTTTTATGTATATTTCCATTTAGCAGTGACCAAATAAATAATTTTATTTAAATATGTTCTCTGGGTTCTCCTTTTCCAACAGGGTGCATTTCTCCACTGTTTGCACCTATAAAGCCTCTTGGCTCGTTGTCTTCCAGTCCTGGTACTACCTTACAGCAATAGGTTATTTTTCTGGCATTGATCCAGGGTTTTACAGGTGTTGTAGTCACTTTTCTTCATTCAGTGTGAAGCAAGTCACATTTTTATCTTCTGTATATGTCCTAGAAAGGATAGTTTACAGTGGCTATATGTGACTGGAGATCTTCCATGAGAACCTGACTAGCAAAGCATGGTGCAAGAAGGGGCTGAAATACATGCATAGTTGGTGAATTCCTCAAGTTCAGGCTTCAGCTGCTTAGATATGTTTTTCTGGACTTTGGCAGGGAAAAAATGCTTTGGCACAGGTGACAGTGTTTTCGATTTCCATCTCAGGGTCTGGGGGAAATTGCTTCACTATTTTCCTCTAGTGCACATGAAGTCAGACTTTACAATGTCTTTGCTTATAGTGGAGGAGACTTTCCTTGCATGAGAGAGACTGCTTTTAGAGCACCTGGTCTCAGGAGACATCTTGCATTCAGCAGAGTGGCTAAGGGAGTTACTTTGTTTATAGTTCTTTGTCAAATCTGCCAGGCAATTCACAAAAGTAGAACAATGTCTAATGTGAAGGTTTGAGTCAACCAACAGATAAGAAAAGATGCATAGTAAAGGGAATGGTCAAAATATAGAACACCTGAAATGCTTCCCCCTTCCTCCCCTTCCTTTGCAGTATTTTATATTCTTTTGTTACCTCTCAGGCTTGGTGTGGTCAGTCAGCTAAGTCTATATGGACAACTTAATAACAGTTATATTTTAAGAGAGTTTCTATGTGAAAGCCTTTGCAAACTGAGTCATAAAAGGGTGTAATATTTCTCCCATCTGCTCTTCCAGCTTTTTACCCCAAGAATCAGGTAAACTGCTCAGATTTGCCTCAGCTTTTCAAACTCCGAAAATGAAAAGGAAGCTAGCCTGGATTTCTTGTATGCTAATAGAAGACTCTATCAGTATTATCCCTGAGACATCCCATTCTAGAGTGCTGGTAAGCTGGACTGCCAGTGCACTCATTACAGTGCAGGCAGAGGCCTTATTCTCTGCATTGCAGATGTTCTTGCAGTGGAGTTTGGTACTTGAACAATTGAAAAGTCTTGCCTTTTAAATTTCTTGTGGTGATCCATCTCAAATGGCTTTCTTGGAGAGATCTTAAAAGTAATAAGAAGCCTAATTTAAGGGATCATTCTTCCACTGACTTTCCAATGCAGTTTCATTTTATCCAGATAGACCTCTTGGTTTCCCTTTTATTGGACTTTAAATTATATGTAAAAATGCAGAAACTACATATGCTGTGCAAGTAATTTCTGTCAGCTAAAAGATCACTGGAACTGCTCAGTAGTGATGCTCAGATTTAGTAGAAAATGCTGTGCTGTTTTTTGGGTTGAGGGTTGGGTTTCTGTTTGGTTGTTTTTTTTAATTATTACTGTCTTTTAAATAGAAGAGAGAACACAATGAAATAAGAATTATACTGAGGCTAATAGACGTGTCAATGCAGCCATGAATTAGGAAAAGGATATACTGTATATGCCAGAGAAAAAAAGTGTAGATCAAAGAAGAAAGGATAGGCAAGAGATGAGGGAAAGGCAAAATCAGATTTCAAAAAAATTCTGTGTTTCCAAAAAGATACAATAAGTGGCAAGAGAGATATCAGTGTAATCAGAAGCAATTATTTTAGGGGAAAGTTCTCTAGTTACCATTAAAGGATGTTTTTCATGACAGTAAATAAAGTAAAAGCTCAAGAAGCACAGGTTTTCTGATTTGATGCTATTTTAGAGTGTGAACATTGAATTACTTGTGCTCTATGCGTGCATGGAGAGGAAGAGATATGAACGCTCTCTTTTTTAGAAGCCTTCTCGGGTGCTGTCCTGTCAGTGGGTCCTGTCACTAGGGTTATGAATTATGGTCAGAAGGTGCTCACTGTGGGGAGATGCCATTTCTTGTGTTCAGCAGAGCTGCCTGGGATCATCACAGCCTCTCAGTAGTCCCAAAGCTATTGGCGCACAATTCTAGTGCTACTGATTGCCTCAGGAGATATGACTTGGATGCTGATGACATACTCAGCCAGACTGAGCTGGTGCTGGAACAAAATACAGCCCAAACTATTCCTGGCACATTAATTTTATGCTTTAGATTCAGATATACCTCTTGCTATTTTTTCCTCGCTCTTTCCTTGCTTCACATTCTTGTCTGCTAGTCCCTAAATTAAGAAGAAAAGTAGCTATTATGGTACTTCTGAGACTAGTATTTAACTAAAATGTGAGATCTGATAGAGAGCTCTCATGCATCTGAACATGCAGCAATGAGCTTGCAGAGCAAAAAGAAAAGATAGAATAGTACATTTTTTTTCAGTGTTCACAAAAAAGCAAAAACTTGAAAGAATTGTTATTTGTGGAGTTTGGGTAATTGACCATAGCTACAGCTCTGCCTCCATGAATTTTCCAAGTGATTAACTTTGGCTTCGAATTATAGTTGTCCATTCAAAACAAGGTTTTATGTGATATGGAATATTCTATTCAATCCTCAAAAATGCAGCCAAATGTATAAACAAGAAGGCCATGGTAGTCTGTGTGCTACAACACTTGATCTGAGTCATGCAGGCTGTAGTGATGTGTCCATTCTGCTGTGGAAATTATAAATTCTGATGATCTTAAACGGTATGTTTTAGGTGCTTCGTTGATCCTGATGTAAAGATTTTGTTTTAAATTGGTAGTTACTCTTGCTGTGTCAAAAATTAAGATGATTTACTAAGTTTTGTAAGTTTGAGTTGAAGTCCTTCCATGAATTCTGTTGAGTTTTAGTCTGACAGGTGAAGGGAACCTTCTTCTCGTATAGAACTGCTATGTGTTTGCTTGCAAACCATTGTGAAATCATGTTTAGAGTTTCACTTGACTGAACAAATAAAAATAACTGTTCTAGTGGCTTACTGTGGCCAGGTTTTAAAAATTTTAGGGCTTTTGCACCTTTTAAAATTTCCAGTGCAGTGCACAAATTTTCGACAGGGAGGTTTTTTGCATGTGGTATATGCACAAGCAGTATTGCTGCCTTCCTCCTTCAACTTTTCTTCTGTGTGCAGATGAGAGGCTTAGATCACATTTGGAAAAAAAATAGTGGAGAAAGCACTCCAACTGATTCAGTCCTCAGCATGATCATTTTGACTTTTACATCTATAATGCAGAAATGTTCCCCATGCTGTTTGCCTTTGCATGTCCGCAGGAGTTCTGATGTCCTGGCTTGGGCTTGGTGAGCAGCAGGATGTGGCTCTGGGGCTGGTGGGGATGGGATGAGATGGTGAGCAGTGCTGCTGCCCCGAGCCTGCCCCACTGCAGTGTTGGGCAAGGATTCTGCTGAGCTGAGCAATCATGAGAATGAGCCTGCTCTGCCCTGCGCTGTGTCCTCACCTTGCCGCACTTTTCCAGTGGTGTCAGTCTTACATTTGTCTGCGTAAAGTCTGTCTTCTTTAGAACCTACATTTGGTTAACTAGTAATTCACTTAATGGTGAACTTTTAGAATACAGTAATCTGTGGCTCTTGGAAGGCCCCTGCCGTCCACATGCTGCTGCACCATGCTGCCTTCTGAGTGCTGCCTGTGTGAAGTCTGCAAGGAAATCTGTCTGGAGGTGGTTTAACTGGGAGAGGTGGGAGGCTATCTACACTTAGCAGCCTCTCAAAAAAAATTACTTCACCTCATGCTACACAAACAATTACAGGACAGTAAGGAAGTTATCAAGTAAGAAGGGAAACATGCTCTCAGGATGGCAGCATGTGCTAAACTTCTGTTTTAAAGACCAGTTTCTTTAGAAAAATTGACTTTGTGATGGCCATAGTTGTGAGTGTGCTTGCACTGTTTGGAGAGCTAGAAATATAATTATAGCTTGTTTTTTCTTATTTCTTTACTTTTCAACAGAAGTACTGAGAATTTGAAATGTGGAATTAACTGTGTAATCTTTTGAAAGGAACAGGAGCTGGTCTTTGTGTTTGCAGGAGGGAACTGTAAGAGGCTGCATGTGGGTACTTTTCTATACAACAAACGTATTAGTAGGAATTGAATAATGAGTAACCTGATCAGATTTATAGCCAAGCTTGACTGTCATACTGTGATAATTACCAGCTACCTTGGACCTTAATACCAAGTGGATGCTTCCCCACCTTCCAAACCATTTGATTTTTTAGAAGTGAGTTCTTTATGGAATAGAAGCAGTGCTTAGGGGAGGCACTGGTCTTGGCTCAATACAGTGATTGGAAACACTTCCCGATGCAGGCACTGCCATATTCCACAAGCTGTTTTTTTGAAGAGCAACTTAAATGGTAACAGGTTTGGCCTAAGAGCAGTTTGTCATGGTCATGGAAGATACTGGCAACATCAATGGTTGTGGGCTCCCCTTGGAGGCAATTATAGCCATGTTCAAAAGTACAAAACAAAATGGTGATAAGGAGATGTAAGAAGAGCAAGAGTAAGTAATTGCTTAAAATCCTTTCTTGTTGCATGAAAATTTTATGTGTTTATAGGGAGGACAAAAAACAGGAATGGACTGGAATGGAGTCATTCCAGTCTGAAAGTTGGTCACTAGATATGGAATGCCATCTCCAGACAGATGGTCTACCAGTTCTTCTTTCTTCCTAGCTAAGAAGCTGATTCAGAGAGGTGTTTTTGATTAGTCTTCAATGGTTTGTTATACGCATACATTTTTTTCTTTCACTCAGGAGGAGGGAGGGTTGGACTGGATGATCTCGAGGTCTCTTCTGAACTCAGCTATTCTGTGAATATCTGAAGGATAAAGTCTTTGTTCTGTATTACATTAGTCAAAGAGCGGTTGCTTTGGGTTGGGTTTTGAGTGTTTTGTACTTTGCCATGCACAGCTCTAGGCTGTGTCCATCGATCCAGTAACTGGTAAGTCTGTTGTAGTTGTGTTGAGAAATTTGTTGTGGATTAAGGGGCTTCAGCTGAGATGTTTTGCTGGGTAAATGCAGAAGTATCATTAGAAACCCTGGCAGAGGTTGACAAGATGTAACTTTCAAGTGGTTTGTGATACAAAGGAGTTCTGTTTGCCCTTGCAAGCAAACCATGTTAAAATGTTTGCATGGTAGTTACTGTGCACTTGTCTGGTTTCTGAGACTGTACCTTTGACATGCAACTTTGCCTGCAATAACAGTCCCAACAAGGCAGCACAGGGCAGACTCCTGGTGCTGTGTTCCCAGGCACAGGACCAAGGTCTGAGTTACAGTTGTGTGCAGTTGGGATGTCTAGTCCAGAACTCACCTGGTGGTGGAGAGAAAATGTAACTTTATCTCCTGCAGGAGGAGGGTGGGGATGGAAGCGGAGGCTGTCGATTCTGGAAAGTAATGGTACAGAAAGGAAGCAGACGTTTCCTTCCCTTTTCTTTTCCTACATTGTAACCAAGGTCTTCAAGGCAGAATGAGATACAAGTAGAAGAAGAGTAGAATTTTTGGTTTTTTGAGTGTATCAGTAGGTATATAATGTATACATGTATATGTTGGTTTTGTAAGGTCATGCAAGTATTCCTGTTCTCAGGACTTGTTCATTATCTGGACTTTTGCATTACCTGAGGTGGTGTCTACCTCTCTTCCCATGCCTTTAGACCATAGACTGCTGAGTGTGTATAGGTGGCTAAGCCCTGTGACCTTCACTTGGGCTTAGGGGCTCACAACCAGCCATGAACACTTTAAGAGCAACTGGAAAGTGAGGCAGATTCCTGTGGTGACACTGGGCAATTTAAAATCTCCTTTTTTTTTTTTTTTTTTTTTGTCTTTTTTTCCTAATTGTTTTGGCTTTACTCTCCTGGATAATGCTTTTATCAAACAAAGCTTGTATTACCCAAGCAGTTTGCGTGCTAGAGGGAACTGGATTGTGAAGTCTGAATTACATTGCTCTTGCCCGCACCCCTTGACTTCTCAAGATTTTCTGTTGCTTTGATGAAGGGAACAATGCTCAGACATCTTAAAAAGAAGGTTAAATGTAATATTGAGGTGCACCGATTCTATTGTTCACGAGTAGGTTTTGCTATTCCTTGAAATGGCAGTATGACTAGCTGAAGATTCACAGGGCTTTTCCCTTGTTTGATTGATTTTTAAGGCCAAAAAAGACAGTAAGAACAAACCAAATGAGATTGCAAGAACATCTGCATTGTTCTCCTGTGTATGGGAGGTCATGGACTTTGTCCTGGCTATCCAAGACACATGTTGTGGTCTGCTATCAGTCACTATAGAGCCTTCAGTGATAAGGATGAGAAGTTTGGTGGCATTGCATGTGACATTTCAGCAACAGTCACCAAGGGTTGACATCTCCTAAATACAGAATGAAAACAGCAGGTAAAGCTTTTAGTGACATCCAAAGCAGCAGTAAAAGACTCCACTTCCAACAGCTGTTGGATAACTCCCAGCACAGAGACAAGAGGAGCTTGAGATCTGTGGGAAAAGGGCAAGAGAGTAAAACAGGCTAAAAACTGTGAAACTTTGCTTCTATATCTTGTGGTTTTTCTGATACCTGTGGATCTTCAGGGTGTGATTGCTGCTGTTGGGAGCATATTGGTCAGTGCCATTCAATTTTAGGTGCTATTTACCAGGCTGTTTTTACAAGGGATGTACAGGGAAGCAAGGGCAAGCCACAGCAAAGTTCAGCTACACTTGCTGGCTTTGTGAATTGTATATTTAAGCTTAGCCAGCAAAAATAATAGTTTTGCCATGCCTCTGTGTAAACCTCCAAGAGACTGAAGAAATGATTCTGAACTACAATGCATTCTCCCTAAGGGACTTCTTGCAGCACTGAGTCCAATTATTTTTTAAATGTGGGGTTTAGCCCTCCAGGGAAGCCGTAAATGTGTCCATAACTGAGCTGTAGTGGGTTAAATATTCCCGATTGTCCTATTACAGGAATTCAACAAAGAAAGTAGGAGACAGTTCTCCCTAATAAAAGTACTAGCAGCTATTTTCTAGCAATGTAAGGGATACTGCTTCATTTACTCTTGAATATCTAAATAGTGTTTGGCCACATCGAAGTTTATTTAAATTTAATGTCTCAGTGGTTGAAACTGACCACTTCTGTTTTTTGAATCACCACTGGTGTGGACTTTTTAAGTGTCTCTTGATGGTTACTTATAGAATAATAGAATGGTTTGGATTGGAAGGGATCTTGAAGATCGTCTAGTTCCAACACCCCTACCATAGGCAGGGACACCTTCAACTATTCAGGTTACAAAGCCCCATCCAACCTTTCCTTGAACACTTTAGGGATGGAGCATCCACAGTTTCCTTAGGCAACCTGTACCAGTGACTCTCCACCCTTATAGTAAATAATTTCTTCCTGACATCTAATCTAAATCTCTCCTCTTTGAGTTTAAAACTGTTCTTCCTTGTCCTGTGACTGTCCATGTGAGAAGTTGCTCTCCCTCTTATTTATGTGTACCCTTTAGGTACTAGAAGGCTGGTGTTGACCAGCCTTCCCTTCTCAAAGCTTAGCAACCTCAGCTTTCTCAACCTGTCCTCAGAGGAAAAGTTCTTGAGCCCTCTGATCATCTTCATGGCCCTCCTTTGCACTGGCTCCAACAAGTCGACTTCCCTTCTGTGCTGGGGGCACCAGAGCTGGATGCAGAGCTCCAGATGGGCTCTTAGCAGAGCAGAGGGGCAGAATCACCTCCCTCAACTTGCTGGCCATGCTTCATTGGATGCATCCCAGCACATACTTGGCTTTCTGGGCTATGAACGCACATTGCCAGTTTATGTCCAGCCCCTCATCCACCAGCACCCCCAAGTCCTTCTCTCCAGGACTGCTCTTGATCTGCTCATCCCCCAGCTTGTGTTGATACCAGGTGTTGCCCTGACCCATGTGCAGCACCTTGCACTTGACCTTGTTAAACCTCATGACGTTCTCATGGGCCCAGTCCTCAAGCTTCTCCAGGTCCCTCTGAATGGCATCCCACCTTTCAGGAGGTCTCTTGCCCTGTTTTGTACTGGAACAGCATTCTCCTTTCTTCCTTTTGCTGCTTACGGATCTGCAGGAGCAATTTCTTGCCTTTCCCATCCCTTGCAGGTTTTCCTTACGAACTGTGCCCTTTGTAACTCCCTCCCTGCCATCCTCCTCTGTTTCTCCCAGGCAACCTGTCCCTGCTTACACTTTCTGCAATGGCTTTCCAAGGTTTGAGGTCACTCCAGAGTCACCCATTCAGCCAAACTTGCCTCCTGTGTTACCTCCCTGTTTCCTCACACTCTGTACATATGCTTTAGAGAGGTTGCCTTTCAAGTTCAGCCCTTTCTCCTGAGTCTCTTGCCATTTAAGGTAATTTGGATTTTACAGGCTACCACTTACCAATTTCCTGAACAAGCCAAGACTGCTGCTCTGAAATGCAGGATCTTTATTGCGCTTTTTGCCTTCATTGCTTTCCTGAGTATTTTAAAGTCTTACTACACCTCACAGTCACTCAATCTAAGGCTATCATCAGCCTTATGTCCTTAGCCATTCCTTCCTTAACTGATACAAGATTGAGCAGTGTGCCTTTGCTAGTTAAAGGAGTACCTGCAATAAAAAAGTCTTTGATGCTCTCCAGATTGCCTGTGCTCTGCTGTTCTGATCTTCCAGCAGATGCCTCAAAGTTTCTGCATGAAGACATCTAATACTGAAGCTTCTTTCAATTGTTTAAAGACTTTGTCAACTTTTTCTTCTTGACTGGACACTCTGTAGCACGTGAATACACACATATGCAAACCCTTGCAAGCCTCCAGCCTTGGGTTCCTGGGTCAGTGATATGTTGGGCTGTTGAAACAGTGGGAAAACAGTGTGCAATATTTTAAGAAAGTACTAGACACTAAGTAAACTGGTGAGAAAATATGTTTGCACAGAAGAGGAATATTACCTTTTGCTCCCTGCATGACTTGGGATGAGTAATTTCCCCTCTTTTCCTCCAGGTCTCAATCTGTGAAGTCTCTGTGGTAGTAGACCGACTATAATGAAGATAGGTGATGTGCAAGCACTGCTACCTTCCAGAGATTGGAGGCATCATTGCATTAATATTCCTAAATGTAGTTTGCATCCTCTCTTCATGGAAGCTGAGATTTGGTGATACAGAGAACATTCAAGATGACTGCCCAGTGAAAAAGTAGGATGGGAATGTCCCATGCAAGGAAGCATGGTTGCTAAAAACAATGTGTATGTCTGTACAGCATTCTCTCATTACCAGGGACAAAATAATTTTGGGCATGTGGAAAAGATCATACTCTAATTTGCTCTGTGTAAGGATTTTGAATTTCTGTGAACTACATGAGTAAGCTGTCTAATACTGCAGAGTAGGATTAAGGCAAAAGGTGAATGCATGGTAGAAATAAATATTTAAATTACCTGTTCAAATTACTCATACATGTGGAAAGACAAAACATTTTTATTTTTCAGTCAAGAGGAATCTTTGCATACTCCTGAACAGCTGACATTTGCTTCATTCAGTGTCAACCAAGTTAAGTCAAGCCTTGTTTCCTTTTTGTATTATGCTGTGGGGCTTCCTTGTTTGGGTTACGAAACATGGAGATTCTCAGTGCACTGTGCACTTTTCTCTATACCTTCCACATAGAAATACCTATTTTTAGGCTCAAGTGTGTGCACGAAGACCTTAATTAAGAAAATATATTTTTCTGAACTACCCTGCTTGTAATGTCCAGGTGTTTCTAACTGTGGTGTTTCCCCAAACCCACTTTCTTCTCAGTGTCTTGCATTACCAGTAGCTACCTGCTGACAAGTTTTTCATCTTAGTTTTCTACTGTAATAATTGCACTGCCTCTCTTGACTTAAGTAGTTTTAAGTAGTAGTTTAAGCCAATATGTGTATACTGGCAGTGCTGGTCAAGTTTATCTACTCCTTCTTCTGCAACTTCAGGTTGCTAGTGTCTGTACGTCAGAAAATAAAGTACGAGTGGTTCAATTAATACCATTTTGAGCCTGCTGCTCTAATCAGTTGATCATGTTTACACATGTACTTATTCTGACATAAAACCCTACAAAAATAAAAGGGACTTCAATGGACAAAGAGAGGGTTTGCCAAATCCATCCCTTGCTAATATCAGTAGCTATGCCTTGTTTTAAACAAGACTGGATTTACTTTGATTTCTGCATTAGTGCAGATTACATTGAGCAGAACATTTAATGTATCTCATTGATTTTGCCTGTAATACTGTTGATACACAAGTCACTGCTCTAATCATTTGTTTTACCATTAGAATTCTGTATGCAGATCTAGTCCCTGAGGATATCAGTGTGTAACCAGATACTGCATGATCTAATCAGGTTCTGCAAGAAATATGTTATCACTTCAACACTTAGCAGCAGAAAGCTTCATCAAAATGGAAAATTTATCTAATATTTAAAGGAAAATGCAGTTCAAAGAGACAACCACGAAAAGCAGAGGTATACAAAATTTAAAGACATTTCTCAGATTAAACAAAGCCAAATCCAAGCCAGAGTCTAAGGTGATTTGTTGTGACTCCAATTACTGCTAACGGAGAAAATGTTATAGCTGTTGCCTCGGTTTATAGGGTTTATTCCAATTCAGGTGAAATAGCATCGCTCTCAGAAATGACTGACTGGCAGGATTTCATTAATGTGATACTTATTTGCTACAGCATGCATGCTTTGGAAAGTAATTTTGAAAAGCACCTACAAAAGCATCAGTGACAGGCAAGACTAGTGCTCTGAACTCATTTTGATGTAGGATTTGGATGTCTGAGGGCCTAGTGCTGCAGTCCATTTCAAGTCCTGCTGACCTTGAAGGAGGTTTGCAAGCAGTGTGTCTGAGGCAGAGGAGCAGATCTGCTTGCTGTCATGAATCTGACCAGAAGCATCTTCTTTGGCTGGAATAGTGAGAGTGTGGCTGTGCCAGCAGATGGACAGTGTTTTTGTGGAAACTGCCAGGTCTTACCACCAGGTATTCAGCAGGCTGAGGGTAGACAAAGGTGATAAACATCTCCTCTGGTCAGCTTATCTCTCCATAAAGCAAGATGAAGCCCCTTGCAGGGGAATGATCATGCAGATCATTCACAGATGTCCTTAGATTTATCACCTGCTTTCATGTGGATATTAAATGCTGAGCAAAATTAACTACTGCCTTTTTTTTTTTGATTGGTTGGTTGGGGTTTTTTTTGGTTTTGTTTTTGTTTTGTTGGTTTTTTGTTTTGTTTTGAAGGGTTTTGTTTGTTTGTTTTGGGGGCTTCTGGGTTTTTGTTGGTTTAGTTGGTTTTTTTTGGTTGGTTTGGGTTTTGGTATGTTTTTTTTTTTTTAAAATGGACATACCTTAAGGCAGAGAATTTTGCATAGCAAAGTGCCGTACATATTTGTATTCAACTATATTGTAGAAAATAATAACTCCTGTACATAGACGTGTTAAGAAGTATACCCCATTCTTGTCAAGAGCATGCAGTGGAGTTTCTGAATTTTATCAGTGGAATGCAGTGCTGTCCTTGTTTCTATCTATTGTACTTATATAGCAAAGTAAAGGAAAGAATTTTAGAGGTAAATTTAAGAAGGAAAACAGGATTCAGTAACCTTGTGGATGAGCAGACGAGTCTTGAAATAAAGGTCAGAAAGATTACGTGTCCTTGGCATTTTTTCAACTCCTATTTTAGCTGGCTATAAAGGGGTGTGTGGAATGATATTGGTTTGTTTTGTTTCCTTTGATTCTGCAAATTAGACAGTGCATGATTCAGTGTGCAGGGCCAGACTCTCCCTGTTGGCTTGAGGGATTTATTATATGACTGTCTTTGCTACCAGAACTGCTTCAATGTTGAGAACCTACTGGCTTCATTGAGCTTAAAGGCATAAGTAAGAGCTGGAAGAGAGTGACCAAGCATCAGACAAGCAGTGAAACAGGCATTACCTTTCTTTCAAGTTCCTGCAAAGTGCTGGTGGGGAAATGTTGCCAGACAAATGTACTGTTATTTAGGGAAAGGGCAGGAGAGGTGGTTGATGAGTGTGGTACAGGTCAGAAAATTATGTTTATTAAGGAAAAAATCACTAATTACTTTTAATCTACAAATACAATGCTGATACTTTTCCTCTGTTGTGTTTTTAGGGTCTCATGACTCTTTTAGCTTCTACATCGATGAAGCCTCTCCAGTTGGGCCTGAACAGCCGGAAACAGTCCAGAATTTTGTGTCAGTTTTTGGGACTGTGGCTAAGAAGCTGATGAGGAAGTGGTTGGCTACACAGACCATGAACTTCACCAGTCAGTTGGGGGCAGGTATACGGTATTTTGATCTTAGAATTTCCACCAAGCCCAGAGACCCAGACAATGAGCTCTACTTCGCTCATGGTTTATTCAGTGCCAAAGTCAAGGAGGGTCTGGAGGAGATCAATGCATTTCTCACTGAGCACCCAAAAGAAGTGGTCTTCTTGGACTTCAATCACTTCTATGGGATGCAGAAGTACCATCATGAAAAGCTTGTCCAGATGCTCAAAGATACGTATGGAAACAAAATGTGTCCTGCTATATTTGCCCATGAAGTCACCCTCCAGTACCTGTGGGAGAAGGAACACCAAGTGCTGGTGTTCTACCACAGTCCAGTGGCTGTCGAGGTAGCATTTCTTTGGCCAGGCCAGATGATGCCAGCTCCTTGGGCAAACACAACGGATCCAGAAAAACTGATTCAGTTCCTCCAGGCATCAATCACTGAAAGAAGAAAGAAGGGCTCCTTTTTTATATCTCAAGTAGTGCTGACACCAAAGGCTAGTACAGTGGTGAAAGGGGTTGCTAGTGGTCTCAGAGAAACAATCACAGAAAGGTAAGTTTATGGCTGGTAAGGTGTGCTGACTGTGCCAAGTGTGTGTGTTGGTAGTGCTGTTTTTCTAATTCCTTTTAAAGAAACCCCAGCAGAGGCATTTCTCCCATGCTACTGTGGGCTAATCAGAACTTGGGCACAATTCTAAAATCTTAAAGAGAAACACATTCAAGGACAAGCTTTTATGTCCTGAAAGAAAATCTGCCGCTTAAAGCCTAGTGAGATATTATGGGATTGGCTTAATTTTTACTTTCTGGGTTTTTTTTTTTTGTGAACACAGGATTTGCTAATTTGTTCTGTTTTTCAAATTTGATTTCTCACCATGACTATCTTACCTGGGATTTCCCTACTGAATGTGGACAAATCTATCTACATGATCTAGATAATTTGAGGCTTTATTTATGCATCAGTTATTGGATAAATAATTTGTTCATTCTGGCTCATCAGCAAAGCCTGATGAGCCTTAACTACATTTACACACCTTTCTCTGTATCCATACAATCACACATCATATCAAAGCTAGCAGGACAACATTAGAGTGAATTCGACTCCTAACAGTCTCTCACTTATCATACAGGAAAGAGACTGCAGACCATTGTATAGGTTCTGTACATGGAATACATTTTTGAAAGGCTATTAGTTGCTAAATTACAAAAAAAGCTGCCTGTGAAAGACCTGCATTATTTATACCTTTCTAACTTTATTAAATCATGGCCAATTTTCAGCTTAAAGGCATATATGTGCACTATGTTCTTGACAACTTGGTAGGAAACCTGGAATTTAATGCCAACACGCGAAAGCTGTTGGTTTTGGGTTTTTTCTCCTTAAAAATAAAGAGCTGCAGAGTGTAAAAAAAATTTACAGTGGGGGCCACTGGCCTGTTAGTATTCTGCTCTCTGCACAAATGTGCTTGTGCCAGGAAGGTCTGTTGCAAATACTATCCCATTCTATGAGATGAATGATGCCTTATCTTTGAGAAATGTTGAGCCATTTTTATGGCAGCTTTCCAAGCAACTGTTTTATATGTTTTATAGGCTCTATGTTTTATATAGTTTTATATAGTTTTATATAGGCTCTATGTTTTATATAATCTATGTTTTATAGGCTCCATTGGACTGGAGAATCTCCCTTTCTGCCGAGTCTGAAGAGCACTTCTCTATGCTGAAATACTACTTTGTTGATGAGTTTTACCAATAAACACCTTGTTGTTCAGGGATTTGTTTTCTCTGCTAAACATCTTTCTGAGTGTTCTTTAGAACACAAAGTAGCACAATCAGGAAACTAACAGGTTGTTCTTAAAGCTTGCTGCATCAATAAAATAACCATTAAAATCCATTTTCTTCTTCTCTAGCTCATAATGTACTTTCTTGAAGCTGCTTGGAAAAATAAAGGCTTCAAAAAGATGCTGAATATGACTTAGCTCTGAATGTCCTGAGCCTTTGAACTTATAGTATGTCTTTCTCCACAGGAAATTTTGAGATTGTGACTAACCTGAAATGTCAGTAAATAATTGGGCTGAAAAACCTCGAAATATTGTTTTTCCAAATTTCAACTAAGATTTTTCACATGAGCCTCAAATGTGTAATCACATCTGCTTCATGGGTACTTGCTTCTTTCTTTGCATAACTCTTATAGCCACTATGAAAAAAAAATGGACCTTTAAAATTATCTCCAGGCTTGGAATGTGTGATAATGTAGAGAAAAACTGAGCTTGTATGTTGAGTTAACTGCTCTAAAAGTAAACATCAAGTATATTCAGAACTGCTCCTCATTTTATGATGATCCTGTTAAATAGGCGAGCAATTAGAAGATGAAATGTAATTAGTAGAACTTGCACAGTCCTCTTCAACCTCACTGCCTTAAAGTTTTGGTAACTTAAAAGTATGTAATCCGTATGAAAAGAACCAAGATATATGTTCCAGCTGTGCTGTGTTTGCTACTTTGAACCATCTCTTAATTAGTTTTAAAAAGATTATTCTGTCCTTTTCAGAATAAATATACAGGTCAAATCTCATCACCATGTCTAGGTAGAAAACATATGGACTTTTTTTACCAGTTACTAAATAGACTTATACATATTATACTGTTTTCTCCTTATTAAGAAATGCTGGTGAAGAGCTTTATGTTAAGATTGCTTTTGGCAGCACTTTTGTGACCGTACTTAGATGGAGTTTTTCCCGCACATTAAATTTTAAAAGATCTGAATGCAAATGTGGAAAAAGGTTGAATTTTTCAAATAATCCTGGTGTGGGGTTTTTGTTTGTTTGTTTTTTTTTTTTTCCTAAACTAGGCATTACATTTGAGAAATATTTCTTTGGCATTTTCAAATAAAACCTGTAGTAATTTCTTTTGTTTTTTCCTCCATCTGTACAGAAGCCTTTTATATATGGATAATATATAAAATTATATATAAAAATATATAAAAATATATAAAATTCAAATTCGATAAAACATACCAGGTTTTGATCTCTGCAGTTGTTTATTAGTCCTGAGATTATTTATGATTTGAAGAGCAATGGCTATCTTAGAGGGAGAACCTGGTTTTCCTCAGTCACAGCATCTGTCAGACTAGAAAAACTGTGAGCAGACACTGTGCAGCAATCCATGCTCCTTTCTGCTATTTTTTAGCTTATGTTGTGAAAGAGCACAGTGAAATATTCCTCTGTAGCCAAGATGATTGGTTTAATGGCTTTTCATCATGACTGCCTGTGGTGGTGGAGGTCCACACATTCACACTGCAGTAGAGCAGTCTCCCAAGGCAATACATTTCAGAAGGAAAAGAGAAGTTATTCCTTAACCTGTTCCCCACACCACAGATATGCAAGATGGGAGGCCCACAATAACCTTGATTAAAAAAAAAAATCAACAAAAAAACCAATTTCATGCTCCTGAGTCTGAATTGAGTGAAAATATACCAAGACTGTTTTCTGCTGATAAGGTTTGCTCACAGGCTTTGTCGTCATCACAGGTAGTGTTCTGTGGTACAGTAATTAGAAAGAAGGAGAAATTATAAAGTCATGAAGCCTTCTGTCCTGCACAAATATGAGAGGAAAAGGCATTTCTTGTAAGGTCTCCCTAGGACCACAGTTCAGTGTAACAAAACTTGATAACACAGATTTCATCTTCATTACTTGAATGAGAGGAATTGCTTGCATGTGTGCACATTATGTTTCTTGGATTTGATGAAAAACTTTGAGGACTATCAGTATGTTTTCAGGCTTAACATTCTGTCACTCACACAGTTTAGATGCCAAGAAATACTCTTTGATTAGCAAACAGTATGTGCCGAATAAATTATGTTCCGTGTGTTCATTGAATTAAATTCACAGTGAGGCAGCTGCCTTTAGTACATCTAAAAGGTGGTTGTGAGACACCCTTTTGATTAGTGTAGAGCTGTTCTTCCTAATAATCTAGTTTGTTTTCTGATTTGCAGTGAAATTACTAATTTTATCTCTGACACTTGAGACAAGCATGATATTCTCTTTGTTGTCTCTGAGGTTTAGTAATATAGAAGAAGACTAGATCTCCTTCAGACGATGCAAAAAACCTGTGGTACTTTTAAAGCTTTCAAAAAAATAGAAAATAAACGCATCCCCTGCCAATTGTCACTTGATTTCCAAATTAATCTCTAAGGATAATGTTCCCTGTGGCTCACATATGACTAAATCCTTGCCTACCATGCTAAAGCTTCCTCCTTATCAACCAAATCAAATTAAAAAAAAAAAAATCCTGCACATAAGAATGAACCTTTGGAAGTGGAGGCAAAGCATCCAATCCACACTATTAACAGCAGGGTTGGTAAGTAGGCCACAGAAGCTGTCAGGAGAAAAGGCATCTCTTGGTACAGTCATGAACTAAGCAGAGTCAGATTTAGCTAGAAATAGGTGGGTATTGTATGAAAAATGATCCCTGAAGTTGCAAGAAGTGGGTTTTTTTTGAGTCAGTTACTGATGGTGCCATATCTCGGTCAGCTGAATTTTTGAGTTTCTGCGTGGCAGGAAGAGTGGGAATTGATCATACTTTGATCCTTGGTACTGACTGATGCCATACTCAAACTATTTTATGTGAAAAAGCAAAACAACAGAAATGGTGATTGTGACAGCTGTATTTTCCTAATTGTCTGTGCATCCTTCCTGATTTGTAACCTTGATATCTGTCTCTGTGATGAACTGCAGGAGAGCAGCAGGCTCCAGTGAGCTGGTTTGGATTTCAGAACTCAACAAGCTGATGTGTCAGCTCTTTAACTGCCGACAGGTGATCAGGGGCTCTGTCCCTCACTAATGTGTGTGGTATAACATACTTGCTTGACTGGACCATGCTTGCCTTTGGAGGTGGTTGTCTTTTTTTGTCTCTTCCCCCCCCCAACCCTGACCCTAGAAGGCACAAAATGGCATTCTGGTATGTTGGTAGGGAATTCAAAAGTACTCTGGCCAATCCAGATAAATCCTTAGTATTTCTATTCTTCCTCAAACTATCCTTAATTACTTTTCCAGTCTTTCCACACAAGAAGCAGTCTCTGTGTTTGCACACAGAACAGCACGGGGAGACGTTGGTTTCATTTGAAGAATCTATCTACCATGTCAACAGGCCTGCACAGTAAAATCCCAAGTTGACTGTGTATGTGTAGTGACATTTCGTCGGAGCATCTGTCTGCATGAGAATTTTAATACAGCATTCCCGTAGGAAGGGCTGGGTGGTTGTGTCTGAAGGCTTTGGTGATGAACCTGGAATAGTATTAAATTGCCACAAAATAACAGGAGCAGAGGATTTTTAATAACTTCATTGAAGCATTTATCTACATACCTACTAGTATCCTGTGGGATTTTGTCCAGAAAGGAGACTGTCATGGCAATCACCAGCTCTGTAACCACCAGCATTATCAGTGTCTTGTTTTTTGGGTGTTTGTTTGGGGTAGTTGTCTTGGTGTTTTCTTGTGGTGGGTGGGGGTGTCTCACAGTCTTTCCCTCTATTTTGTCTGCTTGTGAGCTTTATCATGTTAGGCACCGAAACACCTGCTTGCTGTGTGAGTTATATATACTGTGTTACAGTATATGCTGTGTGACTACTTGTAAATATATTTTATGTGATCCTGTCACCACACTCTGAGCACAGTGTGACCCTTCATGTACAGAAAGCAGCAAGTGTTTTCCATCACAAACAGGAAATGTTCATTCATTCACTCAGCCCCACTGCTGTAAGCTGTCACTAACATCTACTTGTCTCAAAGATTTCATGCTTCAGTCTCTACGGCTGCTGTAGTGAAATTGCAAATGTCTCACTAAGTCAGTTGGGTTTTCTTTGATCTTTCTGCATTACTCAGATCACTAAGGAAGCTCAACAGCTAAGAGATGCTAACAATTGCTGACCCCAGGGAAAATGCATTTGCTGATGTTGGGCCTGGGTCTATGTACCTACTTTTACCTCATTGTGAAGGGATTGATTCCTTGATGGATTGATCCTTCTACTCTTCATTTATAAGGTACAAAATGAATACAGATTTACACAAACAAGCTCTTCCAGATGTATTCACAAGGTGATTTTCAAGCTGGTAATAATTTTCTGTAATACAATGATATGTAATACAAACTCAAACAAATACAAACTCAGTAGGTATTGGGACATCCATGTCTCTCTGTTGTGTTAGCACCTGCAAGCTGCAAGCCATTGCCTTCAGGACTATATGAATAAGTAGATCTGTAGACACATCCTTGTCGAATTTTAAGCAGAGAACTGGACAGTTCTGGACTAACTAACATGTTTGCTATATGTTTGAATGCTGTATCATTCCTGACAGACTTGAGTAATTCTCAGCATCCTCTAAAGCCTTAGAGAGCTTTCAAATGCAATCTAGGGAGAATGTATCTGCACTGTCTCATGAGAAGTCAGCTGTCTATCCCTGACTTCTATCTACCTCCATTTGGATGGTAGGAAAGGTGTAAGATAGGAAAGGGTGTTAAGGAAACCTTAGCTACAGAACCCCCTTAGATCCATTGTCAGAAGGTACACCAAGCCTGCAATTAATTTCATTAAATGCTTACAAACAAGTAGCCTCTGTGGACTGAATGAGCAGTTGGGCATGCAGGCTACAGCCAGAGTTGTGTTGGGGTAAAGCATGCAGAAGAAGCAGGAATTCTGACACCCTGGTGCCACATTGGTGAAAAAGAGATACTGGAAGAGGGGGATGGAAAAGGATTTGAAAATAGGGAAAGCAGTCAGGCCGAATATCTTGGGGATGTACCACCTTCTATATGATGCAGAACTTGCATAAGCTGTAAAAATGCTCATGCTTTTCTTCTGTTAAAACAGTAATGTCTGTGGGATACAATGCAATTCTTTCTTAAGGAGCCACTACTGTTGTGAAAGATGCAGGTTTCATGCAATATAAAGCCTGGAAATATTTAACCTTCTTTTACTGATCTTTTCTTTACAATTTTACTTCTAGCCAAATGTTTCATAATTCTAATTTCCTCCAGAATTGATTTTTTTTTTTTTTTGGGGGGGGGGAGTAGGGGAAAGGCTAAGATATAAAATTGATGTAGTCAAAGATAATAATAATAGTTTGTCTATAATTATAATGATATAATTGCCTGTATTGACCCTGGCTGTACAGTTGCTTCAACAGAGCACAGCTTGTTATATTAAAATGTTTTTTAGTATTTATTTCAGACACTAAGAAAAATAATAAAAGACATGTCTTTAAGATGTTGAATGATCATACAGTGGGATTTGACCTTTGGCAATATTTTAATACTGTAGCTGTTGATCTGAGGGTTTTTGTAACTAAGCAACTGTCATCCAGAATGTATTATATCATAAAAGAGTATTAAGATATGAAGGAGACTAAGTGGTTAGAGTGGAAAAGGAGCTGTGGTGAGATGTAGGCACTTTCCCATTGGACATTTTTGTTTTCTGAGCTATAGCAAAAAAGATGAACCTTGCCATCATTTGTTTCATGGTGGGGTATTTTAACCTGCCTAATTTTATCTTTCAAACAGCATTCTGGAACTCTCAGTTCTTCCAGCATGCACTGTTGTGCAGTAAATCAAGTATGATATCAGATCTTGTGTAATGGACACCTTAATTTTGCTGCTGGACAGCAAAGAGGGACGGCCATGGATCTTTATTCCCTTCCTACTTGGATTTAGAAACAAAAAATCACTAATGTTGGAAGAGATCTTCAAGATCCTTGAGTCCAACCTTTGAACACTGTCATGCCAACTAAACTGTAGCACTAAGTGTCACATCCAGTAGTTTCTTGAACATTTCCAGGGATGGTGTTTCCACCTCCTCCATGGACAGCTTGTTCCAATGCCTAACCACAGTTCCAGTGAAGAAATTCTTCCTGATCTCCAATCCAAACTTCCCTTGGTGCAGCTTGACGCCATTTCCTCATGTTCTGGGAAAGAAGGTCAACCTCCATCTTGTTAAAACCTGTACAGTGTTGTAGAGGGCAATGAAGTCGCCCTGAACCTTTTTCTGGAGCTGAAACAACCCTAGCTCCTTCAGCTGCTTCTTATATGACTTAATCTGTAGACCCTTCCCCAGCTCTATTGCCCTTCTCTGGGCTCATTCCAGCATCTCAATGTCTTTCCCATACTGAGGGGCTGTCTCAAGTGAGCTGTCAGCTGTGTGGGGGTCATGCCGCCCTCCCTGCATCAAGAAGAGAATCTGCCTCTGTGCAAGGACTACTGTTGTCACATCCTTTCCTTAGCCACCTTTCTCCATCTCGCTCCTCCCACACATACTCTTTTTACTTTGTTTTGCTTGCTTCTCTAAGCTACTGCAATCAGTCAGCCCAGCAAGTTTCGTTTCCACTTCAGCTGCATGTGAGGTGATGGTAAGGGTTTGGGCAGTTAAGGTGAAAATATAAATCTGAAACTAGAGTATTACCATCAGCCTTTAAAAATGGTAAAGATTTAGGTAAAAATGTTCCATACCAGGGACCCTGTTTCAGGCTGTTGTCAGGTGCTAGGCAGGTGGTCCTAAAGCTCATTGCTGGAATGTCATCAAGGTATTTGTGTGTTGTCCAAGGTACTGGCACTGTTTCTGAGAAAAGTAGGAGCTCGTGGCGTGACGAGTGCCCAGTCTGATCCATCTGTTAAGCATCCTTCTGCCAAAAGGTAAAGGATGGGGCTCATCTGAGAGGGGTAAGGTCATCACCGTGGCACTGGAAATGAGAGTGTGCTCTTGCCCTATTTTCACACTAGGCACAGTGAGTTCTTCTGAGCCTTTTGCGAATCTCAGCGCAGAACATTTGGCTGATAATGATATGCCTAGTGGTGTTTGCTGCTGGCTCCCTCTCTCGATTGGATAGCATTTCACTGCTGTTACTGTCTGGCTATGCTAGAACAGGAGAGACATAAATCTAGTTGAATGGTTTTTGTCTTGATGGAAACCTCTCTCCTCTGAGCTCTCCAGTCTGAGGGACATGTTTGGAGGCATTAATCCTCCATGATAAACATCTGGAATTTTTTTTTCTTCTGAGCTATTTCTTATAAGACAGATGGGGGGCTGTTGCTTGAAAAATACTTTTCAGCTCAGGAAGGACGTTGCTTTGTTCTCTAGTAACTGAAACATAAGCATCCAAAGGAGAGCTACAAAGATTCTGAAGGATCTAGAGGAGATACCATATGGGGAGTGTCTGAGGTCACTTGGCTTGTCCAGCCTGGAGAAGAGGAAACTGAGGGGAGACCTGATAAACTGTCTGCAGCTTCCTCACGAGGAGAAGAGGAGAGGAAGGTGCTGATCTCTTCTTTCTAGTGACAGGTCTTGAGAGAATGGCATGAAGCTGTGTCAGGGGAGGTTTAGATTGGGTATTAGGAGAAGATTCTTTGCCCAGAGGGTGTTTGGATGCTGGAACAGGCTCCCCAGGGAAGTGGTCACAGAACCAACCCTGCCAGACTTTGAGAAACATTTGGACAATGCTGTCAGGCACTTGGTGTGATTCTTGGGGTTGTCCTGTGCAGGACCAGGCGTTAGACTCCAACCATTTTATGGGTCCCTTCCAAATCAGGATGTTCTGTGATTCTATGAAATAATACACTGGATGGACTGACAACAACGGTTGGTTTCTGTAATTCCCTCTCAGTAACCTTCCTATTCTGCTAACAGCCAGCATTCACTGTACCAGCTGCACAGCTTTTCTCAGAGTACATTTCTTCTGAAATACAGACTCACATCTGCTTGTTGTGATTTTTGTAAGTGGTTTGTATTTTTCCAGGCTTATGTTTGTGAATCCATGTCATCTCTTAAATAACATCTCTGTCGATGCACAATATACCAGTGCATTGGGTCACACTGACAGTATATAAGTCCATGGGATTTGATGAGATGCATCCTGAAGTCCTGAGGGAATTGGCTGATGGAGTTGCCAGGCTGCTCTCTATCGTATTTGAAAAGTCATGGAAATCAGGTGAAGTCACAGGTGCCTGTAAAAAGAGAAACATTGTACCCTTTTTTAAGAAGGGTAGAAAAGAAGACCCTGGGAGCTACTGACCTGTCAGCCTCACCTCTGTGCCTGGGAAGATAATGAAAGAGATCCTCATAGAAGTTATGCTCAGGTACATGGAGAACAGGGAGGTGATTTGGGACAGTTAGCATGGCTTCAACAAGGGCAAGTCCTGCCTGACCAAACCAGTGGCCTTCTGTGATGCATCAGTGGACAGGGGATGCCATCTGTGTGGGCTGTAAAGCCTTTGACATGGTCCCCCACATCATCCTTCTCTCTAAATTGGAGATATGACCTTGATGATGAAAGACTGTTTGGTGAATAAGGAATTGCCTGGATAGTCACATCCAGAGGGTAGTGGTCAACAGCTCAGAGTCCTGATGGACATCAGTGACAAGTGGTGTCCCTTGGATAACTTTTAAAGGTCTATTTCAACCCAAACCAATCAGTTATTCCATGACCTCTTTATTATAGTGTTTCTCAACGAAGTGTCTATCCTGGCTTTTCTCCAGGGGAATTTTAGTGTGTTGTTGATGCATCCTCTGCAGTCCCCTACTAAATTTTTACAAGCTATATAGTGTATTTTTTAGTCTACCTTTTCCCTGATGGTTAGCAGCCATGGTTCATTGATGTGGAGTTCTCATTAAATAAAATATGAGATCAATCCAGAATTTACCAGTATTACTGGAAACATGAGACTTCTCAAAATATGTGCTTATATTTAGTGCTAATCAGAACCAGTAAGAGCGCTACAACATTTTTGTTTTTAAAGCTAATTTGAGCTCACATCAGTGGTATATTGGTTAATACTTTATTTCCTTTGTTAAGAGTTTGGTCTACAGTTATTGGTTTTGTTAGATGTGGCATCAAGTGCATGTTTATGTAAATTGTTTCAATCCATTTGTTCTTTTTCCCATCAATGCAGCTTTTTATTGAAAACTGCAGGTGTTTTAAAGTCTACTCTTTTTCCAGGAATGCTGCTTTTGGAGTTTTTCCCCAGGGAGAAGTCTATTTTAACAAAATATTTTATGTGAAAACATTTCCATTTTCACTTCTATTAATTCTGTCTTGTCATTAGATTTATGTTACAGTGTTAATTGCAATATTTAGTGCTGTTTCTATATTCACAGCTTTTCATTTTTGTAGTCAGAAATAGGTGTTGAACTTTTTTTGATGGGAGAGGCCAACATTTTGGTTTTGCGTTCTAATTTGAAACAAAATCACATTTTTAAATGCTAGAGTTTTAACAGCAATTGTTGGTTTTGATATGTTGGTTTCAGATCTATTTAGTACCACAACAGATATCTAACATTGAAGTACCCAACCTTTGCCTGCCCCTTGATATTGATCAAGTGACAGTCTCCAGATAGTATACTTTTTGTCTCATTCCTAAAGTCTATTTTAATTTTGCTTATGGCTATTAGAACCTACAGTTTTATCTACTATCTATAGGTGAATACCACCAGACAAGCAAAGTAGAATTATTATTAACAGTATTAATTAACCTGGAGTGTGTGGTAATAAGCACTGTAGAAGGGCAGAGTTCTTCAGGGAGACACTATTGTCCAAATAATACTGTGGCATATTTCAGGGTCTTCTACTTTTTTTTTACAGGAGAAATAAGTCAGAATCTGTTCTTAATTTTTCCCTGAGAAAGTTCAACCTCATTGTTTTGTCTAGAAGTTAAATGGCCCAACTGCCCTCTCTAAAATTTAAAATTATTTGAAGACAAGACAGACAGCATGTTGGCAGCTGTAGTCTAGAGGTAGTGATTTGTGACTATGCAATGTGGAAGAGTCTGACTCAGCTTTTTAACTGATCTGAACTTCACTGTCAGTCATGTTATGCTGCCATTGATAGTATCATCTAGACTTCTCAAGACTGTTGGCAATAAGGTTTAATTAAGAGTAAAGATGACTATTTGTATTTGATTTGAGAATCTACCAGTAATCAATGTTAAAAAGGATGTCTTAGAGGTCACCAGAACTATCTATGAGAGTGAAAGAAGCAGATTATATTTCCTCCAGTGGATTCCTTTGTACAGTGAACTGTACCATTACTACCTTAGGGATAGGTCCTTGTGAGTTGGTTAAAATAACTGTTATTAATCCCACATATCTTCATGTCCAGTTTGGGGAGTTTGGAAGTTAGTTTACCAGGCAGTGTTTGAATTGTCAGGATTCCATCTTGAGACTTCTTTTGCCACTCTCAGTATCATTGGGGAAGATATTTCATAATAGCTGTAAGAAGTGAATATGTTCAAGCAGAGAGCAGAGTGATCTGTCTAATCTCCATAGCAGAAAAGCTAGAAGACTAGCATGAGCATTGCACATGTTAAAGCAGACCTCTGAAAACAGTGGTTTAGAGTGGAGAGCAGCAAAAATTAATGACCTAATCTAAAAATGGCAGGGGAATGGTCTGAGCTGCCTCCACTGTTCACAAGAGTGAAGAGCTTAGACAGAAAAAAATGATAATTGAAGATACAGAGGTTAATGGAAAGCAGGATAAGTGTTGATGAGGTTTTGCCAAAGGTAGATAGTGTCATTATGCATTTGGTTTTGTAATCTGTTCTATGGCAATTTCACAGGAAAATTTTGGGATATCAGTAATCAAAGAATCATAGAATGGCTTGGTTTGGAAAGGACCTTTTAAATCATCTAGTTGCAACCCTCCCACCATGGCCAGGGATACCTTCCGCTAGACCAGGTTGCTCAAAGCCCCATCCAACCTGGCCTTCAACACTTCCAGGGATGGGGCATTCGCAGCTTCTCTGAGCAACCTTTTCCAGTGCATCACCACCCTCACAGTGAAAATTTTTTTCCTAAATCTAATCTAAATCTCTCCTTGTTTAGTTTAAAACTGTTCCTCCTTGTCCTATCACTATCTGACCATGTAAAAAGTTACCCTCCCTATATTTTATAAACCCCTTTAAGTACTGGAAGGCTGCTATAAGGTCTCCCTGAAGCCTTCTCTTCTCCAGGCTGAAGAACTCCAGTTCTGTCATCCTGTATTTGTAGGAGACATGCATCACCTCTCTGATCATCTTTGTATCCTGCTCTGGACCCACTCCAGCAGGTCCATGTCTTTCCTGTGCTGAGGACCCCGGAGCTGAATGCAGGTCTACAGGTGGGGTCTCATGAGGGCAGAGGGGCAGAATCACCTCCCTCGAGGTCACACTTGGTATGGCCAGGTGCAGCTGGTGAATAATGTATAATGCAGCTGATAAAGTGTTAAGTAGGATGTTATCAACTGAAGTGGAATTTGAAAACCCAAAACTAAGTTGGACTTGCTGAAGGGTGCTCAAAGAGCTGGGTCATGTCTAGGTTTTCCATGAAGGAACTTGAAGTCAGCTGTAGGGAACTGCTAGTGGAGTTTGCTGGTAACATGAAGAGGCTACAGTGTAACAAAGGAAAGCTGAGGGGAAACATGCAGGAAGACCTGGATATCTCAGTACTTAGAGATAAGATGACATTCAGTGGTATAATGTGCAAGGTCATAGTGATGGGAGCATGCTCTGGTAAGGCGAGATCTCATCAGCTGGGAGTAGCAGGCAAGGCAGATGCTGGAGTGTCACCCATGGTTGGCTAAAGCTGAGCCCTCAATAGGAAAAATCTGGAATAAAGGGTGATATCCTCTTGATACACACCTAGACATTTCCAGCATGTGCAGAAAGGTGGTGATACTACTATCTGAGGTGTGGGTAGGATATCTTTTTTGGATGTTCAGTGCAGTTCTGATCATCCATGTTCTGGGGAGTAGATAAAATTGGCACAGATGCAGAGAGGGACTACTAACTAGGATAAACAGGATGTGAATTGCTGAAGATATTGAGAGAACTTGTCTTGTTAATCCTAGCACAGTGAAGCCCGAGACGCTGTGTGATTGCCTACTGTCTGTAAATATCACAGGGGAATAAATACCAGGGAGGGAGAAGAACAGCTTAGGCTAAAGGCTGGTGTTCTCAACAAGAGCAACATGTATACACCGAATAAATAAATTTAGGCTGGAAGTGAGAGGAGGGCTCCTTGCAGTGAAGTTTTCCAGCAGTCTTACAGATGGAAAAGTGGAAGTGAGAAAGCTGACTGCTTTTAAGATGAGCTCTGCCAGCTGTGAAGGAGGAACAGAGATCATTAGTTAGCAGGTTCCTCTCAGGCCCTCTTCTACAGGAGAACATCATGGCTGCTAACCTGGCTTTCCAAAGGCAGCTATGCTCAGGTTTGTCCATGGCACTTGCCTTATGACTGGAGATGGGAAGACAGGACCTCACAGTGTTCTGTTCCCTGCTAGTCTGCTTGCCCCAGGAGTTCTCTGGTCTTGAGACACATGGGATGGGGACCCCCACCTGGGGATGGGGGAACAGGTGCTTTTGCAGTATTCATTCATGGTTACTGAGAAGTCAAAGAAGTCTGTCTTAGAGGGACAGTTTCTCCTGACCTGGGACGAGCTTGGCAGGAAGATAACCCAGTGAACCTCTTGGCCCCAGCTCTATCCAGAACAAACATTTCTCACTGTAAAAGAGCAGTGACTATTTTGTAATATCTCCTGGGTACTATATTTGGGGTAATTATCATTGGCATAGTAAAGGGTTTATCATGTGAATGCTCTGGGCTTTTTAATTCTGGGTTGTGAGGAAAGTAAGTAGAAGGAAAGAGGAATAGCTCAGGGAAGGCTGCTCCTGGTAAATGATTCACAGCAATGCCCAGGATGCTATTTAGAAGGATAGTGCCTCTGGGATCCAGCTGATTAACAAAGCTGGTTTAGCTGTGGGAGGCCAGAGCTAGAAGCCAGAAAATGTATAAATTATAGTAAGCAGCCTAGTCCTCCTCTGTGGTGAGAGGAAGCTGTTTTTATGGAGAAGCTAGCAGGTGTGTGACATCCCTAGACCCCTTTAGCCTATGGTCTAGGCACCAGCCTGGGGTGCTGGGTGCCAAAACCCTGGGTGGCCACGACAGTGGTGCAATAAGGACCCTTGACCCTGTGTATCCCTTTGGTACACACCTTGCCAGGGAAATTGTAAAACCAGCTATGCAGAAGAAGGTTTGGTGAAGAAAAGAATAGACAGCAGGAAGCAGAAGTGGTGCCTCAGATGGAGAGAGGTACAGCAGGAAGGAATTTTGATGCTAAACAGAAATGTGCTGGGAAAACAGAATTGTGAACACTGTTGATTCAATTTGTGAAATGGGGTCAAACTTGAAGACTAGTTATGTTTGAGGAAAATACGTAAGACAACGGTTAAGCTTGATATTTTCTACCTTAATGTTTTAGAAATATTGAAGTGTTTTGACAGTTTCAAAATAGCTTTTTTTTAAAAAAGACATCTAATTTAAAATTTTAAACTTTAAGACACCAAAGAGTGAGAAAAGAATGTTTAATTGACTACATTGAAGATCATCTAGACATTTAATATTTTTTTTAATTAACTGAAAAACTGTATGTTCCTATATAATTTTGTCTCAACCATCTAATTTTCTGACTTGTTTTAATCACAACATCATTCATCATCTGTAATTATGGCCAATTTCTGTTATTTGGATGTGTTATCTGAAGCCCTTACTATATCCTTTGCTTCTTGCTGTACAGATAGCAGCAAGATACATCTTTTTACTCCAACTTTCTCTTATTTGAATATAGTTATTTTCCTTGCATTTTTCAACATTGCCTTTCATATGAATTATTCTACATATGTCTGTCTGAATAATGTATTTTGGAATATACTGAACAAGGTACTGTGGCAAATAGCTGCCTGCAGTTTCATACCTTTTAGTTGTCTCCATATTCAATAGCAAAGAATTCCAGTATTGGTGAGATTCAGTTTCATTTCAAGGTAGGAAGAAAACAGTTTTGCAAGCTACACTATTAATCTGAAAAAAATCCACTCTGGTCTCCCTGATCACCCCTGTGTGATCTCCAAAGACATAACCAATTAATGTGGAATCATAGAATGGTTTGGGTTGTAAGGGACCTTTTAAAGGTCATCTCATTCCAGCCCCCCCGCCATGGGCAGGGACACTTTCCAGTAGAGCAAGTTGCTCAAAGCTCCATCCTGGCCTTGGACACTTCCAGGGATGGGGCATCCACAGCTTCTCTGGGCAACCTGTTCCAGTATCTCACTACCCTCACAGTAAAGAATTTCTTCCTAATAAAACCTGCCTCTTTCAGTTTAGAGCCATTCCTCTATGTTCTATCACTACATGCTTTTGTAAAAAGTCCCTCCCCAGCTTTCCTATAGGCCCCTTTTAGATACTGGAAGGTGCAATATGGTCTCCCCAAAGCCTTTTCTTCTTCATGCTGAACAATCCCAAGTCCCTCAGTCTGTCTTCATAGGAGACGTGTTACAGCCTTCTGCTTCAGCTATCATCTTCATGGATTCCTCTGGACTCATTCCAACAGGTCCATATCCTTTCTCTGCTGGAAACCCCAAACCTGGGTGCAGAGCTCCAGGTGAGTAGAGGGGCAGAATCCCCTCCCTCGACCTGCTGCCCACACTGCTTTGGATGCAGCCCAGGACACATTTGGCTGTGAGTGGGTTGTGAGTACACATTGACAGTTTGTGTCCAGCCTCTCATCCATCAGCATCCCCATGTCCTTCTCCTCCAGGCTTCTTTCAATCCCATCAGCCCCCAGCATGTGTTGATACGGGATGTTGCCCTGACCCATTGCAGGACCTTGCATTTGGCCTTGTTGAACCTCATGAGGTTCACACAGGCCCATCTCTCAAGTCTGTCCAAGTCCCTCTGGATGTCGTCCCTTCCCTCCAGCATGTCCACTGCACTACACAGCTTGGTGTCATCCGCAAACTTGCTTAGGGTGCACTTGATTCCACTGTCCATGCCACCAACAAAGATGTTAAAAAGTGCCAGTCCCAATACCAACCCTTGAGGAATGCCACTTGTCACAGCTTTCCACCTGGACATTGAGCCATTGACCCCAGCTCTCAGAGTGTGACCATTCAGCCAATTCCTTATCCACTGAGTGGTCCATCCACCAATTTAATGTTGCCTCAGTTCAGAGACAAGGATGTCATGACTGTGTCAAAGACTTTGCACAACTCCAGATCAGAGGAGCAGTTGATGAGCTTGTCTAACTTGATCTGCTGGATTACTGAATAAAAACAGCCTTTGAACAGAGGCATCCTCACAGTAGGTAGTATTTTTCCTGTTAATCCATGGACTATTATGCATTTTCCATACTACCATAAGTCTTGTTTTACAAGGCCTTTTTCAGTCTTGATGTAAAAGCTAAATGCCACACTTACGTGTGGTAGCAGCTCAAGCTTTTAGCTTTAGCATTGCCAGTGTAGTTCCCTACTACATTAACCAAAATAACCAAAATACTACAGTTGTCTCCTTAGTGAGATCTTTTGTACTACAGCATCCACTGAATCCTTTTCCTGCTGTCTGCATTCCGAACGCTGTTAGTTAATGTTCTAGGTGAAACAGTTTAAAACATGGAATCAGGGAGAAATAGGATATTGAACATTAATCACCTCCAGAAACTACAATTTGCTGCTACTAAATATCCCATTTCATTTTTGTACAAGGATAGACATGTAGATTCAATACATTTAGCTGAAATGTTCTTTGAAGGGAGAGTAGGACTAAGCATTTTGAGCTCATTTCTGCCTCTCTTTAAAAATGAAACCCAGAAAGTCAACAATAGCTCAATCAGGGAGAGAAGACATCTGGCTCCTGGTGACTCTGAAGAGTATGCTGCTAAGATAGTTACATTAAAAGATTCATCTGACCCCAGCACAGTTGTTTGTGTCATCTGATTAGATGTGTTTCCAAACTGTATACAGCAATTGGAGATGACTGAATTACAGACAAATTTTTCAGAAGAATAAATTCAGTGTTGCTGGAGGTTAATGTAGGTAGTTCTTGTAACATGTCAGCTGAACGTTCATTCAGGATCTAGGGAAAGAAATTCCTACCCAGTGTTGTCCAAATTTTCTGGTTCTATTCATCCTGACCTTGGTAGTGCCAAATTTATGACAATGCTACTGCTACCTAGAGAGCATCTGAGGGGTATGGAAGTGCATTTGTGGAATTCCTTCCCAGCCTGTTTGTGTGGAGCTCATGTAAATCACTGTGCTTCAGTTTGTTTGTTCCTTGTTTGTCTCAATTCAGCAGTTTGGGAGGACCTGACCTGTTATAAATCAAATCCTGTCAGTGAATTAGGGACAGAGAGGGAGCAAAAATATTTGTTGTGTTTCTCTTAATCCAGACCATTTCCATGTGCTGTTTTCATTTTTCCTCTACAGATCTATTAGCACAACTGAGAGAATTGTAAATTTTGATCAGGGAGCAGAAATAAACAGCTGGCATATAAAAGAGGACCTTTTAAACTAGTTTTACCACAGATAAAATTATGGTAGAATTATATAGTGTGGAATGGTACCTAAGGTTCATCCTCTACAGGGAAGCTTATTTACTGATGAAGAGTAAATCTTTAGCAGGAGCAGAGTGAGGACATGGTGAACACACTTGAGCAGCATGCCTTAATGCCATCATTTTGGTGGCATCCATTTGTGGTTAGTCCAGTTGGAGGCAATGAGGATGTATAAGGTTTTTTATATAGGGATATTCTGAATACAGAGAAAGTTTGTAAGTACTGATTAAATTGAACATTTTCCAGGAGTGATTTGTATCACTCATCTTCATGTAGCTGATCCTGCTCAAGGTGGGCTGGATGAACTTGAATGACTTTTCAAAGTTCTTTCCAGTCGTGATTTTTATGATTCAGTGACACACAAGACATTCACTGCTCCCACTGGAGTGATGAATCTCAGCATCCTTGAAAAGCCAAAGTCAGTATGTGCTGAGTTACGGCTCCAGAATTCAGTGTTCTTGCAAAGGTTGGTAAAATCGGATGGAGCAGGGGAAAGTTAAGGACTACAGGGATTCCTATTCAGGCTTGTGTGAGTACGTCCTCATGCAGAGGGGTTCTGTTTTTTGTTGAACAGTAACACCAACTTGCTAGAAAGGCTACAGGGAGGGAGGGTGTGTGCTTCGCTGGAGGGGGAAGAAATGCCACATGTCACTTTGCCCTGAGCAAAGGGACCTGCTGCAGTTCTCACTGGTGTTATTGGTAATGGGGACTTAATGCTAGTCAGCATCACACCCTGTGAATGAGACTAATTTCTCTTAGTGACTCCTTGCACTCCCAAAGAAAACCTGTTCTCTGCCTTCAGTGATCAAACTCTAAACAGCGAACAGCTCTTTTGATTTGTGTTTGCAAAGTTGCTTTTTCTCCTCCTTTTCCCTGGAAGCTCTGCAGAGAGGAATGGCTGTTTCACCACGGGAGGTCCTGTCTTAGAGTGCTGCTGTCATTAGTCTTCTGTCACATTGTCAGCCTTTGATGACTCAGACTTAAAAAAACCCCAAATGATCAACCCTCTTTCTGAACTAAAATACCTATGAACAGCTTTTTTAAAGCAGATTTTAATACAAGTAATTAGGTCATTTTTTTTTCTGAAAGCTTTTAATGGAGCTTACAGTTTTGCTGCTTGAAGTTACTTGAATGTTTAATTACTATTTTTTAAACAAAATTCAATGTCATTGAAGTCCACTTGAGAGCTTTGATAGATTTAAAGAAAAGAGAGGACTTGAATATTCAGTAGTTTTGAAAAGGTCTATGCCTATTTTGTTTAGATTTAGGTCAGCATTTCTCAGCTGAGTTCCTTTAATGCATCAGAAAATTGTTGCTGAAAGAAGAGAAAAATTTAAAAATAAACCTGTGCATATTTCTGGTTATGCGAGCAAGCAAGCAGAACAGGGAGAATAGAGGTAATAAAATAAGTGTCAAAGCTGAGCCTAGATTTTACCAGGTTGTAAATGAAAATTGCTATAGCAGTGCTATATGGGAAAGTATACGGCTCCTTAAAAAAAAGGCTGAAAATGATGTAGGGTATGTTTGCAGTCATGATGTAAGCCATCATGATACCCAGGTCATGTCCAAATTATGAGTACCTCTGACTGACCTATTGAGGTGCTACCTAGAGATAAATGCTTTGGTCTCAGAAGGAATACAGCTACATTAAGTATCTCTGCATGACATTGCGTTGTTCAGCATCAGTAGGTCCCTACTATGCAGATCTCCTCCAGTCTTTCCCTTCTCATGCAGTCTTTTTGGCAGGTGCAAAGGTCACTCCAGAAATCTGCTCGGCAGTGTGAGTGGTGGGATGGATCTGGCTGCTGATGCTGAGGTGTGGTGGTGGTGGCTGAGGCTGAACCAGACCCTTTCTATGAGGTCCTTCCACATCAGATCAGTCACATCACTTTCCTCCCATCACCCTGGGAGGGAGGGAGGGGCAGCAGTCTGGTACCTCCTGGTTTCCAGTCAATGCAAGAAAATGAGATAATCTACATATTCCTTCAGGACAGAAAATTTATCACCAGGATTCCTGATCTCAATCTATTGTCAAACCCAGGTAACATGCCATTCCCATCCTCCCCTGCCACAGCTAAAGCCCACCAGTCCTGTATCTTTCTCCTTCCTGCACTACTAGTGCCACTAGCTCCTCCACTTCTGCCAGGGATGTGGAAAAGGGAGTTGATTTCAGATGCTGGTTTGTGGGGCAGTGCTGCACTACCTGGCAAGGTCAGATCTGACCAACTCGAACCCAGGACAGTGGAGCTGCAGCAGGATGAAAACAGTGCCCCAGATAGTAGGGTGAGAGGAAAAGACTCCTCTCTTTCTCCTGGCACAGGTCTTGCTAAGGAGCACCCCTACTACCTCCACCCTGGCTCTTGGCTAAGACAAGCAGCACTCTTCTGTGCATGTGCCTCGGGGTTACACATGGCTTTGAAACCCTTAGGAATTAGAAATTATTCCTTTTGAGAACTAGAATTGTGGGCATAAGGGCTGGACTGGACCAGCTGTGGAAGGCAGCAGACTCAGTAAGTTTAAAGGGCTGCAGGTATTCTGCATCTGTCAGTTTTTCCTGCTGCATGGCTCTTAGTTTGTAGCATGTTAAGGTAAGACTTTTCATCTTCTGTGGCCTTCAGAGTGTTTACTCAAGATGCTGACACCCCACAACAGGACTCCTGATCAACTCATCCAGCTTCCTCTGTATAATTTACAGCAGAGCAGCTGAGTCACTGGAGGACTGAAAGGCTTGAGGTTGTCCTCAGGGGAGCCAGAGCCTGTC
Source organism: Manacus vitellinus (assembly GCF_001715985.3). Lineage (NCBI taxonomy): Eukaryota > Metazoa > Chordata > Aves > Passeriformes > Pipridae > Manacus > Manacus vitellinus. Next base: position 2,232,237 of record NW_021939324.1, on the reverse strand, counting down.
CTGCATGCAACTTCAATGGTGGCATTGCTGTCACTATTACAAGCATGACTCTGTTTTTTTAGGAAAAATTACACTAACACAATGGACTTTGAATGTATGACTATGCCTCTGTAGTTATTGGAGTAACAGCAGAGATTACAAACCTTGAGCATCTAAAAGTGTAGTCTGTGCTCAGATGGCTGGGTTCTCCTCAGTCCTTGTAAGCTTGGATCTGAACCCAGACTGGTGCCACATTGTTGCCAGAGCTGCAGTGAGATCCTAAAGCATGGACATCCTCTGCAGGAGAGCCGGGATCTGCCTAACACAGAGGCAGTAATGCTGTCAGGGTTGGCAGACTGAGGGGCTTGGGCATATATGCTCATGTGTAAAATAATTTCTTATCAACATTGCATGATGGATTGGGTTTGCATGGCAAGGTTTTGGTAGCGGGGGGTGCTGCAGGGGTGGCTTCTGTGAGAAGTTTCTAGAAGCTTCCCCTGTGTCTGACAGAGCGCAGCGCAAGAACATCTATGAAGACCATGGCACATGCTGGGTTTCTATGAGCACAGTCATGTAGGTGGTTTGTTCACCTGACTAAAACCCTCGGTGAGAGCAATCACTAGTTTGAGGCACAATTTGGAAATGAAAAGTAAGGGGTGAACAAGTTTTTTACTGCTACCACCCTGAGGAATGTTAAGTCAGGCTTATTCTAATAATTATTGTGAGCATGTGAGATATTTGTACTGAAACTGAACAACATGTGGTTTCTTACAGTGATTGGTGTAATCCACTTTCAAGATGGCACTATAGGAGAAAGATGACCTGTATGGGTTTTTGTATTAATTTCTATCATAAACAGAGTCACATAGCCTAGATCAAATCTTTCGGGTCAGTGAAAACTATTCTTCAGTTGTGTTTTTGTACAAGATTGTGTTATTTGGCTTTGCTGTGCAAATAAGCTTTTTTGTTTGATAATGTGATTCATTTCTGACTTATCTTTAAATGCTCTCTAGTCTCATGAACAAAAGATTTCCATTACTTTATCTAACAATATGCATATGAGCAAGGGGTCATGCAACTGTGTCCTGTGTGAAATATCAATAAAAGAGAAATAACCCATTGAACTGTCAAGCCAAACTGCAGAAGAAATGTCAGGGCAGACTGAGTTTAAGATAAGGCACTAATCAAAAGGGGGCATGACTTTGTTGAAGGCTGGCTTAATAAGAATACATTAGGAAGAGGAAAACGGTATTTTGATCAGTATGGGTAGGTGTATGGATGGCAAACTCTATGGTCTGAAGGCAGAATTACATCAGAAATAGCTCCAGAACAAATGAAAGACACCAAAAGAAGTTAACTATGCCTCGAGGGGGTGTAAAATATCAAGGTCATCAACTTATACAGAGGGAAGGAAGGAAAAATCTGTGCCTGCCTACAATCAATCAGTTCACTTTTAAACCCCAAACTCTTTGGGCTTAAATAGGATGGTATTAAATACAAAGGCAACACACTGCCATCTTTTAAGTTCAACCTTGTATCTTTGTCCAGAGTTCAGCAGTACATCTCACATGTGAAGATGAAGTGGAATTTACAGATGCTCTGAGTTGCCTTTTATCGCCTTGGTGGTCTATGCTTTTCTGCTGAGATCTGTCCTGGTTCTTGTTGCTTGCAGATCTTTTCAAGCAGCCCAGCATTGCTGGGTATTTAACACCTAACCTGTGCCTGTTACAGTTCCACAGAGTGCAGCTCCCCAGGATTGCATAGACTTAAATCTAAAGGTGCTGACTGGGTTCATAAACAGCAGAGTGCTTCAGTTCAGTTTTATGAGGTGGTGTGCATTCAGTCATACTGAATCAATGACTGAAATAAAATATTTTGCTGGCCTTAGATGTGAATCTTATGGTGGATTCAAGTACATCTTGATGAAGCAAAATGTTCGTGTTGTGCTTTCTCCTGTAAAATCAGAGGCATATAATTATAACTGCTTGGGGTTTTTTTCTGTTTTAAACACTAACTGATTCTAGTAGCCACTGACAAGTACAATCTGTGTCTGCCAATAGTTCTCTTTTCTTTAGATCTAAAGCTTTTGAAAGCAGATTTAGGTTCAGCATGTTCAACTTGATTTAAATTATTGTCAGGCCAAAATTTTACATGTACCTTGCCCCTGTGAAAAAGGCTGCACAACATGCTGACTGAGGGGCAATCACATATTTATAGACCTTAGAGAAAAGGGAGAACACAATGTTCATCTAAACTCACTGCAGCCCTGCCCAGACCTTAGGTTCTTTTATTTAACTCAGCAGCTTGAGGTTGACCAAGAGTATAATTTTGGAACAATATCGAGGCTTGATTTAAGGACTTAAAGTGCTGCAGAGTTTGTCACAGTCATTGGGATTTTGCTTCAGTGGTCAATTACCCTTTCTCTGAAAAATGCCCTTTCTCTGAAAAAATCTGTACCTTGGTTTTTTTTGAATTCTCTTAACTTCTTTCTTATGAAAACTGGATTTTGCTGTTTGACTTCCTCAGCAGGCCTAAGAAGCCTTTTATTTTCCCATAGATATTTTTTGTGATTGTTATTTTGTATTTTCACAGATCAGAAAAATTTCTGTACATTCACAAACCCAGTTAGGCAGGCATCTTTTGCACCCCAATATTCCTGTGCTAAGGATCTGACATAATAAAAATATGACATCTTAGAAGAGAGTTGGTGGGATTAAATATAATTCATGGCTGAGATGTCAATACTGTGGACGAAAAGGTATTGTGGTATATGCTGTACTTACACTGTAGAAGTCATGGTTGCTCCAGTGTCTCTCAAAATATTATTTTCACCATTTCCTTCAATGTGTCAAACATGCTTTAAATGACTTGAGTGCTCTGTTATTTCTTTTTCCATAAACAATTCTTATGGAGTCATGTGGCCAGATGATAACAAAAAGGTATCTGGTCCATTCCCTTGTCCCTGGGCAAAATCAGTAATTACTCTGAGCCTGTATGATCTTCCTTCCATTCTTTTCTACTGAGAAGTTGAAATACGATCAACATATTATTTCCACAGAGAATGAAAATTACAAAAAAAAAAAAAAAAGTTTTCAAAAAGCCTGAGTCCTTTCTCACATGCTAGCAGAGAAAACTTAGAAACCAAGTAAGATCGATGGGAGTCACTGTTGGTAAATCCTGCCTCAATGCATTTGTCTCGTTGATTTATGACTAATTATTGTTCCTCTTTTCTCCTTAGGGCGCTTCCTGCGATGATGGAGTGGGTCCGAACTCAGAAGGCAGGAGAAAGTGGTGTGAATATTATCACTGCAGATTTTGTAGAACTTGGTGACTTTATCAGCACAGTCATAAAGCTCAACTACGCCCTGGGTGAAGGTGAAGATGACACTACTTGATAGTACTGTGATATATGTGTTGTTGCATTATTTAGCATTAAAAAAAAAAAGATTGTATTCTAAAAGACTTATATTGTAAAACACTCATCTTCTTGTAACACACTGAGGTGTTTAGGGCTTTAGTGGGTGGGCATAAGGAAAATGTTTTCATCATTTATGATCATTTATCACATTTGTGTTTCATGTGAAGAGCAAAACTAAACATGTTTACAGTGTTTGATGAAAGAAGGCCATTTACAGGTTCTCCATGAGGTACCAAATGTGATTCATGTGTCTTCTGTGGTTATGAACAGTGCCAAGAAACTTGTTGCAAGGGGATGTATATTGTCCTCTTCCTGCTCACAGCAGGATTCCCAGCGGTGTGAGCATTACACTGGGAGATTGAGGGCAGTATATCTGGCATGAAAATTTTAAGCTGCTACATTTCATCTCTTAGGTGGTTTAACCGATCGTATTTATCAATGAGCTACAGGTTTAAATGCCTTTGTGATGTGAATCCAAGGTCATGCTTTAACACACACATAATCAGTGGACAGTAAACATGATGTGTTACATACCATAATCAGTGGACAATAAACATGGTGTGTTATGTACCATAATAAGTGGACAGTAAACATGATGTACTGTGTAGCTTGCACAGAGCACAGACTAAATCCTGCTTGCTTTTCATTCTTAAAATAGGTTTTCCAATGTCTCTGCCTCAGGTCAAGCCAGCAGATAATGTGATACTGGCCTAACTCTGTAATCACAGAATCATAGAATGGCCTGAGTTGGAATGGACCTTGAAGATCATCTAGTTCCAACACCCCTGCTATGAGCAGGATAATTTTCACTAGACCAGGGCTCAGAGCACCCTCCAGCATGGCTTTAAACACTTCAGAAATGGGGCATCCACAGCTTCTCTTGGCAACACGTTCCTGTGCCTCATCACCCTCACAGTAAAGAATTTTTTCCTAATATCTAATCTAAACCTGCTGTCAGTTTGAAACCCCCTTGTCCTGTCCCTACATGCTCTTGTAAAAAGTCCCTCTCCATCTTTCCTGTAGGCTCCCTTCAGGTACTGGAAGGCCGCCATTAGGTCACGCTTAATCCTTCTCTTCTCCAGGCTAAACAAACCCAGCTCTCTCAGCCTTTTGTTATAGGAGAGATTCTCCATCCCTCTGATCAGCTTGGTGGCCTCTTCTGGACTTGCTCCAACAGGTCAATGTTCCTCCTGTGCTGGGGACCCCAGAGCTGGATGCAGTGCTCCAGGTGGGGTCTCAGCAGAGCAGAATAGAGGGGCAGAATCACTTCTCTCAACCTGCTGCCCACACTGCTTTGGATGCAGCCCAGGGCACATTTGGCTTTCTGGGCTGTGAGTGCACATGGCCAGTTCATGTCCAGCCTCTCATCCATCAGCACCCCCAAGTCCTTCTCAGCAGGACTGCTCTTGATCTGCTCATGCCCCAGCCCGTGTTGATACCGGGTGTTGCCCCGACCCAGGTACACTTGGTCTTGTTGAACCTCATGAGGTTCCCATGGGCCCCTTTCTTGAGCTTGTCCAGGTCACTCTGAATGACGTCCTGTCCTTTAGGTGTGTCAACAACACCACTCAGCTTGGTGTCATCTGCAGACTTGCTGAGGGTGCACTCAGTCCCTTCATCTATATCATTAAGGAAGATACTAAATAACACTAGTCATAATATAGACCCCAGAGGGACACCTGCTGGTGCATATTTTCCCTGGTTCTAGCAGGAACACAGTTAAGCCAGTTTGGAGCACCACTTCTTCCCAGGATTAATATTATGTAACAGCTTGACCCAGTATCCACTGAATTTAATAGGAAAATGTCCTGTGTTTAGTATGGATTGATCATAAGATCGGTAAGTTGTGTGCCCTATAAGATGTGCCGTAGTGGAAACCTCATTTCTACAGGACTGAAACTGCACTTAAAAAAAGATAGGTACAGTCTAAGCCTCTCTTTAAGGCAGCTATGAACAGAACATTTCACTGATTACAAAAAATCAGTGCCAGTTTCATCAGTGAAAAACTTCTGTGGTAAAGAATGTAGTAGTTCAATTCTAGCAAATAGCAGTACTTTATAGTCTTTAAGTTGTCGGATATAGTACTGCATAATGCAAGATTGAAACTCTACTGAATGGCACTGTTCTAGCAACAGAATCACTGATCATCCTACTTTTAATGAAACACATATAAAAAATATATTAAACCTTAGTGATTTATAAACTGAGAGCATTGCGACTGTATGACACCTAACTGGATAAAACGCAATCAGTCATGTCTCCCGCACACATCAATACATAGGTACACAACTTTGGAAAGCAAAACATTTAATTTGTGCAAAACAACAGATGCTATTACATCTTACAAGGAAAACACTCTTTGAGATATTGCAGGGATTTATGGGATAGAACTAAGGTCAAGTTTACGTTGATATTACTAGAACTTTTGGTTGAGTGAGGAGAATGGCATCATACAATCCTTTGATATTTTCTGTCAGATGATAATGGCTACCATCTCCCATCAGAGTTTAGAAAATCCAAAATTGTCTTATTGAACAGTTGGGCTACAGGGGTATTATAGAATTTTTGTTGGTTTTAGTTTAGGAAGTGGAATAAAAAGGACACTTACTGATATTTTATGCAGAGAGGATGCTTTGGAAAAATGTGTGTGCACGTATGTGTGTACTGTAAAGAAAAATGTTAAGTGTGTAGTATAATGACACTTTAAATGTATGTATGTGACACAAAGACATCCGTGCACACTTGCATAATGATATTGGTGGTTCCGGACAGGAGTATTATAAATTTGTTTGAAAAAAACCATATAGCTGTTATAAAGTCATGATGCCTCCTTCAATAGCATTTTCTTCTGTGTATGTTAGGACTGTAAGAGTCATCCTCAGTGAAATCTGTGATCTAAGCCAGTTAGGTTTTTTACAGCATTTAAACTTTATCCAGACTGCCCCAAAAATTTACCTAAGAGTCCCAGTTTATCTTTTCATTGGAACAAGGGATAGGACTTTCACGCACAACTAAGCAAGATGTGGGGTGGTTGATACACTTTGTTTTGGGTTTCCACAAGCTCTCCTAGTAAAATTTATGTAACAGACGCAGAAAATGAAACATGAAAATATATTTTTGAACCCACACCTGTGTGGGTGTCCTATACAGAAATGTGAAAATCTTTGCTTATTTATTGGCAGTGTGGTGTGAAATGCTTTTTTCAATTTTCCGTTTAGCTGGATTTAGTTGCTTCGACTCTTCCTGTGATCCTTCAGCTGCTTAAATATAGTCGAAAGAGTTAATCTATCCTTCTAACATAGTAAAGTGATCTGAATCTTTGGGTGGAGTAAAAATTAGGTTTCTTTTTTTGGATTCTGGTTGAAATTCTGTTGCATCTGAGAGCATCAACACCAGGTTCCTGCTGGTACCCCCTGCTCAAATCAGGGCATCACACACCAGCTACACTAGGCTTTTCGCTTACAAAGAGGTGTACTCAAGGCAAATGCTCTGCTGTATTTTAATAAAGTGTGTATGTGTGTGTGCCTGTATATATGAATAAGTATAGAGCTATCTAGAGTTTGTTAGCATTGTTATGAAATATTTGCTTAGTGTCAGTTTTATGCTAATTGTCATTTGGAAATAAATGAAAAAGAAAAAGCAAAGCAAAAAAAATCCTCTGACAAAAACCAGTAATAGACAAATCATATAGTTTCTCCATTAATGGGGAAACATACTAGCAAAATGTTAAATTCTGGTCAGAAAAGTATGTTTTTGTTTAGCTGTCGATCTTTCTATTGGAGAAGCACAGCACTTTATGGTAGGAACAGGTAAACAATCTTGCCTTAATTACTAAAAGAAAAAAGTGCATTTGGGGATATGCTATCCATGCTCTTCTGAAGATTTCATCTGTGAGGGCCCAAAACTCTAAGTCCTGATAGAGATGCACTCCCTGTTGATATTGTTTGGGGATCTTGCCAAAAAAGAACAAGCCAGAAAGTACTATGCAGCACAACTGGACCATTCAAGAGCCCAGTTTTGCCACCCATATGCAGCTAAAGCTCTCTTTGATTTCAACCAGAAACGTGCTTGCTGGGCTGGGTCAGATGTGTTATTCTGACCTTATTAATGTGGAAGGTTTCTTCATATGTATTATGAGGAATCTTGCATGGGCAATGAGATGACTGTAATCAGCCCATCAAGGAGAAAGACCTGTCTATATTATTCATCTGCATAAGCATCTATTTACTCAAACTGTCATGTCGTTGACTGCCAGAACATTTTTTTGCTTCCTATGCTCATTTTCCCCCCTGCTATGTTCATGATATATACATCAAGTACTGTTGTTTTCTGACATTTTTATGTGATTACTTGATCCTTTCTTTTCAGCCACACATGAAAAATGGCGACTGTGCTACACACACAGAGTGTCTCAGCTGGTGTAGACCCACCTGGCTCCATTTTTCAGTTTACACGTGCTGAGACATCTTTGTTCAGTAGTGATCTAACCTGCAGCAATCTGGACCAAACAGGAGGTGATTCCTGGAGTCCAGTTCCTGCCTGGTTTGGTGAGGGGTAAATCAGAATGAGACCACAGGAGCTTGGCTTTAAAATTAGTGGGTTATTTGCATTTTTTTTGGCTGTTGGATACTTTACTGGTTTTGTAGGTTTCAAATCTACAAACCATTCTTTTAAACGTACACATGTATGTATATATAAATGTATATGCATACATGTATGAGAGGGAACGTATGATCCTGTATGCTAGGCTGTCATTACTGATACAAATCTAGACCATTTCTGCTAACTTCAAAGTAGCTATTAAGCCTTTACCCTGAGATGAGAGGGAGCAGATAGTCAGTGTGTAGTAAGTATATGCTGTGTTGCAAAGGAAATTTAAAATTGTGGAGGTTCATTCCACAAAATAAAAAAGGCAGAGTGCCCTGAAAACACAGTTCCAGTGCTGTCTATCCTGAATTTAGTATATGAAGCACTACTTATTAGCAACTGATTAGGCTATTTGGTGATTTCAAGAGGTCAGGTAACACCATTTTAAAGTTCTAAACTCTTTTTCAGTGAAGTAAAAGCTAACAGTGTATAATGTATTTGCCATATCTCAGTGGTAGCTTCTGTGTCACATACAGTCAATGTTGTTCTGAATTGTATATGTTTACCCAATGATGAGGTTTAAAATATGCTGTATAGTATGTGCAATGTATTGATTACAAGTATGTTGGAGTTCAGTGGTCTATTTAGTTTTTACTGTGCTGCTGTTTTATAGGTATATGTGTGTATGGGATTATGAATTATCTACAGTGTACAAGGAAATAATAATTAATCCTAAAGGAAAAGGGCAGTTATGTAACCTGCCTTAATGCATTAGTATAATATTGTTAAATCTCATAATTATCAGTTCTGTTTCAGATGTTACCAAGGGTTGTCCATAGAGCTGACTCCCTCACTTTTTGGCACTAAGGAGTTAAACTTGAAGTAACTTGGAGCTCACTTACATATTTGTACACTAAGAATAGGATGTTTGCCTGATCAACTACCTTGATTGTACAAGGTGGCAAAGACATGGTTTCCAGTGTGTTACAGATTAAATCACTTCTGCGCACACACAACTCCTGCTGAAGTCAGTGGGAATTGTAATCATGTAATTGAGTGGCCTAAAATTCATCTTCTGGAATACAGTCATGATAGGAGGATGGGGATATCCTGGCTTTAAGGAAGTGCCTGGATGCTATGCAATACTGCTCATGTCCTGTGTTGGAACATAGCTTTAAATTTGCAGGAAGAGCTTTGAACACTGCTCCAGTGTAGGTTGGACTGTAAAAATCCTTATGTGAAAATTATAAGTGTGATAGCCTGATCAGCCTGGCCTGCCCATATACAGCATTCAGATTTCAGGAGTCATGGCAGCTTTAAAAAAAAACAAGCTATAATAATTTCCCTGAGGCTGGCAGGACCTACTTAGGAATCTCTACATTTCTACAGGTATGACTCCTCTACCATTCCCACAACCAGGTCTAGCTGTCGCTTCATGATTTCTTTCTAAGATGCCTCTACATGAAACCAAGGGTAATTATGAAAGTTGTACTAACTAAACACACAGAGGGTCCACCTTGTGCCTGGCTGGTCAGAGTAGGCAAAGGGTGCTTGCCCTACAGCAGCACATTTGGTGTGAAATTAGCTTCAGTCAGACCCACGTGAACAGTTACTGAGGGAAAGTAGAAGTCTGATTTCAGACCCTCTTCTGTTATCTTTGTCTAGTTAAAATGCAGCATCTTTCCACTTCTCTCCTTTGCCTCTTCTCATGCTCCTTATCTGAACTTCTGCATACACATCCCTCTACCTGCCAGCTGTGAATATTAGAAATTCGTCAACCTCAGTACCCCGTAGCAGTCCACATGCTCTTATAAGATGCTAAGTGTGGGGCTAAAAAATGGCAGTGGACCTCATCTGATGTCCCAGGATAATTTATCTCCACACTATAAGTTGGGCACACGCATCGTCTTAGATGGACCTCAGCTTGGCCAATGCATATCTCCTAACATGGAGGTACACTTACGGGGTTTTTTTCTGCAGTGAGATGGCAAGTACTAGCTTCTTCCTTCAGCCCTGGGTCCTAAAAATGTCAGTTTGACTGGGAGAGATTCCTTGAGTAGCTGCAATTAGTTTTGCTGTGAAGCTGAGAACCTTAAAGCAGAATCCTAAGGTTATGTGTAATAACTATTACTGAAAATAAAAATCTGTGGTTAAAACCACCGTTTTAAGAAGAAAAAGAAAAATTATTTGGGCTTGCCAGGACAGTTGTTAAGTTTTTGACTGCCTCAGTCAGCAGTAGCTTTAGGATCATCTGGGTGATGATTATTAGGATGTTATTGCCACACTGCCTCCTGACACTGTTCAGGGTCTCTGTACAGAAGCCTTATTATTCCCAATGAGCATTAATGCATTTGAATGACTTTTCTCCGTTTTGGTGGGAAAGATGATTGAGTAACACTGAGGACATGGAGCTCCCTGTGTGTTGTGCCCACAAAGGTTCACAGAGCTGCACCTTCTCGTTTTAGGATCTGTTCAATGGTACTTTAATAAATGTTGTGTAAAAAATGCCTACAGTTCTCTATAGCAAATGTGAATTTTTATGACAAGAATGTGTATTTAGAGTTTAAAAAAAGTAATATAAAATCCAGTTTCTTTGTACACAGTGAAACATCTAATAAAGCTCTGGTACCTGTATTCTTGGGGGTTTTTGTATTCTTGGTTTTTTTCATTGCTTCATTTAAGACTTTATATGCAGGAGGCTTTTTAAGCACAATTTTGGGTTATGGGGTGGAGTCGTATGTTAGGCTGTGCTCTTATGTTGGGGGCGTGCATGGACTGCCCCAGAAGGGCATTGCAGTGAGAGTGTCGTTTCTCCTTGGTTTCTGTGGGACCCTTCCATACCACAGGATCGTAATGTGCTGTTCACACTGCCCAGGACACAGCAGGCTCTTGGCTGTCTCTTTCCCCAGTGGGGTTCTCCAGCCTCAATTTGCCTCAAGCACCAAGGGACCCAGCTGTGTAGCCTGCTCAAACCCAGGCTGCTGACTCCTGCCATTGCTGGTATCTTGTGAGAAGGAAGGAGACAGAACACAGGGATTGTACCTCTGAAGTGCCAGTCTGTGCTGTTGTTCCCCTGGGCCCTCCCAGCACTGCCGCCTGCAGCCAGTGTAGGCACAGTGAGCACTGACCACCACTGAAGCAAAACAAAACCTGCTTGCCTGCAGGTGTAGGTGGAGACTGCCTGCTGCCCCAAGTCTGGCCCCAGGACATGCCAGCGAGTGAGTCCCTCCCATCATCTCCCTGGTGTCTCCTGCGGGTTCAGGGACTTCCCTCAGAGGGCGACACAGGCAACTACCCACCAAGAGTGCTCTGCACCCAGGAGCGTGGCCAGCAAGGCGTGGCTTTGCAGTGTCCTGCAAGAGTGAACTGTGGTATGTTACAAACTAAAAGCCTTTCTGAATGGCAACAACTCAAAGTTTAAGGTTTGTATTGCTTTATCTTCCTAGTGAGGCTGTAAATGTTGTTTTCCAAGACAGACCTCTTTTGCTCACCTCTCCTACTGCATCATGGCAAATCTGGCCCAACTGCACTGCCTTCCTACACTCTGTGGCCTCTCACTTGGCCCAGATGAAGCCAAGGAGCCAGGCACAGGCTGCCAGGGTTGCAGAAGAAGATGCCACGAAAGATGAGCAAGAGTCTCAATGACTCCCTGCAGAAACCCATGAATTAAATTTGCCATCTCTTGAAATGCCTCCCCACTTCTTCCTACCCCACAGGTACTTACCAACATGAGCGTGTGACCTGCTCTGTACACAGCATGAATTTACATCGTTGCTAAGTGGTTACTGAGCAGTAAATGTAATCTTTAGTTTGGATCAGTATCAATCAACAAAGCTTCCATCTCTCCTTTAAAATGTTGGAAGTCATACCAAATTGTCATGTAGTCAGTAATAGCTAGCAAACCTGCCCAGAAAGGAGGGCAGCTGGAATAAAATCTGCAGCTCTTGGGAGAAGGGGAGAATTTAACTCTAGTGCTGGTGGAATGGAGCATGTCAGGGGTGACACAAATTGCAGCAGAAGCTGATCAGCTGCAAGATACCCAAACACAGGGCTGAATTTAACAGGATGGCTCTTAGTGCTTTTACTCATGCATCCAAAACTGAGTGTTCAGGCTGGAAGGGGCAGGAAGGGGTAGGGAGAGGTCAGCAGGAAGATATGCACACAGAAGCTTCCTGCAATCTTGGGAGACCCAGTTGTTCCAGCCTCCATCAGCATTTCATAGCCTTTTACAGGCCAATGTGCACAACGTCAATGCAAACAACTTCCCCATCTCTGGAATAAATTAACTGTGCAATCATCCAGTCAGTTCCTCCTGCAATACCCCCCTGGTGTTTCTATCTTAGACAAAACACGTTGAACATGACAGATATTGGGAAGGGAGAGGGAGTATGTTGGGGGAGGGGAGGATACACTTGAAGATATGACTATCTTTCGCCTCTACCACAGTCACACAGATTCAGGCCAGCCTGAAAGTATGGTCTGAAAGACATACATGAGCACCTGTACCTCCAAATAAGAATATCTGAGCCAGGTGAAGCCAGAGAAATAGAAAAACTTGAAGACTAGAAAACAATGATCTGCAGGCAGGTAGGAGTTTGCCGGGCTTCTGGAGAGCCATTGCTCCCTCACAGTATTCTGACTAAAAGGAAGAGAGCTTTAAAAGACTCCTGCTTGATTTACATGATGCACACTGTCCTTTCTCATTAAGCCTTTCCATCTATGCAGATACCTTCTCTTTCTGGTTCCTCTGTAGTTTGCATGGGTGTGGTGGTTTGAAATGCCCAAGAATCTAATTTTTAAGTTCAAGCCCCCCCCTCCCACAGTTTACCCCTGTGAGAGGGTTTAGTGATGGTATGGACTTGATATCTTTTTCACCCCATGTGGAGAGTTTTCAGACAAAACACAACCATTCATTATTGGGGAAAGGGGAAAATATTTACAAAGGTTTATTTACACCCATATATATATATTTACATTAAATTAAATTTCTCCTCTTCTTCAATAAAAGTCCAAGAAGAAAAGAGAAAAGTCTATCACTTCTCAGGCCACAGTTCCTTCATTTCAGTTTTTCGTGGCACTGGTTAGTGTCCTTCATTTTCCTGAGGCAGCAGATTTACATATGGCAGTCAGGATTTTTTTTCTTACTTTGCGGAAATTTCAACCCCAAGCCCGAGCCTTCGGGGGATTTCCTTCTAGATCTTCACTCCTCTTGGATTAGAACATTGAAGGCAGCTTTCAGTTCAGTCTTACCAATGCTCTTTTGCTCTGTCCCAGCTCAACAGCTTGATAGAAACAGCAGCAGCAGCAGAGGGCACGGCCACCTCCTCTGCATTCCGTCCTGGCTCAGCTCTCAGGACAAACTCCGGGTTTTCAGCTCTTTTCTCCCTCTCTCTAGCTGCTGCTGCATTTCTGGACTCCCTAAGGGTTTGGAAGTCCACCCCTCCTCTTCAGAGAGTCTCTGGTTTTGGGAAAATAATAGTCTTACCCCAAACCAGCTCTGTTGAGTTTTCCTCTGTTGTGTTACCAGCTCTCCCTCCTGCAGGAACATCTCTGTGTCTTTCAGCTGGCTTCACGTTATCTCGTTGCTACTGGCTATCTTTTGGCTTTTAGCCATCACTGTCTCTGTTCAGGACTTCTCCGCTGCCACTTTCAGTGTCTTCTGCTGCTGCTCACAGTAAGGAAACTCTTCCAGCTCTTGATTACGGGACCCGGTCCAGCTGCGACACTATACTGGGTTGCCCGTGACCTCAGCTGGGGTCTGGGGGCCCTTGGCCCTTGGTCCCCAGAGGGGCTCACTGGCCCCCTGCCTCCTCGTGGCTCAGATCATGGCTATCCACCTTCTACACTATCTTCACCACCTTCTCTTCCGTTTCTGTGGGCGTGTAATTTCCGTAGGGTGCACGTGGACTATTGATTGGTCCAGTATTATCAGTGGGGTAAACCATTCTTCATTACTACCTCAGAGAAAAGGTTTTTCAAACCACCACAATGGGTGAGGAAGCATCATCCTCATTAGCAAAACCACTGAGCAAACCACTTCCATTCCCTGGGTAGCCATCACATTTCTGAAACTTGTATAGTTTTCAAGGAAGAATTGGAGGGCATGAGCTAGGATGTAGGTTAGATGTGTCAGGTACCACATGGATGAAACAGCCAGAATATATTTTACCTTGGAGTACAAAAGCCCACTGGGTCCTGGGCTGGCTGGGAGTCCCCTGGGAGTCCCTGCACACGCTCCGTGTGCGCAGATCAGGCCCCAGGTGCAGACGCAACAGGAGAGGTGAGAAAGAGAGTGGGGGAGCCTCACCAGCAATTACTGCATGCCCGTGGAGGAGGAGAGAGCAGCTTCGGAGCACACAGAGGTTTGCCGTTCCAGGTTTCAGGGGGGAAGGGAGAGGGAGGGTACAGGGGATGGGAGGGGGGTCAGGGGAGTGGGGTGGTGGAAGAGAGGGGAGGGGTATCGAGTGGGCCATGGGGGTCCTCTGATTGGCGGGAGGGAGAGCGGGGCACTCCTGTATGAAATGTCACAGGTGAGCAGTGCGCCTTAAGATACGTGGTAACACAGTGGAGGAAGGATACAGTCAGGGTGGATAGTGGAGTTCCTTTAGAGTCATGGGGGTTCCTGCCAAGCTGGGACCTTGAAAGGCACCCCAGCCTTGGATGTGTACGGGGGCCAGAACGGTTGGCCGGTTTGTTTGTCTGTTTGGTTTTGGCTCACCTGCAGCTACTGCCCAGGTTCGGCAGGGGGGGCAGGACAAAGGGTTGTTCCTGGATATCTCCTTATGACTGTATATAATTAGGTGATAATAATAAGTAGAAAATGTAAAACTTGCCCAAACCGTTCTAACAGGAACGTAACCTGTGTAATCCTATGTGGTTGCGAGCTATGTTGGCGATGGTACATGCCTTCGGTAGGGTCACCCATGCCAGACAGGTCAAAACCGTAGGGGCAGATACAATACATCTGTGGGCAGGATGAGCTCGTTAGCCTTCTGACAGTCATCCTAGGAGAAGGACAACTCTAATCCCAAACCCAGGTAGATGGAGCTCACTTAGCCCTGTAAGGCCATCCATCTAAGAGAAGGTTACTCTAATTAAACCTACGTCCTGAGGATCTCGCTGCCACCGTCCAAGCTCGCTCGGCCCTGGCAGATGAACCTCAGGATTAAAGGGTGGGTTCAGTTCCGTGCATACTGCATCTCACCTAAAAATCCATTGCGCAGGCTTGAAGGCTTTACCCACATTTGTAAAGCCCTGTAGCGACGGGTGAGGGTCGAAATGGCAGGTGAAAGGTGCACTGGAAGCCACAGACCCAACCCTGCATGCAGGCGGTTCGGGATATCTGTCATTTGGGACTGACCGGAGATGACAGTCTCTTGGGGCAGCACCCGGAACAACCAAGCAGCCTTTTCAAAGACAGCACTGCTTGCTCCACTCGGAGAGGGGCCTAGAAAAGGTGGCCTAAACAAAGCTCATCTCCACCTTCACCCGGTTGGTTAACTGCAGGCCAACGGGCATCTTCTTCCAATGCAGTCACACAAAGATCAAAAGACAAAGGCATACACCTGCCTCCAAAGGTGTACCTAAATTAACTCCAGCATGTTGGAACATCAGAACCATGCTCGATTCTGCAGATAGTGGATGTCCTGAGCGTCGTTCTGCCCTAATCGCCCATGAACTGGCTCGTCTTAACATCGATATAGCTGCTCTCAGTGAAGTTCGCCTTCACGAGGAAGGAAGCCTCAGAGAATATGGTGCCGGTTACACACTCTTTTGGTCAGGTAAGTCCAGAACAGAAAAACATCTCTCAGGAGTCGACTTCATGATCAAAAACTCTATTGCTCCTAAACTCGAAAATCTGCCGACAGGTCATTCTGATCACATTATTTCCCTACGCCTTCCACTCCACAACAAACAACACGTTGTCCTCTTTAGTATATATGTCCCAACTCTCCAAGCTGACCTTGCTGAAAAAGATAAATTTTACACTGACCTGCACCGCCTTGCCCAAAAGCTGCCTGCAGATGATAAGATCATTATCCTTGGTGATTTCAATGCCAGAGTAGGTAAGAATTTTGAAGCCTGGAAAGGAATATTAGGCAAGCATGGTGTTGGAAACTGCTTACCTAATAATGGTCGACTTCTGCTAGAATTCTGTGCGGAGCAACAGCTCACCATCACTAATACTATCTTTCAGCAGAAAGACAGTCTGAAGACAACCTGGCTGCATCCTAAATCTAAGCATTGGCACCTCACTGATTATGTCTTGGTGCGACAGAGAGATGTTTGCAATGTCCACCACACCCGTGTAATGCCCAGCGCAGAATGCCAAACAGACCATCGGCTTGTGCGCTGTAAACTCAACTTCAATCTCAAATTCAAACCTAAAAGGGGCAATATCCCAAGGAGAAGACTCCAAGTTAACAATCTCCAATCAGCCACAGTAAGAGACAGATTCCAGGCAAACCTTCAAACTAGGCTTGAAAACCACTCCACAGATTCTGCAGATTCCTCTCCTGAAACAATTTGGCACCATATTAAAACCAGCATCCTGCAATCCTCCGAAGAATCCTTAGGGTTCTCCTTCAAGAAGAACAAGGACTGGTTTGACGAAAACAATCAAGAAATCCAGGACTTGTTGAGGAAGAAGAGATCTACCCACCAAGCACACCTTGCACTGCCATCCTGTCACGCAAGAAAAACAACCTTTCGTCTCGCATGCAGCAAGCTCCAACAGAAACTTCGTGACATCCAGAACAAGTGGTGGATCGATCTTGCTGAAAAAACTCAATTATACGCGGATACAGGTGATCACAAAGGTTTCTATGAGGCCCTGAAAACAGCATACAGGCCTACATACCAGGTACAAAGCCCTCTACTCAGTGCTGATGGTCAAACGCTTCTGACAGATAAAACCTCCATTCTGAATCGATGGTCTGAACACTTTCAGACTCTCTTCAGTACCAACCGTGTAGTCCAAGACTCAGCAATTCAGTCCATCACACAACAACCAGTAAAGTATGAATTGGATACTGCTCCCACTTTAGGAGAAACCCTCAAGGCCATACAGCAGGTGAAAATCGGCAAGGCAGCTGGGATTGATGGAATTCCACCTGAAGTCTGGAAACATGGGGGCCTTGCACTCCACACCAAGTTTCAGGAGTTTGTGGTGCACTGTTGGGAACTCGGCGAACTACCATCTGACCTTCGTGATGCAGTCATCATCACCTTGTATAAGAAGAAAGGAATTAAATCAGACTGTTCAAATTACCGTGGTATTACTCTGCTCTCCATTGCTGGCAAAATCCTGGCAAGAATACTTCTGAACAGACTAATACCCGTTATAGCAGAAGGAATTCTACCTGAAAGTTAGTGTGGTTTCAGAGCCAACAGGAGCACCACAGACATGGGATTTGTCCTCAGACAACTGCAAGAGAAGTGTAGGGAACAGAACAAAGGTCTCTATGTAACCTTTGTCGACCTCACCAAGGCTTTCGATACTGTGAGCAGAAAAGGTCTACGGCAGATTCTGGAATGTTTAGGTTGTCCCCCCAAGTTCCTTAAAATGATCATCTCACTCCATGAGGATCAGCACGGCCAAGTCAGATATGGCAATGCACTTTCTGAGCCCTTTCTAATTACCAATGGTGTGAAACAAGGCTGCGTTCTCGCACCAACCCTATTCACAATCTTTTTCAGCATGATGCTCCAAAGGGCCACGGCAGACCTCGATGAAGATGATGGTATCTACATTCGATACCGTACTGATGGAAGCCTATTCAACCTAAGGCGACTGAAGGCCCACACTAAGACCTTAAACCATCTTGTCCGGGAGCTGCTTTATGCTGATGATGCCGCCCTTGTTGCCCACACAGAAGCAGCCCTGCAGCGTTTAACATCCTGCTTTGCAGATGCTGCTGAGCTCTTTGGGCTGGAAGTCAGCTTAAAGAAGACAGAGGTCCTCCATCAACCTGCACCTCAGGAAGTCCCCCATCATCCCCACATCACCATTGGCCAATCAGAGCTCAAATCAGTCCAGCAGTTTAATTACCTTGGTAGCCTCATCTCCTCAGATGGTAAGATTGACGGAGAGATAGACAACAGGTTAGCAAAGGCATATAGTGCTTTTGGAAAACTCCACAAAAGAGTATGGCGTAATAAACACTTGAAGAAAAGTACCAAGATCAGTGTTTACAGAGCCATTGTGCTGTCTACTCTCTTGTATGGTTCCGAATCATGGGTCATCTACCGCCACCACCTGCCTCTCCTAGAACACTTCCATCAACGCTGCCTCCGTACAATCTTAAACATCCACTGGTCAGATTTTGCGACCAATACATCTGTTCTAGAGCAAGCAGCAGTCACAAATATCGAGGCCATGTTACTGAGAACACAGCTGTGTTGGGTAGGACACATCTCAAGGATGAAGGACCACCGCCTCCCTAAGATCTTGCTCTATGGTGAACTTGCCACTGGCTGCCGCATGAGAGGAGCCCCAAAGAGAAGATACAAGGACTCCCTGAAACAACATCTCAGCCTTGGTCACATTGATCACCATAACTGGTCTACTCTGGCCTCCAATTGGGAGGCCTGGAGACACACCATCTATAACGCAGCTGTCTCCTTTGAGAACACACGCAGGATCACTCTCGAGGAGAAAAGGCAACGCAGAAAGAACCGTGTCTTGCAGAAGATACCATCTAAGGAGTCTTTCTGCTGTGCCTTTTGCAATCGGATATGTCTGTCTCATATTGGCCTCATAAGCCACCAGCGTGCCTGTAACAAATGTGGATAGAGCCTTCCCAAATCTTCGTTCGCGAAGCCTAGCCATGAATGAATGAATGACAAAAGCCCATTATTAGTTAATGATCTAAGTCCTCTGGCTTTGCTTTTCTAGTAACTCAGGAACATAGAAACCATCTGTCAGCTTGCATTCCAATCCAGGAAGACAGACTTACTGAGTAATACCTGAGTGAGTTGCTTATTTCTGAGCATCCAAGCCCTGCCTGCCTAATGCAGATCTGACTTGCTGCAGCCAAGAGCACAGACACCAGTCAGGGTTTAGCACTTTCATCTTGCTATACTCATGACCCTGGCAGTCTTCTGACCAGAGACATTGAAGATCTTGCAAAAGGTTTTAGAGGGTTGGTTTCTTGATAACAAATCAGCACATTGTTTCCCTCCAGTAATGGCAAGATTTGCCCATGATCATTAAACACTTGGCCCAAAATCTGAGCAAACTCCTTTTTCGCTGTGTCATGTACCTGCAACCCCATAAAATTCACCTCTTCTTTTCCTCCAATTACAGCATTGAAAAATAGAAAGTGTGAAAAGTTTTCATAAATAAGACATACTGAATGTACTTTTACATGCATTAAGCCTTGTAGCTGATATAGACTTGCTGGAAGCTCCCAAAGTGGCCAATACATTTTAATAATCCCATTGGGATTGCTTCAAGAATAAGTGTCTGGTTTTATATTTTAACTCAAATTAAATATGCAATTAACAGAGAACACAGACAGTGAATGTCTGTAGTCTATTTTCCAGGCTATTGAGAAATGTGTATTTGTCATTTGTCTACCTTTTGAATCTCTATTGACTGTTACCATCAGCACTGAAACAAATTGTAAATAATGGAGCAATAAAATTCATTTGTTTTGGTGGTGAAAAACGGGATCATGAGGAAAGAAATGGGAACAAACCAGAGCACATCATTATGAGTTAATTTGGGCAGCATCCTCATTTCAATACTGAGTGCAGTTTGGTTAGGCAGTATTAGGGAACATGTGGCAGTCGTGAAAAAGACACAGTAAGGTCAATAAGGATGAACAAAACTGTGGCAAACTTTGACCTCGGGAAAGACAAGGTCAGGACTCTTTGGACTGGAGAAGAGGCTGATATGAGGAGGTGTGATAGATGGCTACGAAAACATGAGTATCATGGCTACAAGTGGTGGTCCACAAGCACAGGAAGGAGGCTGAATCTTTACAGAGGCATGTTCAGAGCAAACATAAAGAGGGGATTTCACCTCCTGTGTAGTTACAACACTCCTTGCCCTGGGGTGCTGGGGTGGGTGTTGAATGGTTCCATCAGCCCAGAGGAAGATTAGACAAGTTCATGAAAACTAAATTTATTAAAGGTTACAAGCTACACAGGCAGTGGACTCATCTCAGGGAATTACTAAACTGTGAATAGTTTGGTGCTGGGAGAAGCAGTTGTTTCATAACAAAAAGAAAAAATTATTACTTTTGATGGTAAATAAAGAATAATCTTTCACACAAATCAAAATCTGATAGCACTTGTCTAGTGATGCGTAAGAAAAAAGCTAGTTCAAGTTATATGGATGTGCAGGTAAGTTCTGCTTAGATAGCTCCCCCTTGAGCACTCTGCTGATTTGTTATCATAGGGTCACAGAATAATTCAGGTTCATTTATTTCCATATTTAATACCGTTGGCTAGACAGGACTATTAGGTACTGAAAATATTTTCTTGGAGAAGATCTTGCTGTGTCTTCATTCATCTATTTGATGTACTGATTTTCATAAGACTGTCTGGAGATTCATGTAGTCCACATTTGTGCAACAGTAGTTTTGTGGTTTAAAGATTTGAGCATGTCATTTAGGGCAGAGTGGAGAGCCACAAGCACTTTATTAGCTGTAGTCACAGCTTGCCACAGGGCCTGGTATCAAACTGACCTGCATGCCTTTTCTCCACAGTCGAATCTGAGAAGCTATTATTGTGTCTTCATTCTCCATGTTCAATGAAATAAGGAACACAACAGTCTTTTCCAGATGAAAAGCAAGCTTCCACATTGAATGCTTTGGGATGATTAACTACAGAGTTATATAAACAGGTAATCATACCCACGATTCATGGACTTGCACAAAATAGCAGCGCTGCAATTAATGAAACCTTTCAGAGATAAGTTTGTTGTCTACTTGAATTACTGCATTGCTAAAGCTCTAATATGGTCAGATCAGGAATTTTTTTGTAATATGAGGATTATTACCATGTACATCTGTTTGTGCAGACAACATAGTCTGCAAGAAAATCAGGTAATCTGTATTCTCCTTACTACAACAGTTAAATGTGCAAGCTAAACTTGGCTGAACCTTTTTGTACATCTGCATAATTAGTCTGTGTGTAGCTGGGAAGAGAGGAGGAAGCTTTCGAAAAGCTTCTTGCAAAATCTGACAGCACCACTGTAAGAAACTGACCACATAATCTGAACATTGAGATTTTAGCTTCCAAACTCAAAGTTGAAAGGGAGATAAGGTGTATGGCCATTAGCTGTCCCCTCTTTGAAAAGCATCAAGGCCAAGCTTGTGTATGTCAAGGCTAGTGAAAATTCATGGGGGCTACTGTACCACATGTTGCCAGCAAGTACTGAAGTACACTTGCTGTTTCAGCAAGGACTAAGGCTTATTGCGTTTATTGCAGAAGAGGAGCATGAACTACCCAGCCAGCCATTACAGAGTACTTAAGATAAAAGAAATTTAGGCTTTTGGGTCTTATTGGCAATAATTAATTAAGAGCTGATGCCCTTAATTCCCACTCTGTCCAGAGGAAAGTACATCAAGCAGGATCTCACATTTCTAAAGGTTCAACTAAACAGTTCTGTTTTTATGAAATTTGGCTGCAGTTTAGCCTGATTAGGACAAATTGGTGATTTAAAACCAGAAACAGGAGCAGTTGAAAGCAAATGCAACCCCACCCTTCCTGGGCTGTTTGCTGGTGAAGGGAATACACACGGCTGCTACTGCTGTGGCTGTCAAATATCTGTCATTTTCCTTCTGCCTTTTTTTTTTTTTTAATAAGGCCTTAGTCCTAAATTAGAGTTTGCTAAGAGGACTTGACAAAAAGAAATGTAAATCAACAATTTATGATGAAGCTGCTTTTCAGCTTTCAGGGCTGTTCTTTCTGTACATTGAAAACATCAGCTGTGCAAAGTCTGCAGTTAACAAATATGTGTAAAGTGTGTTAATTTGTCTGTAATCATAAAGTTTGACACAGTAGAGCTCTGAGCAGCTTTTCCTCTGATGTTCTCTTTCTGCAATCAAGATTTCATTTTATTATTTGATTAAATAAATGCAACTTTACAGTAAAAAAGAAGCCTAATTGAAAAGACCAAGTTACTGATACTGAGAACTTGTATTTACATTACTAAATTAATCAGTGAAACTACTGCTTTTTTTTTTAATTGGCCCCTTTTTCCAGGCATTTGGAAAAAAATCTCTTGACCTTTGAGTAGAATTAAATAAATAACTTAGAGAATTATGCTTAGACAATTTCTGTGATAGCTTTTAGTCCCATAGCATTGAGTACAATAATAGAGGATTGGTCTCACTTTTCATATCAAAACAAATGCTTGAGCCGCTACTGCTATAAGGTGCTTTTTTTCTGTTTCTTGGGCATGATGGACAAAACAGGACAAAATCCTTATGCTGTTAGTGAGTGGTGTTTAATGGCAATGTCCAGCAGCTCCTGTTACAGCCTTTGAGCATCAGTTAGATGAGGTGAGTGAAAGGAAGTGGTTCAGTGGAATTTCATGGTGGCAAAATATCAGTGGTAACTTTAGTTCTCCTGTGTCTTGTGGGACCCAGTGCATGCTCATAAATAGTTTGTTAATAAATACAAACAGCATTTATTTACAGATTTGCACATGGTCTCTCTTTCTTAAAGCCAAGTGGTAAATACTGTAACTTTGAGTGCTATTTTGATGCATGGAGAATTTATCATACTGAGTTGCAAGAACTTTGTCAATTTTTTAGAATAACCATGTAAAGGAGCTGAACCAAACTATATTTACAAAGATCTGTCATACATCTATGTATTTTTATTTTTTATGTATTTTTATTCTCTAAGAAAAAAAGAAACAGTGATTCTGCCCTGTAAACATAGTGCATTCATAAGTGAGTATACATTTCATGTGAGTATACACTTAAAAGAGAGAGATGACCTCTCCAAAGAGGAACTGTCCTGTGTTGTTATAATGTACAAGTTATCTACTGATCTGGGATTGGGCTTTTTTCCTTTTTGAAGTTAGTTTTCAGAAACGAGTTTTTTCAACACGAAGTTGCTGTTCTCTGTCATGTTAGACCAATATTTTCGTGGTGCAAGATGACTAGACTTCAGCCCCAGACAGTTCCCCAGGAACAGCTCTATGTGTCAACTGGTCTGAAGCTCTTCCATTCTATCCTCCTGTCACTCTTTTATGCTGCATAGAACGCTTAAATACTAGTAGATGTGGAAAATAAAGTATCTTGATTCAAGTCCATACTCCTCTAATAACTGGATAGGATGGAAGAGAACAAAATGGTTTGGGAACCTTTCTCATCCTATTTTTGTGATTATGAAGGGGACAGGTAGCTTCAGAAGAGTAAAGGAGAGGACAAAACATGTTTATCTCCTGTTTTTTCTCATGCATCTTTCCTTGAATTGCTATACAAAATCTGTGTGGCAGGTGGTTCAGAGCACATTGACATTCCAAACAGAATACCCTCTTTCTGAGTAAAAGTAGATGTAGATTCTGCCTGTGTTATGTGTAGCTGCATATGTGGAGCCATTTGGGGGTCAGGTGCCATCTTTTTACATGTAATTGTCTTGTGCTTGCCTCTTACAGTATTTCTGGTGTAGGAATGTGCCCTGGTTTTGCTCTCTTTTGTCTTTTTCTCACTGTATTTACTCCTCTACCTTGAAGCTTGCCCGACATTTATATTTCATGGATAGGTAAGATGGGTGCTCTAATTTGCAAGTATTTCATTTTTACATGGCAGAAGTGTAAAGCCTTGGGAATGGGAGCTTCTCTGTAGATCTTGCAGGCAGCTAAGGACAGCAGTGGTGGAAGCTTGGAGTCTGGCATGTGCCCAGCTGCCCAAGGGAGAGCAGGAACAGCCTTTCCATGTGCTGTGGAAGGCAACATCTGCTACATTATGTTGCAAAGGATATTCCATTTTAAAGTACAATATGACTGCCAGTTTCTATACCTTCAAGCTGTTCTGAAAAACCAGCATTTTCTTTGCCTGACTTGTATCTAAGCTGTGTTATTTGAGATCCTATTAACTACACTTTTATGATAGATGGAGATGGCTCTTTAATTTCTTCACTGTATCTCAAAGTTTGTCTTCAAAGGTGCAGCTGGCTCTCCTGTCTGGCTAACACCTTCCTGATAGTTCCCTGGCACGTCAGGATATAAGCATGGATCCATAATAAGTCCAGGTACCTTTGTGTTGCAGCTGTGTGTCCAGATGGCAGATAGAATACTGTCTCCAAGCTACACTAATCCTGTTGCTTTGAAGGTGATGAACTGCGCAATTCCAAGCATATTTGTGTGTTGCTGAAAGAAAGAAGAATTTTCAGGAAATTCAGGAGAAACATCTGACTCCAAAATGAGCTCGTTCTCCAGACCAGACGTGGGGCTTGGGTAAGTCTAAGCCTTTAAGGACCCAGTTCTTGGTTATTATAAATCCATGTGGTTCTGTTGCAGTTCCTAAAGCAAAATATGTACTAGCTTATTGCCTGGGTCTCATCTGTGCTTATGTCTCACTTATGTTTAATCACACTGAATCCATCCTCCTAGGCATCATCAATGGTTCAAAATACTTCCAGGCAAACTGACCTGCAAATCCCAGGGAAAGACTGTTGCACTGGTATAGAGAGTTTTACGGGAATTTTGCAGTGGCTAATTGTGAACTAAGAACGTACTGGTTCTTCTCTTTTAAACTGAAAGCCTAGCATGGACTTTTTTTTAGTAGGGGGAAGGAAAAGGAAACATCTACTTTCAGGACAGTGTCCTCTCCTTCCCCATCCCCTCCCTGCCAGAAAATGTGTTTGTAAAACCTTAATACACTGAATTTTGATAGGATTTAAAGGATCTGGATTGCATCAGTCTGTGATAATTCCTTTCACAGTGTTGCTCAAGGATCAAATCAGGTGAAAAAGGGCTTTTGAAAAACAAAGAATGTGCAATGTGGGCAGCTGTGAGGCTGTGGGCACAATTTACCTTAGTGCCACCAGCCAAACATTGAAACGTGTTTGTGTGGTACTTTGAACAAATCGAGACTTAAATCAAGATAAGTTGCTGCTTTACAGCAGTGTAGCAACCTATAAATCCTACATTAAGGAGCCAAACACAAGACACGCTTGCTTTGTCCTGAAGTCCTTACGTGTTGCACTGCATTATTTCCAATGCCAACCACTGTTAAGGATGGCATGACTTGTCTTGTAAGTCTCTGCTGCTTGATTCAGCAGTGTTGTGACCTAAGAGTTATATTGCCATGATGTACAAAACACAGTAGTTCTTACACTAATCCATACATTCCAATTGTATGTTAGTCCTGGACTAACACTGAGTAGTAAAGCACTAAATAGTGGTGTTTCTTCCACTCAAAAGGAGTGATGTTGAGGCTGCAAATCACACTCCTGAATGCAGATAACAAGGTTGTGGTGTGACTTATTACAGACTTGACTTTCATGGTTATCCCTGAGGACTTGAAAAAGATCAGTTATTGCTCATATTTGTAAATTCTCACATGAATAGTGCAGTGAGACTTCAAGTGATATTTAAAAAATTAATTCAATATTATAGTAGCGCCTCTTCAGCATTCTTGTCTTGTGTCAGGTAGAAAACAGTAAGCCTGGCTATAATAAACAGGGGTGCCTGCTCAAGGCAATATTTGTATTAAGTAAGTTGTGATTTCTTTTGGGAGAACATTCAGCACAAGCTCCCTCTTGTACAGCGTTGTGCTGAACGTGTCCTACAAATCTACCACACATAGCTTTGCTACTATTATGCTTTATTTAATTTAGTAGTCCTAAAACTGCTTCTGGATTACACCATCTTTTGTTTTAGGCAGCTTGAGAGGATTCTAGAAATGGGCAGTCTGCTGTGAGGTATCGGCTGGTTCATGTTTAATTAGATAGTGCACACTCTGGGTAATTAATTTATTTTTCTTGAGGCAACGGATCCTTCCTTTCCTCAATGGTTCTAATTCTCCTACTAGGCTTTTATAGTCATATTCCTGTCAGTAAAGCTGAATCTCACCTTGTTCATTCACAAGAAAAATGGAACTGAGGTAATGTAATGATACAAACACCCTTTATTTAGGTATTTTGTTCAAAAACAATTAGAATGCCTTGGTCATACAGAATATGATCCTCTTTGTTATCATACCCTTCTCCAAACTTCCAGTTCTACTTGCTCTACTAATCCCTCCTCTGCATACTCACCTTCTGTTACACTCATTGAATCTGACAGAGAAGCTTCTCACCTGATTAGTTTTTAATTTTTTTAATAATTTAAAAAAATATCCAGCCACGATCACAAAATATCTCAATCTTTTCAAAATTAAGAGTCCTTTATGTTCTTCCCAGGGTCTTTTTATGACCTCACTTGTATGTATGACCTTTTCTAATCTTTGTCTGAAGGAATAGTCTTTTTATACCTAGAGATGGAGCTAACCATGGCTATAGCATTGCAATTGCACTGTTTCTATGCAAAATTCAGAACACTGGCCATTTTCTTACCTCTGCAGAGAAAGTTTAACACTACAGTGTCAGTTAGACATTATTGACTTATATTGCTTTTAATGAAATTAAAAGGTATTTTGCATGACCTTCTTGCTCAGGGTGAATAGCAGAAAAAAGAAGGCAAATGTGTGATATATGTTGACTCATTTTTTTCTACAGGTTAAATTATTCCAGTGATGCAATAAGCTTTCTTCATCATCGTTAGGAGTGCTGCAAAACCTCTCATTATGGCTATCTTTACGGGGCAAAGGTGGTGCTGAGCAAGTGTTAATGTAATATACCTGGCACCTGGCAATTGCAATATGCTGATGCTGAAGTAAGTGTTCAGCTCATTCTATGTTCTTTCATGAAGACTGGCTTCAAACATTGGAATGGGAATCTGTATAACCAAAACCGTGATCTCGGAAGATCCCTTTCATAGTCACCACAAGGCTTACTTGCAGCTTGTGGTGCCCCAGTGGAAAGGGATATGATGGCAGTCTGGAGCAGTCCGTGGAGGAGAAACCTTAACCAGGGTACTCCAGAGTGCTGCCAAACTTCTGTGCAAACAGGATGCGTGAGTGGATATGGGCATGGATGGATGGATGGATGGATGGATGGATGGATGGATGGATGGATGGATGGAGAGAAGGAGACCCTGAAGGACAGTGGCAACCGGTCATTGCAGCATTACAAATCAACAAGGAAAGATGAGTGTCACAGCTGTGGTGGTTATGTACCAGGAATGTATACAGCAGCTGGGAGCAGAGCTGTCCATGCCCAAGAACTGGGAATACGTGGATTTTGTGGAGGAAGTGTGGGTGGAAAAGCAAGCCTCAAAGTGCCTGCAGTTAGCAATGTTGATGCACTAGGGGCCCGAGTGTGCTGTTAGTCATGAGACCTCCTTCCTGTGCAGTTAAATCCTGGAGTGTGCTGTAGGCTGGCACCTTCACCAGCTGCCTTCAGCAGCAGCCTCCTCTCATTCTGCATCTCTGCAGCTCACAAGCACAGAATGAAACCCCTCCTGGTATATTACCTGCTTCTGCACAGCTCTGAATTCTCTCTCTCCAGTGCAAGTTTGTACAGCTGCAGGGAGCAAAGAGGGGAGTCCAGGCTGTTCAGCAATGTATGATGAGAAGCAGACCTGGCTGTCAGTGATGTCTTTATCCAGGAAAATTAATAACTTGAAGATTGCGTAGAGGGATATAGAGATGAACAATAGGGGATATAGAAGTGAATAGATCTTTTTTTAAGTAGATGAAAAAAGTCCCTGAGTCTAAAAATAGCTGAGGAAACGAGCAAGAAAAGTGAGTGACTTGGCACAATCCATAGAAAAGGAGCTATGAGACTGGGTGTTGTAATGTTGAGTTCCTAACCTTGTGTTTGGTTGTCTGGACAACGCTTTCCTCTGCTGTCCTATCTTGAATTTCATTAATGTAATTATTTCAATGGGAGTAGGAGCAAGACCTTAGGCTGGGATTTTCAAGGACAGTTGAGGGAGTCAGATACTTATGGCTGGTTTCTAGAGTGATTTTGTTGGTTTTGAAACCTATTGGAATGCCAAGATTTCAGTTACTTGTAAATGGTAGCTTAGGGGATTTGAAGTTCCTTTATTCACCTCCTTCTTGCTAAGCAGGAGGTCAGAAGAATTATGTGGACCCTGGTAGAGCTGTCGGTTGATTGCTGTGTTTGTTGGCCATTGTGCATAACTTCTGAGTTCCTTCAATAGTATATGCATATGCTTTCTACAGTAAATTTTTAAGAAAATTAAAAATAAATACAAAACTAAGAATTGTGAGACAGGTAGGTTTACAACAAAATCACAGTATGACCTACTGGATCCACTTCTTCAACACCTCAAAATGTGTTAATACAATAAGGCTGAAGATCATAAACTCAAAAATTACTCACTGAGGACCTACTGACACCTTGAGCAGAGGAAAGGATAGCTTGTGACTGCACGGATGTACAAAATGGGCTCAAGTAAGGAGTTGATTTACCTTCTTCATCACTCTGTGTGGGTTTCCACCCATCATCTGTTACAGAGGAATTAATGTGAGTAGATCATGCATGGATAACATAGATCCCCCTTTGTTCTCCTGGGTATGCAATGATTTATCGTGCAGCTCAGAGATTAAGGCTGCCAGATGTAGTCAAGCTGGGAGTTGGGTGAGCCTGAGAGTCTCATCACACACCTGAAGAAACTCAGTGGGAAGAGTGAGAAAAAGAGTGTCAGGCAGAAGGGCTGCCTGAGCCATACATACATTACATAGCATGTAATTTCTCTCCCATCTTCATACATTTGTTTAAGGAGCCATGCATGCATGGATGCCGAGGTATTCACATTAAATTTACATTACACAGCAGCTGCACTCTGCATGCAGGTCACATGCAGCAAATTCAGAATGCAACTCTCCCTCCAACACACAATGTCAGTGTAAAGCATGAGAATTAGAGAGCCACAGCTGAAACTCTAGCCATTAGCATGCAAAGGAGTTCCAGTATCATCAGAGTTCCCTGCGCTTTGTCTTACCATAAATGGATCACGAATAAGACATTCTGAGTCATGGAGGAGAGCGCAGCTCCTGTAGCTGCAGGTGAGTGATGTAAACATGGCATGGCAACACCACCAGCTCCATCCCAAGGACACAGGCAGTGACAGAGAAACAGTCATGTTGGCTCTATCAGCAGAGCTATCTCAGCAGCCTGTCTGCCTGCACTGAGGCACATGTGCACCTGAAACTATCCTGGCTCTGCTGGGATGTTGGACTGGGAGTTTAGATCCATCCTAAGGCTTGGGTGGAGAGCTGAGAAAATGCCTTTCTAATGCAACAAACTCCTCCACTGACTTCTGGATTTCTTCTGGAAATTCCATCCAGTATTGAACAGAATTGCTTCACCACAAAAATGCATACATGTAAACATTTATTCATGTTTTCAGAACCGCAACTAAAAAGGGGACAGATCTGATTTTGAGAAAAAATTCCTTTCAGGATTTGCGGAAAGCTGTGGTAAATTCACATGGTGTCAGTGGCAAAGATGTTACTGTCCAGCAGGAACTGTGGTGAAACCTACCATGTCTAAAGCTTTTCTATAAGGGTAGGGACACGGATGGCAGAAGAAAAAGGTCATGTTTAGTCTCAGGAAAAGCGAAGCAAAGTGTAATTTCCAAATTTGGCCTTTGTATGGGGTTCATTCTAAGAAGAAAAATCTGCTGCTTTCTTCTCTACTTCTGTTGTGGATGACCTGTAAAATAAGCACACAAATAGGCATGCACACGTCTGTCATTCCAGCTGCAGTTCTGATTAGAAAGATCTAACCCCATACTTGTTCGAGTTACTTTCCAAACCCCTCGTGACTGATATTGTGTTACGTTTCTTGGAAGCAGCCTGCTTCAGGTCGCAGAGTGTAATTAAAGGCAATTAATGCAATTACTCACAACTGTGCTACCGATAATGCTCCAGATGCCATTACAACACTGTACCTCCTGCTGCTGGTCCTCACAGCCTGGCCTTTATGTTCTCCTGGTGTTGTCATTGTGGTTAAACCAGGGGGCTGAAAATGGGAGTACAATTTATTGCTCCTAACTCCCCTGTCTCTGAAAATCTCAAGTGTGCTAGGCAGACCTTAAACCCATTTGTTTACTCACTGACTGAGGAAGAATAAGAAAGATTCTTATTCTCTGTGGAGATTGCCACAGAAAATGGTCACACTTGAAAGGTTATAAAAAAAAAATATATGTTTTACAATAGTCTGTTTTACAATTAAACATGTACTAAATCTGTTTATTTCTACTAATGCATTTTACAGTTATGGAGTAGCTTTTCAAAGGGACTATAAGTTTAGGCAGTAAAATCTGAAAGACTTGAATTAGCTGTGAACTTCAAACTTTTCATTTGCAATTCATGCCTTCATTTCCCTTTTGTCTCAGCCACTGCCAAGTAATTTACAGTTCAAGAAAGGCTAATGGAGCTATAAACAAAGCACAGATGCCTCTCACATTTACTTTATTGGGCTGGGGTATGAAAATAGCCACTGCTTCCCTAGAATGGCACACACATAATTACAGAAGTACCTCAAGTCTCCTGCTTATCTGCAGGTAAACTGTACATCATCTTTCATCTTCAGTGGGGTTCACTTAAGCAGCTGAAACCTACCTGAATTCACTCCCTGCCCTCTGAGTTTATTTTTGTAAAGTGAGTGTTGGTCTACTGGGATGATTATTAAACTCATTAAGACTCTAAAGAAGGATTGACTGCTCTAAGCTCAGTTTTAAAAGCTGTCTCAGATAGATAGTGGGATATCTTTGGATCCCCTTGTAAGCCTGTCGATCACTGCAAATACATTAAAGTTCAGCATTTCCCACTTGCAGCAGCATGAAGCAAAAATACCTCAGCTGAGCTGAATGGTTTTGAAACAGTTTTATAGCAATGCAGTTGTGACTGAGTTCATTAGCACCAGGTCAGGGCTGCCTCCTGTTCTCCTGGGCCTTTCCCAAAATGCAGGCTCAGCAGTGCTGGAGCCTGGGCAAACAGCACTGTCCTGTTGCAGCTGATGTCTTCAAGTACAGCCTGCCTCCAGGGCCAGCTCCTGCTCCTGCTGCTGTTGGGACAGGGACATGGGGTGGTCCAGGCAAGCCAAAAGCTTTGGCAGGGAGGGCTTAGCCCATTTTATTCCTTTCCACGAGTGTGGTTGCAGTAAAGGGGAGTCTGTGTCCTTGGAGAAACACAGTTGGATCCATACAATGTTTCCTTTAGAGAAGGCTGACTTTGAGCAGGTGCTGGTAGCTGATGGTCAGAATCACTGCCAGCAGGTGTGTTAGTGCACACTTGGGTATTTCAGGGCACAAGTGCAAATAAGCAGAGGTCAGCTGGCCTGGACATGCACCTTGCAGTTCATTCCCCTGTTTGCTGAAGCTGTGTTTGCTGGGTCTGGGACCTTGAAGGGCAGGTAATCTTATCAGACACAACGGGGTTCTCTGCAAAGCTGAGGCTGATCTTCAGCTGCAATGAATAGGCAAAGAAACTATGTCATGTATGTACCAGCCAGAGGTAAAGCTTTCCAGACTGACAGTGTTCATGAGCCCTAATTTTAAGGATTTGCATCTCAGCTGAAAAGAGCCATGGTTTGATTTTTAGTTCTGCTCAGAAATACCACTGGTAAAGGATGGTAGAGTTGCAGCAGAGACCTTGGGACCCCTCACAGCTTGGGACCCTTTTCATGCACTCCTGCCTGACACCAAACTTTGCTTGTTCCACTGTGTGTGGTTCACAAGCACTTTGGAGAGCAGACATTTGGATGGGTGATCTGGCTACAAAGGGAGGTCAAAACCCAGGTCTTTAATGTAGAATTTAGTATTTCTAATACTAAAACTACTTCTACCAACATAGGGCTTTGTTCCATTGCTACATTGTACAGCCATATAATACTCAGCAACTCTCAAGACTTTCACCCTCTTTATGGTTTCTCTTATCCATCTTGGCAGAGTGTATCAAGCATAAAACAGGTATGCACCTACTGCTCTCAGCTCCATTTCATTTCAGCTGCTCCACTTCAGCTCCCATTCCTATTGCCCTCAAACACACAGTGGCCAGGTGGACTAAGGAGTACCTGGCTGGGCATTGGAATCCCTGGCCAGCCCAGGAGCACCACAGTGCAGAAGCCATCCCTCTAAGTGTGGTCAGGAATGTCACCTTAAGTGTCATTGCAATGTACAAGTGAGCAGGGGTTTTCCTACTGAATTCAACTACACCTTCTTTTGAAATTTAGAGCACGCTCACTACAGTGAAGTGACTACTGGAAGGAACAAGGTAAGAAATAACATGCCATTGGTGAAGGAGAGAGCTTAATCCAACTGGAGATGGTCTACCATGGCAGGATAGATGAATGCAGTTTAGTTTCCATACAATAACCAAAATGGCTTTAAGAAGAGTGCTCAGTGTGCAATCATTCACTGCATCAGGTCTGTAGAGCTTCACATAGTGCATCTTTTGACAGTTATGGCACAAATATATTTGTTCAGAGAACGTCCTTGCAGTCATTCCTCAAATATGGAGGAAACCCCCCTTGAACAGTGTCTATAGACTAACCTCCATTTGAACCACCTCTGTTTTGTGGGAATCGGTGTGAGATGTGCTAGGGCTGCTTCCCAAGTGGGGGACACTGTCACGAGTGCACATCCTGGTTGTTGGGGACAATGAAGACTAGGAAGATCTACAACTTGAGTGGTTCCTGAGCCACTGAACAATCAAGTTCACTGAACAATCCCATCTTCTAGTGTTAGAAACAGAAGATAGGACATGAAATGTTATGTTAATCACGAGTTTATTGGAGTCAAGGTTCTGTTGACTTCAGCCTTGCTTTTGTTTCATTGTTGTGAGGCTCCTGAACACCCCAGTGGGACCTGACTGATGGAGTGTACAGCTAAAACTAGAATAGCCAGAGCACAGTCTGACACCGTGCTTAATGTCACCCCACTCTGCACAGGTGTTCACAGCAATGCTGACATTTTGTGTCAAACTCAGAGAGAAAGGGAAGATAAGGAGGACTTACAATTGTGATTCCAGCAAGAAGAAGAACTGAAGTTGTACAGGGTGAGCTGTTAGCAATCATCTCTGGTCAGTCAGTTCTGCTGTGCAGACTGGGATTTGAGCTACAGCTCTGAATTTTCTTTGTCTGCCTCTGAGTCATTGCCGAACACTGACAAGAACCCCTGATCTTGATTTGGCACATTAAAAAACAAGTTGTTTGTTCTCTTGGCTCTGTAATGTACTTTGGGTTTGACCTAGAAAGTTCATATCTGGTGGAGAAAGAATGCTTCACTGCCTGGTATTTTTATTTTTTGTCGTGATAAAGTTACCAATCATACAGAAACTTGGAAAAAAATGAGTTGCAGAGATGAATCATCAGAGCTTGATTGGTATCAGTTTACAGGCCTTGACTAGTGATCAAATAAATTAAATTCGCTTGCCCCATTACTTCTGATTCATCTAGTTTCTCGGTGGGTAGTTATAAAAAATCGCAATTCAAAATATTTATTGTGTCAGTGTTAAATGCATTCTGTATTTTGTGTTTGGAGTTTGATTTCAACAGAGAAGCTCTAAAAAAGCTTTTGTCTGTTGGTGCTCCCTAGTGGTGAAATTTGCCTTCAGTGAAGCTGCAGGAATTTTGCTAGTGATTGTCCAGTTCGGTATCTTAATTGCTTTACGTCGCTCAGAAAGCCTTTTTGAGGGTATAAAGTCATTCACACGTTGCAGGCTTTCAGGACTGTGCTTTCGTGTAGCACAGGGCCTTTATGATGTGAAAAATGGACACTGAAGCAAAGAAAATCCTTTTTCCTTCCCAAGCTTTTCTCAGTACTGTCCTTAGCATTAATGTGCGACATGAACTGTCCTAAATAGGGTGAGATATGCCATTCTTGTTCTTTTTCTCATTCTGTGTCTGACAGAAAGTTAGGCTAAATGCAGTGTGTTTGGCTCCATGGCTCCCTCCCCATAAATGTGCCAGGGTGGGGACAAAGCATTTGTGGAAAGGACTTTGATAAATGCCTAACTGACCTTATTTGTGGGCTGAACATTATGAACTTGAGAAACATCTGAGAGTGGAGGAAATCCCACAGTGGTCAATCCCTGCCTGCAAAACAGCTGCCACTTGCCACAGCTCCCTGCTCCAGGGAAACTACCACTAATCCTGGTCCAGGACAAGGCTGACTGTTTAGGTTCTGCAGAGAAAGGAAAATTGTCCAAGGACTTTGAAAGACCCTGGAGAAAGCAGTGGAGCCAGAGCATCACTGCTTTTTGCCCCGAGGAAGTGAGCCTGGGCAGGGAATGGGCACACAGAAGCAGTGGTTAGGAATACACCCAGTTCCCTTCACCTTTTATGGGTGGGGTGGCTTTCAGATGCTGTTTTAATCAAACAAGGTCGCTTACCAGATGCTTTGATAGATGATTATCAAACTTGTTTGATAGTAATTATCACTGTTTATCAGGGATCCTTTTTGCTTCATACTGTTTCTTTTGAAGCTTTCTCTATCCTTTTTTTTCCTTCCAGACAAGATATTATCTTCCTACCTTCAATGTTTCCAGCACCATGCTACCTCTTTCAGGAAGGTGAGATCTACCAGCAAACTGGCTGGAAGCAAATTGAAATAAATCTGTGGAACCTGTAAAGGAAAATTTCACCTTCTAGTAGTTGCCTTATGTACACACATTACTAGACCTTCCCTCTGCGTGCAAGAAAACTCAGTACAGCAGATGACTCTTGTAGTTACCAAGTGTACTTCCAGTGGCCTGGAGCAGAGCCTTCTCCCCACATACTTTCCATAATTTGAGGCAGCTTCTGAGAGGTGTTCCCCAGGCAGCATCCACAGCCTGCAGGCAGGCAATACACACCCTGGCTGCCTCATTGCAGACAGGGAGTAGTTGCTGGTAATAGTGGGGAAGTCAGCTGTGACACAAGATGCTGTCTCCTGGACTGTAGGTGTGCTCGCAGGTATTCATGATGCCACCATCTGAATCGAGCAGTGATACAGCTGCAGAGTTAGTTGCATGAAAATACAGGTATTTTCTTCTCTCTTTTATTTAAAATACCTGCTCAGCTATGGGGTACAAGTGCCTCACAGCTCTGTTGTCCCTTCTGTTTTTGCACTCCAGAAGTACCATTTCACAGCTTCCATCATGGCTGCTGGGTGAAGTCCTAGGGATTCCTGATCTCGAGTCCTATTCACTGTCTCAGACCTCAGCAACCATCTCTCACTCCAGTGCTCCAGTGCCTATGGGTACCAAAAGAAAGTGAATT
Source organism: Manacus vitellinus (assembly GCF_001715985.3). Lineage (NCBI taxonomy): Eukaryota > Metazoa > Chordata > Aves > Passeriformes > Pipridae > Manacus > Manacus vitellinus. The sequence continues at coordinate 2,196,950 of NW_021939324.1, read as the reverse complement.
TGTTTAATGACTTGTGCAATCACTGCCATATGACAGACAATGGTGTAGGATGAAGGGGTGGTGCCAGCTCATGTACACTGATGCTCATGGTCCAGCATGAACCATGGGCCAGGTTGATGAAGCAGAACAAGAGCATGTACCAAAAAGCTGCCATCCCTCTCCTGCATTCACTCCTCTGTGGCTGGGGACACTTATGGTAATCTGGGTGGTCCTTAAAAGCCTTGATGGAACAAAAAACATTCATTTTTGTGAAGGTGGAAGTCACGTATCTCGTTTGGATTGCACAGGAGAAACTTGCCCTTTATAGCTCCTCCATGCTGAATCAGGGTACACAGTTGTAACTTTTGCTATGTCCTGACACATGAACTCCTCTTTGATTTTTCCTCCACAGAGGAATCCACCATGGTAAATTGTGTGTTTACAGAATTCAGAAATCATACAAAATATGTATTCTATATTATACCTGTAATATAATTTAATATAATTACAAATTAAATTATAAATTTTATGAATTACAGATTGGTCTAGACAGCCTATGCAGGAGTGATGCAAAGGGACTGCCCCAAGATGCTGCCTGTGTCTGTGGGCCCAAGCTATGGGCTGCCGGCTCTGCACATAAAATAGGAATACCAGGAAAGGAAAATGCTGTTTTCTCCATGGACAGGTCTCAGGGTATGTGTATAGGTTTCTGACTGCAGAAGGGGAAAGCAGCATTGGGGACTGTCTGGCCCAGTAGCAGGGAGTTCCAACTATTACAACTATTACAACCAGTATGAAGAAGGGGCATGTTTCTGACATCGGAAGAGGCTAATGGTTTTCAATTCTGGCAGTTTCAACTGATTTCCAACCCCTTCAAGTCAAGAAGAGACCTTTCCTGGTACATCTTTTAGGAGATTTTTTTTTCTCAACCTTATTGCAGGTTTGTTCTGTCTTACCTTATTTGGATACATGAAAAACTCAATGATAACTGTGTTGAGGAAATTTTGCTCTGATTTGTTCCTGTCAAGCTTAATCACCTTAATTTGAGTACTCATAGGTTTGTAGGAAGGCAACTCTGTACATATGTGATTCAGGTTTTCCTGAGTACAGCACAGATTAGATCTATTTAGCAGAGAAAACTTGGTGGGAGGGGGATGCAAGGCAAAGAAAAAAGTCCATAATTTTGAAATTAATTTCAAGCATTTTTCAAATGAAAATTTCTAGTTTTTCTTGAGAAGAAAAAAAAAAGACAGGAAAAACCCTTTCCCATTTAAAAATATCAGTCATCATAAATGCAACTTTTCATATTAAAAAAATAGGGGGAAGTAAGTATTTTCTATAAAATGTTAAAAAGGCAATTTTCACTATAGCTTTGACATAGATTTAAATTGATCTCTCATAAATATAATGATCAGAACGTGTTTTAGTGGTCATTAATGATGTCATTCATTAGTACTTGTGAAGTGTTAATCAAGAAACAAAACAGTTAAGTGAATCACTTGTTCCATATAGTAGGCATGCTTTAGATGCAAATTCCTCAACCCACAAGCAGTTTGAATAGCAGCTACTTAATGATAGCTTTTATTTATTCTGAAAGTGTTGTAAAGTAAGATGATGTTCACCTGGGCTAATACAAGGTGTGGGTCAAGCAGCCCAACTCATGCATCCTCCTTCCAGCTGTGCACTCAAATCCCTATCTAAAGCTGGGTGCTTCTGACCTCCTTCCTTCCTTCCTTTTCTCTCTTCCCTTCCTCTTTCCGTCCTTTCTTCCTTTCTTCCTTTCCTTCCTTTCCTTCCTTCCTTCATTTCCTTCCTTTCTTTCCTTTCTTCCTTTCCCTCCTTTCTTCCTTTCCTTCTTCCCATCCTTTCCTTCCTTCCTTCTTTGCTTCCTTCCTTCCTTCTGATTCTGCTTTCCTCCTCCCTTGGTGGCTCGTTTGAAAAGCAGGGTGCTGTGCAAAGGGTGGCTGACTTTCCACCCACCCTCCATGAGGGTGGCTGAGTACTGAGTGAAGAATGCCTGTTATGCAGTGTTGGTTCCCTGTCCTCTCCTGTGCCGGTAAGGTGCCCCTTACAAGCATGGAACCTGGAATTTAAATTCTCCATAATTTTGTTTTTCCACTGTGTGGTAGGTGAAACCCTCTGTTTAAGCATTTCAGTCTCTGGCAGAAGGGGTGGTTTTTTTTGGTTTAGGGGAATGTACCTGTGCTGTGATTGTGCTGGGGCAGTCCTGTGGTTGTGCTTCAGTGCTTAGTCCTGGGCTACTACTGATGCACCAAATACTTCCAGCTTAGCAATTAAACTCGGTGAAGCAGCAAATTCTGTATAAGAGAGAGAATTCCTGACTTCATTCAACAAAGCACCCAGAGAAGGAAGCAAATTCCAAATCCTGCCTCATAAAGTCTGAATCTGCATATCCAGTCCTTGGACAGAAATAATTTTTCTCCACAGGTGCTGCTGTTTCGCAGAATCCTCTATGCTGATACAACCCCTCTTCTCAAATCTTTTGGCACTGCTCTTCAATCCCATATCTTCTTCAGATCTGGAGTGGCAGCAGGGAGGAGGCAGCAGCGTGGGCTTCCTGGTGAAGCAGAGCACAAGCGACGGGCTTGTTGGCAGGGTTGCCAGCAGGGTTGCCTGCCACCACCGTGCCATGCCAGCGGCACTGCCACCCCTGTTCTCAGACAGCCCAGTGATGGATTGAGTATATAAGATATTTCATGGTTCATTTTTCTTATTACCACAGGATGTGTCGAAACAGCTAAGTATTAAAGTCATTCAGATGGCCTTTTGTGCTTAAAGGCATCTTCATTTTTTTTTTGTTTGTTTTAATATCCCTTCTCACAAGGAGCATAGAGGGAGGAAAAGCAACTCACTGAATTCTTAAATTTAAGTGCAGGGTGTATTTTTTTTCCACTCCATCCTGATAGGAAATTTTGATCTGCCATATAAGGATGAGAGATTTCTCTTCTGATTTGTTTTCAGGAAGATTTTAGGGGGGGGTGAAAAACTGTCTGGTGTATAGTATCATTTCATGCTCTTAAAAATCCAGATTTTGTCAGAAAGCAAACACCTGAAGCCATGTCTGTAAAATCTGTGTGACATGAAGGATGCAGTGCAGTAAACTCTTGCTATTCATCATCCAAAGGACTGGAGGTGGGTTGATAATAGTCCACAGTTGTGAATTTTATGAGACAGGATGAATGGCTTTTCCCATTTCTGCACCTAGGGGATCTGGAAAACACCAGGGGATGTCACTTAAAATTTAAGAGCTGTTAGACTTCTGTTTTGCTTACCTCTCAGAAAATGTTGTGGTATTTGGCCCCTTCCTTCTGTTCTTTCACATTTATAGTTCTAGAGTTTCTCCCTTGAGCAGTGGTTTGTGGTGAAAATGTGGGCTACTCTAAGAGGAGAGTTAGAGGTTGACTTGGGAAGATAACAGTTTTTCTCAGTATGAGGAATTAGATATAGGATGAAAGAGATGAGACATGACCTTGTGAAACCCAGCTAGAAATGCTACAATGTCAGGCAAAATACTTGTTGGATTTCTCTGCTCCCTTGGAGATAACATTTCCACATCCTTTGAAAAATGATCCTTTTTAAACACATTGCAGCAGAGACAAGGGATGCTATGTTTGTTTTGCTGGATAAATATTTCTTGTAGAAATAATGAAATTGAGGCCATGAATATGTGCACAGACATTTCCAAAGTTTGAGTGTTGTAAAATGGCATGCATCTGTACACTGACCTCTTTGGGCTGCTCCTAATTTGATTCAAGTGCTTTGGTCTTCGGGGAATACTGCACCAGAGGTTGAGACCAGAGACTTGGTAAGGTTCAGCATCATATGGGCATGAAAGCCTGAAGGACCACAGTCCAGGGGAAGAACATCTTTTGGTGCTGACACTTTTCCATGTAAAAATCAGTCCTAGATGACAACCTTGTTGGCATGAGCCATCATTTGCCATAATGCTGACTGAATTTCTGAGAGCTTGTATCTCTAAGCAGACTTATTTGATTTCTTATACTTTTAAAAGGTCAAGAGGAAACCTTGTGAGTAGCTGACTGTAAGAACAGAAGGTGAACACGAAAACTAGGGTATTGCCTGCTGTTCAAGATGCTCTAACACATCCTGTGGTATAACAGAAAGGTGTACATATGCAAGTGTGGACCTCCAGCCAATGCAGACAGAGTGAGATTGCTTTGAGGATATCTTGTAGACAAAACTTGTCAGAAACAGGTAAATGAAGTGCAGTCCTGCAGTGACAGGTAGCGAGCTGCCATGCTTGGGAAAAACTGCTTTCTCTAGTCCCCCTGGTTACCAGAGTGCCCGTTTTATTGTTCTGCTCCAGGCCCTTCATTCTTCTCATCATCTGGCCTGTTTGCAGATGAGCGGACAGCTTACTGGGGCACAATAGCAGCTACATGCAGGTCTGCCAAAATGTGAGTTAGTCCAAGCAGTGCTCTTTCCTGTGGTGGCCCATCAGTTTCAGGCAACTGAGTTAAGTTCACATGAACTCCCATGTATGGGTGTACTCATGCTGTCCTCAAGCCCTGGCTTTGGTGAGAAGTCTATCAGTGCCTGTATCCACTTAACATTTCTGATAATGCTAACGGTGGCGCTTGCCTGCCAGCTTGTTCTCTAATTACAAATGGCACAGTCTACTTGTACACTGTGTGGTGTGCCTTTCCTTTGTAATCCTTTTAAAATTTAAAAACTCTTTAGTGACTCCTTGTTTTCCTGATAATAAAAAGTGTAAAAGTAGTCTCTCAGCTAGAAGCTTCTAGCTGTCTGCCTTACACTACTGTGAACACTGACTTGCAGCTCACAGGTGTGGTTTGTTTCTACAAGGCTTGAAGAAACCAGGCATCTACTCTTTGGGGTCCCAGTGGGGCTGAAGAAGCTGCCCTCAGTGAGCTGGCAGTGCTGAGGCTTAGAAGATGCCTCTTGAAGGGTAGAACGCAGTATTTTTCAAATAACTTTAAAAATCCCTCCCAGCAGCAATGATGGAGCCAGTGATGACTATTTTGATTTCCCATGACAAGTTTAAACAATGTAATAAGGATCTGGCAGAACATTGGTTTGCTAATTGTATGCTCAAGTTGTGTAACAACAGTTCTTGGCCAAACTCAGAATCGAAAAAACTTCCAAAAGCAACTGGACATGAAGCTATGCAGGAAGCTCTTGAGTTGTTTTTCTTTTTCAAGGATATATATGACCTTAGATCCCAATAAATTGGAAAATATGTTTTGAGGACTCTGATGTCTTGACATGTTTCTGCCAGTATAACAGAGAAAAGAGGGATTCAATGCAACATTGCTCTCTGGATGGGATGCATGCTGGGTATTTGGGAGCTTTTGAGTTCTGTTCCATATTATTTTTTTTAGGGTGAACTGTTCCTTGTTTTGTGCTTTTCATTGTTGTTTCTTTTCTGCATGGGTGTATCCTCTCATTTTCCATTTTAATTCCTGCCCTGGCACCTCAGTCATGGGGTCGTGCCCATGTTGCAGGACAGAGGCTCTAAGCAGTCCTTGTCTGCTGGCAGCACTTTCCCAGGGTCAGTGCCCAGAGCTCACCACCGAGGGCAAAAGGCAAAGAGCTGTAAATAACCCCAACTGTATTTGGAGTTTTGCTTTGTCTGGGAGCCTGACTTTTGCAGAGATGGTGCAAGAGCAGGCAGGTATTTTGCCTTGGCCAGGACATTTCCTGATGAAAGCAGTAATGAATTGTGAGGATGAGCTTTTTTATCAAATTCTCGCTCTCTTGCCTTCAAACTGAGAGCAGAAGGGTTGTGCAGCTTTATCAGGCAGCACAAGGAGACCTAAAGTTCACTGAGCCACTACGACCTAATGCAAATGTGTTTTGATTCCTCAGCTCATGTTGGGCAGCTGCGTTTGTATGAAGAGCTGTTCCTCCACAATTCTTTAGAACATACCTCCAGGGGTGCAGGTGGAGAGGCTGTTTTTTTCTGACCATTCCTGCCACCAGATCGATCTGCTTTCATTAAATAATAACCAAATCAAACAAACTCTCCAGCCTTTCATTTCAAAGACTGCAGCAAACCACACCAAGGTTGCACCAGTCTGCAAAGTAGGCTGACTTTGCAGCTGACTGTCTTATGGTAAGTCAATAATGTAGGGGTTGTTTGGGGTTTTTTTGTTGGCTTCAATGCACACAGGTTACAAGACATATGGAGAAGTCTTCAGTGGGTTTTGTTTTGCTTTTTCTTTAATATTTTGAATTACCTCTCTTATGTATTTTTATGGCTGTCGATACGCTTCTGATGCGCTGGTTGGTGTTTTGCTCACTGATGGGGATAAGCAGTGTTTTTCTATGTGCAGCACAGTGAAGGAATGAAGAAAGCAATTGTTCTATAGGACTTCGTCTCTTTTCTAAGCTGGCATTGTTGGTGCAAGAAGCCAGAACTCAGGTAAGGGAAAAAAAGGTAATATCTGTTCTCTTCTTGGTCCTCTGGTAGGACTGCACCTTTCTCTGTCTTCAGTTTTACCATATTTTGGATTTAATTATACTTAAATCTCTCTGAAAGACTTGTTCATTAGTGAGTTTTTTGTGTAAAAAGTGCTTCTCACTATGGCAGCTGTGTGAAGACTTACTGCCTTTCTTTACTAAGGGAAGAAGCAATGTTTTGACTTGATGAAATGTTGTTTTTTCTCAGAAAGGTGTCAAAATCATAATAGCATATGTGCCCAAAAACCTAAAGTAGAAAACAATTTCAAAATTAATTTCAAACTTTTCAAAATTAAATATTTTTGAGTATTGTTTTAAAATAAATACCTTGGTTTTGAAACTTCCTATTGGGTTTTGAGTTTTTTTGAGGTGAACCAAAATTATAATGTTCTACTGTAACAACCTATCAAATCTAGTGTTGATTCAATCTCATGATGAGAGGGGATAAATATTTTGTCTGCAAAGTTTTTTTTTTAAGTTTACTAAGCGTTATTACTTCCTAAAGACTGCCTATAACCTTCTGTCTCATCAAATAAAGTTTGATTGACTGCTGGAGTAAGAAATAGGCTAGATGTTCTGTTTCTACTGCAGGTAGAAAATTCAGATGAGCTTTGAATATTGATGGTTTGCAGTTTCAACAGGCTAATCAAAACTTTGAGAAGAGAGGATTCACTGCACTAAAACACTTATGTGAGGAGGGCTTAAAGGCATGTGAAAATGAATTAGTTACAGGCTAATAGATGGGGCTACTTACTTTTATGATCTTGATTGTTGTTTTGCATGCTTTATAGGAAGAGTTCTTTCATGGTTTTATATCTAGAAAATATTTTGGAGAATACTTCTAAACAGTGAAGAACAATAGCACGTCTTTATTTGTCACAGTCAAAATGATTTATGAGCAACTTCTAAAACAGAAACCATGCACAGTCATGGTTAGTACTCCTGATAAATAAGTGGCCAAAAAAACCATTGTGACTTCTGGTTCTCAAAGTTATGAACTGAATTACTGCTAAATGTGTGATTGCCCCTTTCTAGATGCACTCTTTAGTGCCTTTGTGTTGTGAAGCAGATTTATATGCATATTGGAAAAGACATCTCTGTAAGGATACTGGTATGACTGTGATAGCTTTTTGAGTGTTTGTTGCCTGTTATTGTGCTGTAGATGGACACCTTCACCATGGACAAGACTCTGCTAATGCACCTGGTCCTGCTGAGCCTGCTGATTGGGAATAGCCAGGGGTGCTACTGTGAACATTACCCGTGGGGGCCATGGTCTGCCTGTTCACAAACCTGCAATTATGGCACACAGACCAGGCACAGGTAGGGCCAAGCTATCTCAGTACTTCTATGTTTCTGTTTATTCTCTGTGAAATACCAGTTCTGGGAAGGGGGACCTGTGTCCGAAGCTCTGCCTTCCACAGTATGCTGAAAAAAATTGTCATGTTCAAGTGTTTACCAGATAAATAATCATCTTTAAACTGCAAGACTTTAAAATTACAAAATTATGTATGTAGAACATTACTGCCCATGGTGGGGGGATTGGAACTAGATTATCTTTAAGACCCCCTTCCAACCCAGGCCATTCCATAATTCTGTGGTACAGTGCTTCCAAACAAACCAGTATCTGGAAATATACATAGTGAGTACAACCAGGTCCTTGAATTCAGCCCCTGCAAGCACACACGGCTGGCATTCAGTGCCCTGTGGTGGGAGCTCTGTCCAGCACAGAACACTGCCATGGGAGGGGTGACCTCCTGCATGGCAAGCCTGCAGAAACTTCCTCCCTGCACCATTAGTTTTATGACAACAGTTAAAGTCAGAAAAAGATTCAGCAGCATCAGATTGGATGCAGCTCTATGGTATAATCTAAACTTGTGATAAATCCCCTCTTTTCCTCCTGGCTCTGTCTGTACCTGTCCTCTGGGATGTCTGAAGTGACATGAATCAAAAAGAATTGCTCTTTAAACTTCAGACATATTTGGATTTTTCTTGTAATCAACATTCTGCAACTGCATATTATGTCTCAACATTTTTAGCTGGGCTCAAATAACTTTGTCAGCCTTCACCCACAGTTAAAGAACACCTACAATCTGTCTATTCTTTCCTAGGATAACTTGTTAATTTTTTTTTTTTAGGCAAATAAGAATGGATGAATATTATAGCCAAAACTTCTGTGACCAGCTGTGCAAAAAGCAGGAATCTCGTGCGTGTAACCAGCAAACATGTCCTATCAACTGTCAGCTTGGAGACTTTGGCCCTTGGTCAGAATGTGACCCATGCATTAAAAAACAAGTAGGTAGAAAATGTATTATATGCATTAAATGCAAGAAATTATGCCTAACAGATCTCCTTGTTTCAGCTTTATGACAATTGATCAGTAAAATGGCAGTTTAAGTTAAGAAGGGAAATTGGTTATGAATTATACAATAGAAGATGGAGGGAACAAGTTAAAATAAGCAGAGCAAATCAGAAAGGGGTGATTGAGTGGAGTAAATCCATTTATGAGAACTTGCTTCAAAGTTTCCACTGCCATAATTAAAGGTGAGTTTTTCACATAACGAATAAACTAAGCTGTAAAGTTTGCGTGTCTGTTTAAGCAAGAGCAAGTCATGGCATCTCAGCTTAACCATATCATTCTGTATGTTCTAAAGCAAGAAAAATAGAATTTAATCATCTGTTGAAAACAGTTAGCCAACAAATCCTAAGCCCCACTGGCTAGAAATGCTCAGGCTGTATCTTATAGTCAGGATCCGTTTGAGGCTGCTATTAAGAAATACAGAGCACCATTCCCCCAACTTTCACAGTATACACACACAAAAAAAAAAAACCCAGGTGCAAATGTTTACTCTCTGTGGGACAAAGTCCTAGACAGTGTTTTTTCCTCTTCGGCTTTTGTCCGTTGACTGATGGTAGACTTAGAGGTGAGATAGTAGAGAGGGAAGAAGTGAAAAGTCATGTTCAAGTGAATTTGAACTATAGAAACCAAGCAAGCCCTGTCAAATCTAAGGTTGTAGAGGGTAGAGGGGAGTGGAGTGCAGATTGTTTGGGGTAGTTATATGTCTGGTGGGTCTGAGGTTTGAAGCTGACCATGATAGCAGCTCTGAAGTCCTGTGCAGACACAACCTACAGCTCTCTGAATGTACCCCACAGCTTCAGAAATCAATTCTTGAAAACCAACCCTGAAACACCTGTCAGACATCATAAGTATATCTTACATACATATATTACTTTCTGATGCCCATACAGAGTGAGAAAGCTGTTCTAGATGTGAGATGTCAGCCACCCACAACTTCCTGTCTTGCAACTGAGATGGACAGTGTGAGGGCAGAGCAGGAGAAACAGTGAGATACTGGGAGACAGGAAGTTTCAAGAGCTGGAAGGGAGCATTTTTCTCAATTGAACTGATTTCAATATCCCTTTAAAATCTGAGGGTCTTACCTTGCATCCATATATAAAAGCATTAATTTTTACTAATTTTAAGTATTGATGCAACATATATGCTTCTTCAAGCAAAAGGTGCTTTTTTGGACTATAATCCATTTTCCCCTCCAAACTATAAAAATCATTGCTTGTGATCCTTAACAACCAACAGAATGGAGGATGTGATTTACAAGGTAAGAGTGAAGACTAGTGCAAGCAAGTTCCCACTGAGGGAGAGGGATGAAGAAATGAGAGCTCACACAAATAATATAGTCAGTGTTATGGATCTGACATGGAGTACAAAGAAGCATCCTCTGAGGCCTGAAAGCCTTCTGGTGTTGTTCCCCACACTCTCCCTTTATAGTCACTTGGTTACTGGTTCTAGAATCTTCCTCCATTTTTTGTCTCCAGGGAGGGAAGTGACAGAAGTCTGCAAGGGACCATGCTTTTCCAATGGAAAGAATTCTTAGAGATGGAACTGTTCAGTCACATGCAGACAGGTCTCACCAGAAGTCCCTTGAAGTGGAGTGGAAAACATATCTGAAGTGCTTTGTCTAGAATCCTTCAGCTTTATTGTTCTGCATGGAGGGTACTGACTTGGGGAAAGAAAACTCAGTGAGCTGCAGATTTTGCTCCCAGATCTTTTTTAGTAACAGAAATTTTCAGGAAAATCATTTTTGTCCTCCCCAGTCATCCAGTGCTCTTTGGACAAGGGACCCCACATGTGGGAACCAAGTCAGCTGGTTAGGGGATACATGGCACTGTTCAGACTATTTCTATTTCAATAGAGATGGTAAAGAACAGGAAAAATCTCTGTAAGCTTGTTCACACACACTTTCCTTCTGTACATTTAAAACTGAAGATACAGAGACTGAACTTTTGATTCCTTCAGTGCTGAAGACCAGGTTATCTACTATTTAATCACGTATGCTTCATCAGGGCTATTGATGCTCTTGCATGTCAATTCCCTGCCTGCCTTACCTGGAGTGGTAGAATATAAGGACAAGAATAACTGATTATTTCCTTCAGGGCTCTGGTTTTGACTGATCTTCAGCAGCACTAAGGCGTGTGGCTCTGCCTGGAGCTACAAAACCTGCTCACGCAAACAACCCTGGGTTATTTCTTCTGCCTTGCAGTTTCGTACCCGGACACTCCTGCGACCGTCCCAGTTTGGGGGTCAGGCCTGTACCGAGCCGCTGGTGGATTCCCGCCCATGCTTCCCAACTAAGCTTTGCAACATAGTGGAAGTTGATTGCAGGAATAAATTTCAGTGTGAAAGTGGTAATGATAATCTTAATTGTTTAACTGCTGCATTACTAGTCAAAAGATTGGACACTGAGACAAAAAAGATCCAAAAGATCCAGATCTTGCACATTCTGTGCATAAATTCCAGGGAAGAGGGACCAGGGAGAAAAGCCTGTGTAAGGATTTTATATGGCTTGGTAGAAGCTTATGTTTACAGTTTCTTTTGTAAGTAATTAAAAATGTGGGGCCCCCTGGTGGTCTAGTGGTTAGGATGCGGCGCTCTCACCGCCGCAGCCTGGGTTCAATTCCCGCTCAGGGGACTTCCCCGGGCAGATGGAGCTAGTCAGCCCTGTAAGGCCATCCATCTAAGAGAAGGTCACTCTAAACTGTCCTGAGGACCTCGCTGCCACTGTCCAAGCTCTCTCAGCCCCGGCAGATGAACCTCAGGATTAAAGGGTGGGCTCAGTTCAGCGCACACTGTGTCTCACCTAAAAAATCCACTGCGCAGGCTCGAAGGGTAAAAGACCTTTCCCAAATCTTCGTTCGCGAAGACTGGCCATGAATTAAAAATGCAATATCTAGCCTGGCATGTCACTATGATCATGATAGCTAAACAGTAGCACTGTCACAATAATATTTCTTTGCACAAATTTTTCATGTACAAACATACCTATAGAGTTTCTCTGAACCCAGATTCTCACTATCTTTATTAGGCTTGTGGCAATTTCTTGTTTGCTTCAATTTAAATATACCTTATTAGCCGCAAAGAAACTTTATCCACACATTCTTTTACCAAACTTTAGATTAAGCCTTTGCGGGCTTCAAAACAAGACAAAACTGGCAGATTTGAAACAACCGTTTCTAAATTGGAATAATCCAGGCATTATAGTGCCTCACTGCTGACATCTACGACAAGTTCACACTTTTACTACGGGAAAAGATAAGACTGCCCTTTTCTGCATTCAGACATGATGAATCCTTGCTGTTGCTGTTTCTCTGGTGCAGGTCACTGTATTTTGAAAACCCTGGAATGTAATGGAGAAAATGACTGTGGGGACAACTCTGATGAAAGAAACTGTGGAAGGAAAAAGACTGTGTGTAACCGAAAGTATGAGAGCATCCCTGGTGTGCAGTTAATGGGCAGTGGGTAAGCCAAGTTTGTTTATTTTTTCATAAACTTAAGATTGTTATCTCACTAATTTACATAAAGAAGATAATTCCCAGCTAGCATGTGAGAGTATTCATTCAAATATGTAATCTCTCAAGTTAAAATTATCAAGAAATTATAAAAATACAATAAAACCATCCGACTAGGACTTGCCTGCTGCATCTTCCAGTGTTACTCTGGTACTGCTGGTGTAGCAGATGAAGACCTGTCAGGGAGCACTGCCTCTGAGCAACCTGTCCTGTCTCATAGCAGCCAGAATATCATGTATGGGAAACTTCCAGCTCTTGGAAATACTTGCCCATGCACCGTGTCAAGTACTTCAGAAATTTTGAGGATATTCCTCAAAAGCTGTTGTTTGTCTGTGTTATATTTCACATGATACCAACCCCTTCCAGGCTACTAATTTAAGCAGTATAAACTCTAAACATGGGATGCCTGTCCCATGGAGTCTTGCATTTTTAATTGAATTTTCATCTCAGTGTGCTCCAGTAATATCATTTATGGTAGAAATGAACAACTGCTTGTTCTTTTTCCCAGACTGTTTTTAGGTCTTTCTCTGTTTAAGACTGACTGTCTCATGCTGACATTGGGATTATCAGTAGGATGAGATAGTGCTGGAGGTAGGAAACTGCATTGATGCTACTGCATTTTTCAGGTGAATTCAATGTGAATGAGAAGTTCTTGTAGAGGAGTTTCTTTCAAGGCAGTAACACAACCCAGATGCTTATACTCCTACAAAAGCTTCAATATATCATGAAATGTTTCAAGTCCATATGTCCTTCTAGGGTTTTTTAATCTCTGGAAATAATTTTTTGTTAGGTTTCACATTCTGGCAGGAGAGAGCCGAGGGGAGGTCCTTGGCAACTCATTCAATGGAGGACAATGCACAACAGTGAAGCGCAATGAGACGAGGAAATTGTATCGTGTCCCAGCGAATCTGGAGGCTGTCAGCTTTCAGGTACTCTCAAGCAGCAGCTCCTAGCTGAAAAGCCCTTGCTGTAACCCCAATCCAAATTATGTGCTCAAGTCTTAGGTAGTACTGTGTTTTAGGACAAGATTTCTCAACCTGGTGAGGCTTGAACATGCCTCAGCTGATGTGTGGAAGTGGGATATGTTTTGTGGCTCACTGAATCATATATCGGAGTCAACATGATTGATTTGAGCTTCTCCTGCTTCTCTGTGGCTTTGGATGTGTCTTTGTTCTGACTTGGTGCCAAGGACATCATCTAGCCAGAGGCTTGTTCAAGTCCAAAGCTTATTCTACCATCACTACTGTATCCTTGAAGTACAAAAGGCTGCAGCTCCTAACTCCAACTTCCTTCCTGTCAGCCTTGGGACAGAGTTCCTCCCTGAGCCATTTCAACCCCTCAGTCCCACCTGTTCCCTGCTCAGCCCTTTCACAGAGCAGCAAAGAAAGAAGGCAGACACCAAGTTTGGGAGGCAGGAGGACTAAACATACACAGTCTGGAGAGGAGGCTTGCAGGACAGGTCAAGGGCAAAATGAACCTGGTTTGTATATCATAAAAAATCTGGGAACTACTGATTTGTCATTTTTTGTTAAACATTGATATTTAGAAAATACTTTGAATAATATGTTTGGGGCACAACATCTGGCTGTATACATATGGGCAGGCCCTGAAGACAATAGGTATTTTGCACTGAGAAGGAGAGAGTGCAGGTCGAGGAAAAAAGCTCAACTAATGGATGAAAACTGAACTGCTGGGTTTTGTCACAATTGTGTGGTGTTGGAATTACTTTAACAGGAGCAACTGAACAAAGGATACCTTACTATGCTCAATGGAAACTGCAGTTAAATCGGCCATGACATGTAGACTTTGTCAATAATGGAGAAAAATTACTGTGGGCAGAAATATTCAGAGGGGAAAACCAATCCTTGGTTTGCCCAGGTCTCTTTATAGCTGTGAGGTTCATTAAGTTACTTATGTCAATTTGCAGGACTATTAAGGGTTTGTGAATCTCACCTTTGAGAATGCATCTGTATCTTCTAACATTTAGAGCAGCTTTTGGTATAGAAGTGTCCTTATAGAAGGAGCAGACCTTCTTCTTGGAACTCTGGTGTATTTTCATGCAAAAGTGTATGACTTGTAAAACAGAAGTGTATTGGGAGAATGGACCACCTCACCTCCAAAGGTCCTTAGGAGCCCTATTAATTAAACAAGTCTAGAGGAGGGAAAAAAAATCACATCTTTCAAAATTCCATAGGGATTTGCCTGAATTTTGGAAAATAAGTCATTTCTAATCTGATGCTAAAGTTGTCTTGGTGCTTTGTCCAATACCCCCACTAAGGTTTATCAACTTGTTTAGGCAGGTTTGCTCACAGTTCCTCGTCACCTGCACTTAGACCATCATGTAGTATGGGTGAAACACTCCAAATATACTCTAAGACTCTCCTCTGGAAACCTGTTCATTCTTCTAGCTGGGAATTAAGAGGAAAGGTCAGAAAACATCAAGCTAGAAGCCACAGGGCTGGAAAGTAGTCATAGTGTGGACATAACATGAATGTCTGAAATTCCTTCAAAAGTATGTTGAAACGCTTGTCGAAAATTATTCCTAAACTTTGGGGCATAGGGGTGGGGAATTTTACAAGAAAGTGTTACATGTTTTTTTGTTGTTGTTGTTATACAAATGCCTATTAGAATGTCTGCTTCTTGTGTTCATCTTGTCTATTAGCCTTTCTCAGCCTCATCTTTTATTTTCAGAACAGTTTCATAGCTTACTTCTGGGTCTCATATAATCAGACATGTTTTTGCCATTAATAGAAAAACAAAAAGAAATCAAGAATTCATTTCTTAATAGGTTTCTGCTTCAGATTATTATTTGGGCAAATGTATTTTGCTTTACTGAATCTCCAGGTAGTAGATGAAGAGGATGATGTCACATCAGACTTCTACAAGGATTTAACTCCCCTGGCTGATAGTGTTTCTCGAAGTAGTTCATCCAGTCATGGTGCTCGAAGATCTTCTGGTATACCACTTTTATTCTCAAAAAAGACGCGGGTTCAAGTTACATCATCTTCCTCCTTCAAGAAAGCTATTAAAGCCTCATATGAAAAGGTAATTAAATCTTGTCTTTAGTTTCTCTCTTTCGATTGATTTCTGTCTGGTCATTTCAGAACTGAGCTACCAAAGGCTACTTTCCTTATCAAGGCATTGGCCCACTAGAATTATACATTAGAAAATTCCTCTTCTGATACTACAAGATGTTCTTGGTTGCAACATACATTCTATAATGCAACATGGTTTTCTGGGTTTAGTATAGAAATCATAGGCTTATTCCATTTTAAAAAAGCATAGATTTGACATTATCAGATTGGGTAAGCCACTCCTTTTCCTATCCTAATTATAGATTAAGAGGGCACAATACCTAACAGTAGCAGACAACTCTAAAAATAAAGGAACTTCACTCATTAATGTTATACATATTCATGTATTAAGTATTAATCTACATTAGCTCTTTATCTGGTAACTTGCATATTGGAGTCTCGTGTTTGCCAAGACACACTTGCTCATAAAGATAATTTCAGAAATAACACATCCACAGAAAAGTTTCTCTCAACAGAAAACATTTTTCCTTAAGGTTCTGCACTTTTAATGCAAGTGAATACTACAGAGTATAAAATTATGTACTTTTATAGTTTAACAGCAATAAAGGATGGGCTATGGGAAAGGCCACAGGACTGAACAAATCTAAGGACTGTTGAAACCCAGAAGTTCTAATGCAACCAGAATGGAGGGGGGAAGGGCGGAGGAACTAGATGATCTTTAAGGTCCCTTCCAACCCACACCAGTCCATGATTCTATAAAATAACATAAACCCACCAATAATTTCATCTGGTGTTGGTTAAAGACAACACAAGTTAAAATCCCTTCTTAGTGGATCCATAGCAGGAGTTTTGAGTCTTCCTCATGTTCTCTGCTGCATCATACAGTAAGCCTCATTTTTATCTGTATGTGTGTGTGTGTGTATGCACGTGTGTGTATGTAAATAAATAAGTAATATTTGTATAAATTTTATTAATGGGTGTTTGTAGATAGATATGTACTTATGTATGTTTGAGAGACCTAAAAAGGAATTTTTAATACTTTCCTAAATAGTGCAAATAGGAATTTATATTGATAACTTAAAAGGAGGGGGAACTTACCTGGGCTTTATGAGGTCACATTCAGACCTATTTGTTAAACTGTGTACATAAAAGTTTCACCTGAACATTCCGGGGTCTTTAGAAGGCCCTAGCCACTTATGCCTTTTTTCATATTGACATGGAAGATATAAGAAAACTTGATGGTTTTTAAGTTTATGTTTGTTTACCAGAAACTTTCTTTAGCTAAGGTGTCTGGTCCTCCAGTATGTCTTCCTGATTTCTGGTCCTTTAATAATAGAATCATAAAATGATAGAATAGTTTGGATTGCAAGACACTTTTAAAGACCATCTAGTCCAACCACCCTTCAACAAGACCAGGCTGATAAGAGCCCCGTCCAACCTGGCCTTGGATGTTTCCAGGGATGGGGCATCCACCATCTCTCAAGGCAATCTGAACCAAAGTTTCATCCTTATCCTAAAAAATTTCATCTTTACATCTAGTCTGAATCTACCCTCTTGAAACCATTACCCCTTGTCCTACGACTGCAGGCCCTACTCAAAGGTCTGTCCCTATCTTTTTTATAAACCTCCCTTAAGCACCAAAAGCTCACAGTGAGGTCTCCCTGAAGGCCTCCAAACTGAATAACCCCAACTCTTTCATTCTGTGCTCATAGGAGAAGTGCTCCAGCCTTCTAATCCTTTTTCTGGCTCTTCTCTGGACCCACTCCAACAGGCCCATGTCTTTCCTGTGCTAAAGACCCCAGACCTGGATGCAGAACTCCAAGTGGGGTCACACAAGGGCAGAGTAGAGGGGCAGAATCACCACTCTTGACTTTCTGGCCACACTGCTTTGGATGCAGCTCAGAACACGTTTGGCTTTCTGGGTTGTGACTGCACATTCCCAGCTCATGTCCAGCCTTTCATGCACCAGCACCCTCAAGTCTTTATTGCCAGGGCTGCTCTTGATGGGTTCTTCTCCCAGTCTGTACTCATGCCTGGGACTGCCCAGCTTGCATGCAAGTGCATGGTAAAACCAACTAAGGATTTAGAATCAATATTTACCAAAGTGATCTGGAATTTCGTGTCATAACTGAAATGTTAGCTGGCACTGCTGAAAATTCAGAAAGTGTGGTGGAGAAGAGCATCATAATCCAACAGAAGAAGCGATGTATAAATAAGTAATTGTATAAAGTGCTTTATAATGAATCTTTCCTATCTGCTGTTTGGTCATTTGCTCCTGTTTCCTGCCCCTGCTTTTTCTCTTGATCTCTTTGCTTTGGCCTTGGGATATCAGTTTCCTTTTTCACTTTAGAAATCCCTTTTTTCAGTATTTGCTATTCCTTTCCTTTCTGTTTAGTTCAACTCCCACATAAACAGCCTCTAGCATTGAAAAAACACAACAAGCTCTTTCAAAAGCATATATTTTTCCCTACATGTAAGAGATGTCCCTTCCAACTCAGGATATCCTATGATTCCATGTTCCCAGTGTTTGAACATTCTCTTTTTACCTCTCATTAACAGCTTGACACCTGAACTCAATAAGGGCTTTAACCCTACAGTTTCATTTTAGTTTTAGTAGACTGATAAATTGTGGAACTTTATAACAGTGAGTTAGGATCCAAAATACTCACTTCCAGATTAGTTGCAAACAACCCATAGATCATTATAAGGTGAAGCTTTTCCTCTGAAACTTGTGGTTGTCTGATCAATTGCTGGTGCATTTTTTTATGGCAAGAATCCTTTTGGATTGGTAGGTGCCTGATGAGTCCTATTTTTTTATTGGAATACAAATATTGGAATATTGGCTATATACTCCGAAAATGTAAGGAAGCCTTCAAGAACCTCACAGAATTCTTGGAAAACCCACAGCTAGTTTGTTCATGGTTAAAGCATCATGATATACAGGATTATTTAGTTCTTGCAACATATATCAGGATATACTCTTGGTTCCTCTACTTTCTACACTTAACTCCCTCTGAAGGTGCTAAGACTGCCCTTTTCTTATTTCTAGAATTCCAACTTTATTAGAGTCCATAAAGTAATTTCTGTTGCAAACTTCACAATGAAAGAGTCAGATCTGTATCTCTCAGACGTCTTTCTAAAAGCACTTAACCACCTGCCCCTGGAGTACAACTATGCTTTATACAGCAGAATATTTGATGACTTTGGCACTCATTACTACACCTCTGGGAAGATGGGTGGTTCCTATGACATTCTTTACCAGTACAGCTCTGAGGAACTGCAGAACTCGGGTACGTAATCTTTAACAAGAAAATATTTGTTTACCAGTTTTTCTTATCACTGCTTTTAGATCTTACACCACATTCTTAACAGCAAGAAATTCTTTAGATTCTCACAGACATAGGAATTACTCACCCTGCCTACATACAGAGCAAGAAGAAATTTTTGCTCTATGCTGTCTTAATTTGAAAAGTTCAAGAGATTCTTTTTTTGGTAAATGTCACTGTGTTCAGGGAAGCCATTTAAGACATTCAGATCAAGACCACAGGTCACCAGAAAAAGGTATTCCAGCATAGAGTTGTGTGGGACTCAGAGGTCTAAGTGGTACTTTTTG
Source organism: Manacus vitellinus (assembly GCF_001715985.3). Classification (NCBI taxonomy): domain Eukaryota; kingdom Metazoa; phylum Chordata; class Aves; order Passeriformes; family Pipridae; genus Manacus; species Manacus vitellinus. The sequence goes on along the minus strand of NW_021939324.1, from coordinate 2,177,996 downwards.
AGATACAGTTAATAAAGTTTATGGTATGGATTAGAAATTACTCTAAAATTTTCTCATGACTACCAGACTGTCAAAATGAAAAAGCAATACCACAGAAACGGAAATCAGTCCAACACTCTTTGTACCTGGGGAAGCAGTTGCCTGCAGAAGTGAAGTTTCCAGTAGTGGGTGAGGAGCAGGGAAACCTGCTGGGTCACCTCAATGTAGGAACCTGGGGGCAGGGTGCCTGCCATGTATCACGGTTATGGTGATGAAGCTGCTGCTCTGTGTTATTTCTAGGCCTGTCAATTGATGAATCAACAGAGTGTGTCCGAACAGAAACCACCAAGCGTGTGTTCTTCCGGAAGAAAAAGAAAGTCAGTACCAGATGCACCACAAACAGGATGACTGTGAGACATGAAGGTGATGAGAACAAGGACCATGTCCTGTTACTTACCCTGAGAGATACCATTCCTCTCAGCTGCTCCAGATGACCTCCCAGCTTTGTTGAGCTATGGATGCTCTTCCACCACTGTCAGAGGAGCCAGTATTTCATTGTCTGCATCTGATGCAAGCACTGAAATCATCACCTTACTTGTAAATGAAATTATGGTGTAGGAGCAGTCTTCCTCTGCTTTAGAACAGCATTATTGGGTAACCCGTGGCACTGGCTCTCCAGTCAGTCATGGGTCTGACAAACATTCCTCATGGCCTTGGGTCCAGGGCCAGGCATGCTAAACTGGAAGATAAGCACAACTAGAAATAGGTGTTCGTAGCTGAGCCCCTGATCTTCTTTAAGGGTTGATCAGGGCTCATTGAGAGAGTTGGGCAGCAACAACACACTACCTGACCTTCCCCTCCCACCTTCCTTATGCCAAGCAGACATCCAGGTATAGGAGTGCCAGAACTGTGTCTCAGAAACTGCAGAAAGCTGGTGCATTTTCCACAAGAATGGCAAGAGTCATGTTCTTCATCACTAAGAATAGGGATTTCATCCTGTCCACCATATTTTTGTCCTCATTAGTCGATCAATTTCTGTTACTTAGGTGTTTACAGCTAGGACTAAATATCCTGCCTTGCAGTGTGTTCTAGAGGAGGCATTTTCCACGACTGTCTTATGCAGTTCTGAATATCTCCATGGCTCATGTCTCAAACACATGTGGAATCTTATGGCAGGCTGCTGTCATAGTGTCATAGTGGGGATTTAAGTCTAAGTTTGGGGATTTAAGTCTAAGTTTTTCCAAGCTTAGACTTCATTTTTCCAAGGGTTTGGGGATTTAAGTCTAAGTTTGGGGATTTAAGTCTAAGTTTTTCCAAGCTTAGACTTCATTTTTCCAAGGGTAGCTTCAAAAAATAAATCTTAATGTATTCTTTTATATCCTTTTACACTTTTTCTTAGAACTCTGTTGTTACATCCGCTGTCTTTGGAGGCCATTGTCTAAAAATACTATTTAACAATTTCAGGTTCCATTTTGGAGTCATCAGAACGGTCAGTCTCCCTAGTAAAAGGTGGCAGGTCAGAGTATGCAGCAGCTCTGGCCTGGGAGAAAAAGGGAGCTTTTCCAGGACACACAGTCTTCACAAACTGGCTGGAATCAGCAAAGGACAATCCTGTGGTGATTGACTATGAGGTAAGAGAAGAATAAGAAAAACACTGAGATAGCAATGACTCACGAGTTAGCAGCTCTTCAGAGAGCTCTGCAGGTGCTCTTTCATGTAAATAGAGATGATGCTGTGTGTGATATGAATGCACATACATACAGGATTAACATAAATATACAAAATATTTTTTAGGACTTCTTGTTTGGGTTTATAAGCCACACCAGGTTTGCATGGTCTGGGGACAGTGGGAGTAAGACCGAGGAGTATGAATTGATTGCTCTGGCACCAGCAGGGTGGCATGGGCAGGGTTAGTTACTGTGCAGGAAAACAGTGCATGATGCTGGAAATGCTTTTTTCCCCTGTAATCATTCTCTTGTAAGGTATATGTTGCAGAGTATGTCAAATTAGTGAACTGAAAAAAACCAGCAATCCCCTGTGTCTCTGTCCTGCTCATTCAAACCAGCATGCCACTGCTCCTGTGAGTGCACTGAGCTGTCTCCCTCCCTGGCTGGCACAGCAGCCCCTCAGCAGCAGAAGCAAAGCATTTGAGGCAAAAAGCAAAACCTGCCTGAATGCAGCATGCAGTGAGATTTCTCCCACTGCATCTGCTGTGCTCCTGAAAGCAGTGTAGGGAAGTCTGACATGGCAGACTCTGGATGTAAGCAAACCCCATATCATCTATAGTGTCCTCAATTTTAAGACATAATATCACAGAATATGCTGAGTTGGAAGGGATCCAGAAGGATCATCGAGTCATGCATGGGACCATCCCTAAGAATCACACCATCTACCTGAGAGTATCGTTCAAATGCTTCTTGAACTCTGTCAGGCTTGGTGCTGGGACCACTTCCCTGGGGAGCGTATTCCATTGCCCAACCACCCTCTGGGTGAAACACCTTTTTCTATTATCTAACCTAAACCTCTCCTGACTCAATTTCAGGCCATTCCCTTGGGTTCTGTCACTGCTCACAAAAAAAAGGGATCAGTGTCTTCCCTCCCTTCTCCTCATGAGGAAGTTGTCACTGCAATGAGGTCTCCACTCAGCCTCCTCCAGGCTGAACAGACCAGGTGACCTCAGCCACATCCCACTTGGTTGATTTTCCCGTGGTTCACAGAGCCCTAAATTGGGGAAATAAAAGCAGTATGAATGGGATAATATAGATGTATAGCACTGTCATGCTCCTTTAAAGTATCCATAACTTTCAACATATCCAACTCCTGTGTGATATAGCTTCATATGTAGGCTCTAGTGCCTTTAAAATCCTTCCGCTACACCCAGAAGGACCCTCCCATGTTAAGGTAGTTGCTTACTGAACTTGTCTACCAGGTGTCGCCCATTGTGGATCTGGTGAGGAACATACCGTGTGCTGTGACCAAACGCCGCAACCTGAGGAGAGCCCTGAGGGAATATGCGAGCAGGTTTGACCCTTGCCAGTGTGCTCCATGCCCAAACAATGCCAGGCCTGTGCTCTCTGGGACAGAGTGCCTTTGCCTGTGCCAGGCTGGCACGTATGGCAAAAACTGCGAGACACGAGCTCCAGGCTACAAATCAGGTATTTGGGGTGACAGTGTCATACTGTAAACATGGTCCTTCTGGCGTCCATTTGTCAGTGATTAATCTGACATAACCTTCCCTTACTAAATCCATAGCACTTCTTACCACATGCCAATGTCCACAAAGTATAGGAATAAAGGTAGGATTAAAGATAAAAGAATCAAACTGAATAACCACATCTCAAAAGATATCATAAGACAAAAGATTCCTTAGCTACGTGATTAAGATAATAATGAATGAGTTGTTCAGCGATAAGGGTGAAGTTGAGATCAAAGATTATTGATACAAAAATTAAGAAATTCCTTAGTTTTCCCTATAGTGTTTTATGCTTAAGACCAAATGGCTAATGAAGATAAAAACTATTGATTATAGTATGGAAGGAAAACACAGTTGTCATAAGGAGAGGGAACATAATCATCGTTCTGGAGAATTTAAAGAACAGTTTAATGCAAAATCATTTTTGAATGAAATTGGCACTAATGCCATACCCATGGGAAACATATGTTTATATTCCAGGACCAAAAGTGGACAGAATAGAAAGTCACTTATGTAGCTACAGATCTCATTATCTGATCCCGATAAAGAAATATTTTGAAAGAAATAAACAGCTGAAGATACACAGTTAGAAGTGGATGTAGAAAGTATATTGTATGCTGTAAAGAAAGGGTGTGTACAGATAACATATGCCAGGGGTTAAGAGAAGTTGTAGTAGTAGTGTTTTAATTTAACTGGCGTGGGATGTAGATTTGGGATTTAAACATGGTGTTAGAGCTCATATTTATTTAAAAACTCATTAAATACTGACCTATCTCAGAATGTTGTCAGCATCATGAAAACTCACACACCTGTATGTGCAATAAAAATAAAAAATAAGCTGCTGCTGGGTTTGGATGTTACTTGCAATCAAAACTAGAAAGGTAGATATATTTTAGGTTTTCATGAAGCAGTTTGGAATTTGGGTGGCCACCTTTTGGAAAACTTGGCACTTTAGATACAATCTACTCTATTAACCGTAACAATTTTAAATCCTTTGAAAAAGGCTATTATGAATTTACCATCATCCCTCTCATATGTGGCCTTAAAAGAAATATTGTATATGGTACAGATCTGCCAAAAGATGGTGTTTCTTTTGTTTCTTGCAGTTGCTGTAGATGGCAGATGGGGTTGCTGGTCTGAGTGGACTTCATGCGATGCTTCCTTCAAAACAAGAAGGACGCGAGAATGTAACAACCCCTCCCCAATGAACGGTGGGAAGCCATGTGAAGGAGAGAGGGAAGAAGTGGAGGACTGTTATGTCTCTGTGTTCGCAGACAGGTAAGAAAATAGTAGATCAAAAGAAACTCCATAGTCATGGGACAACTAAGAAGCCCTCCAGAGTAGCTCTGTGATTATCAAGGAGAAATAACAGACAACACTACTCTCTGAACTCTTGTGGTGGAGCAGAGAGAAGGAAAAGTCTGAAAATCTCTGGAACTTGATGCAAATTTGGTTTTATTAGTTGTTTATTCCTAGAAAATTGCTGATGAATTGCATACTGAAGTATGCCTGTAGTTCTCGTATGCTGCTTTGCACAGCTTTTTGTCTAAAGTCATCTGCTTTAGTTCATGGGAGTTCACAATTTCCATTTTTTTACTATCACATCCTCTTCTCTTAGCAATTTATATCCGAACACAGTCTCAGAATTCCAATGAAGCAACTAAGCTTTTCATATTCCCACTTTAAGTATGCCTGATTTACTGGTTTTGCATAGTTTCAACTTCAAATTCTAGCCCTGAACTGGCTTAGGTTTTTTCATTTTCAAGTGCAAGGCTTCAGTCTTTCTGCTGGGACCAAGAGCTGAAGCAAGATTTTCACTATCCTTGCTGTAGTGGCTGCAGAGGAGATTGCAGAGAGAACAGGAGAGGATTACAAGCACTGGGTTCCACGGTTCTTTGTAATTCATCTCAGTTAGACCCTGTGGGCTGTACAGCTCCATGCTGACAGAGACCAGCCTCCTTTAACCACTGCCTGGTGGCAACAGAATTACAGGGACTGCTTAGAGGCTTCCTGTTATGCTGTTCTTTGACTCTTTTTCTTACTCTATAAAAATATGTATTTAATTATGTTGATAGATGTATTTAGTACTTTTTTATTGCTCTCACATTCTTCCTCCTATCAACACCTGCAGTTTTTTGTCTACAGTCTTTTATTTGACAGAATAAAGTTTTCTCACTGTCAGGGAGGGGGGACAGGACACACTTGCAGCTCTCCTGACGAACATTCCTGACACTTTGCCATTGTTATTTGGTGACACCAATGCTTCAGATACATCCTTACAGCAAATTTTCCCTTTTCAGAGGTGCTCCTTGTATAAATGATGATGAAGCCAGAAGAGAAGAGAATGTCTTGACTGGTGAACCTGAGTCTGGATGTTCCAGGCCAGACCCACCAGAATATGGCTTTATCAGGGTGAGTATGAAAAACGATATAGAAGCAAAGTATAGTAGTTGCAGACATTGGGAAATTTTACAGCTTCTTTGCCTGATATCCAAGCTATCTACTGCGCTTGTGAGTGTGTTGCTATGTACGTGGTGTTCTGTGGGACTCTAATCCACCACAGTACATCAGCAACTGAAGAAAGTCAGGGTAAAACCCATTTCAAGTGGTCCTTGAATTCTTGTTTTGTAATCATGACATCAGTTAGTGCAACTGGACAAACTTATCATTATATTGGTGAATGGAAGAGTCCTATTCCAGGGTAAGAAAAGCGAATTCATTACATCTTATCAGTGTTTTGCCACTGTTTCCTTTGACAATTTCCAGTCTCATTACCATAGATTTTTGAGGGACTTTTTGGTTTATTTTTTCTTTTTTTTTTTTTTAATTTGTAGAATGAAAAGAACCAATATGCTGTGGGGGAAGAAGTTGAAATTGCCTGTGTGAGTGGTTATAGCCTCATTGGCTATCAATACCTTTGGTGTCTGCCAGATCAAACCTGGACACAGCAACATGTTGAATGCCAACGTAAGAAAGGAAACTAATTTAGCCCAGTAACAAAATAGAAGTGAAAGAAAAAGACGTGAAAAAGATTTTAATACAGGTTTTAACAAGAGAATCTGTAATGACATCTGAAAAGATTGCATTTGAAGAGGGTATTTCATGTAGAGATGGCAAAAATATACTGAGTCATTACATCGCTCCTCTTTCAATTCAGAAGTGTTACTATTATGCTCTTTGTAAGGATGTTGTAATATCCAGTGCATTAGAGAACTCTCAGATGGATGCTATGAGGTCCTTCTCTTGTCTAGTTTTAAATACCTTTTACAAAAGGACCTCACCTTTTGTTTTCAGACTTCAGATATCTTTAGGTTGATACAGTTATGATGAAGAAATTATTTGTATAGAAATTTGTCTACTATTTTTTATATTAAATGGATGATGTGTCTTTAACCATGACCTCCCAGGCTGCCTTGAGAATCTCCACTATAAATCAATGCCTTGAAGTATTTATAGTGCGGTTAAGATTTAGAGATCAGAATTGGCCTGTATTTGCTAGCAGGAGAGATTTCAGTAGTTTTCTAGAACTTGGTGTGATTTCATTGACTTAGTGTTCATTTTAACATAAAAAAAAGTTACTTGAATATACTTAGGAGCTTTCTATTGTCATTCATTTTGTTTAATTTACAAAAGAAAAATTAAAATGTGTTGTTAATGCCATTCCTACTATTTTTAAACTGCAAAATTAAATTACTCACATTGGCATACATTAGAAACATTACTGTAATTATTTAGTTATTACTTTAAAAATATTTTAAAGGCTATGGCAGTGCACTAAAAATTTCTTGGCTTAATTGTGTTAATTTTTTATTGGTTTTGAATGTCAATCAAATGTTCGGTGTTACTGAATGTCTTTATATGGCTCTTCAGATAAAGCATTATGACTTGCTGTAAATATTCCAAACACCATAAACACAACAAGAACTATGTTTTTTTTTATTGTTTATTACAGCCTCAGTATGCCTCAGGCCACCAATATCTGACAATGTCACAATTTCCCCATTTAAGCAACAGTACAATGTTGGTGACACCATGAAGCTGAGCTGCCAAGCTGGGTTTATAGTCAGTGGTCACACAAGGTATACCTGTGCGAAAGACCTGTCCTGGATACCTCCTATTTCGAGGGATATTACATGTAAGAAAGGTCAGTATGCCTGCAGATACTTCACTGTTTCTATGTTGCTGCACTGTTTATTTTAGCTAGCTGGAACTAGGAGGGGTATAAGATGCAGAGTGCCTGTTTTACTTTGTGCCTACTATGGTGACATATAATTTCATCCCCAAACTTCTGCATCAAATTTATAATTTTTGGGTGCAATATGCTGTAAACTTTAATAATGAAATTGAGACACTGCAACTGTTTTCTTCAAAACCAAACCAAACCACGCTGTAATAAGAAGGTTTTATGAAAGCAAAGTAGGAAAATGCAATCTATTGACACGTCAGCTTCTCTTCTTGAACAGGATTTTCCAGTGATTTTTGCAAAAAAACTGATGGAAATAGATGTAGCATCCCAACCATGGGAGCTTTTGAAGAGGTAAATGTGGGATGAATAGAAATAAACCCATTTTTAGCTTTTAAGGCAGGAGTGTAAGATGCTTCTGTTCATTTTTACTAGTTACAATAATTCTCACTCTTTTGTGTTTCAGATGTACAATCTAAAATTAGAGGTGTTTGCAATCTAGGACAAAAGCAGGTTGGATCTCAGTGTGTTTGTATGTCTCCAGAAGAAGACTGTGGGTAAGTTAAGCACATTCAGAAGAAAAGTCAAAGTTTCTGTAGTGATAGACCAAGAGGCCATTATGACATAGAACAGGAAGAGCAGCAAAAGATAACTACAAATCAAGACAGCTCTCTGTTCAGATACTGGCTAGCTTTTCCTCTGTATGCAAATTACAACCCCACTTATAGCCTATGAAATAAATGAACAATCACAGAATCACAGAACGGGTCAGGTTGGAAGGGACCACAGTGGGTCATCCAGTCCAACCTCCCTGATGAAGCAGGGCCATCCCAGAGCATATGGCACAGGATTGCATCCAGATGATTCTTGAATATCTCCAGTGAAGGAAACTCCACAACCTCTCAGGGCAACCTGTTCCAGTGCACAATTACCTCCACAGTAAAAAATTCTTTCTCATATTCAGATGGAATTTCCTGTGCATCAGTTTCTGCCCATTGCCTCTTGTCCTATTGCTGGGCACCACTGAGAAGAGCCTGGATGCATCCTCTTGGGGCCTCCCTTTAGATACTGATAGACATTGATGAGGTCCCGTCAAAATTGTCTCTTCTTGAGGCTGAATAGGTTCAGCTCCCTCATAAGAGAGCTTTTCCTCATAAGAGAGATGCTCCTGTCCCTTAATCATCTTTGTTGCCCTCCTCTGAACCTGCTCCAGGAGCTCCACATCTCTCTTAAACTGAGTGGCCCAGAACTGGATACAGCACTCCTGATGTGCCCTCACCAGGTCTCAGTAGAGGGGCAGGATCATGTCCCATGACCTACTGGCAATGCTGTTCCTAATGCATACTTAATGTACCTAATTACATTAAGGAAACAATACACCATAATCCATCCTTTCAATCTACATTGCCATCTGCTACTGGAGTTCCCAATTCCTCTCCTCTCCTCTCCTCTTCTCTCCCCTTCCCCTTCCCCTTACCCTTTCCTTCATTTCTCCAATTTCTATATTTTCACTGTCATCGTCTTGCACAAAGAGCATGCAAGGATGGAACTAGATGACCTCTAAGGTCCCTTCCAACCCAAGCCATTCTATGATTTTATGATTCTCTCTTTGGGAAGAGACTAAGCTCCACAAAATTATGTTGCTTGGAAATGCATGCACTTTCTAGGAATGAATCCACTCAGTAACCAAGAGCAATATATAAAGAAAGAAACTACAAGCAGCTTAGCTGGTTTTGCCTGCTTTTGGCCCCAAGATAACTGTGCATTAGAGGCAGACTTGCAGGAATACATTAACTCAGAAAAGCCACACCAGAGCCTGTGGAAATTTCACATCCTTGTGGAGGTAACAGCGTCTCCTTTTTCTTGTACAGGCACATGTCCTTTACTGTAGGGTGCACATGTCCTTATATAATAAGGAAAAACACGCTCCTTGTGAGATGGTGAACAAAGAGATTTTATTTCAAATTCGGCGCTGGTTTTATCCCTCCAAACCATGTGACTTCTTTGACCAATAAGGTTGTCTATGTCAGCGCATGGTCCCTCGGGCACTCTTGCCCTGGTACATCCCTGTACCTTAAACACGCCCCCTACACTTCACCTCCTGTCTGTTGGATGGGACCACAGCTTCCTCATCTCACAGCACTTGTATCAGGTCCAGGTCCTGCAGCAGCTGGGACAACCTTAGGTCTTTAGACCAGTATCCGGCCTGGCCATCGCTTTGCTGTTTTTTATCCGATGCTGGTGGAGAACTTAGAACCACGGACTTGTTCCAGAGAAAGCTAAAATAATTTTTCTTTACTTCCTTTGGGCAGCTACTACTCAGAAGAGATCTGTGTGCTACATGCTGTTTCTGAACAGAATGTAACCAAGCCCAGCTGTCAGTATTCAGCTGAAATGTGCCTTGGAGAGCAGTCATTTCATTTCATGCATGCTGGCCCTTGTCATGGTGATTCCAGCCTAGACTGGGCTATTGAAAGGGCAAAGCTCTCTACAAATAGCTTGAAGAAAGTGCCCTGTGGCTATGACACCTGCTATGACTGGGAGGATTGTCCAGGTATGACTTCTGAATGGTGAGATTTATCCAGCCCTTTGGATCTAAAAGTGAAATGTGCTGACTCTTTCGCTGCTCCAAGAATGGCATTTATAGACATTGTGGTCCCTTTGGGCACAAGGAGTGTGGAAATGCAGTAAGTCCCAAGTCCCTCTTAACAAGTGTTACCCTTAAATATGTGCCTTTTCCCTTACCCACAACTACTCTATCGTTGTTACTTCGCATGAGAAAGGCACAAGAGGAACTTGGATATTAAGGGAACTTTTCCAGGAGAATTAACATTTGAACCTTTAATCACAAGAATGTAGTTGGTAATATTATCACACATTCCCTGTGAGACACTAACCACTAGTTTGTTCTTCAGGAATTAATTTGGGCCACACCCTCTATAGCATATAATTAAATTGTGAAATTAGATCATGATACTACTTCAAAAGCAAGACTGGGGCCACCAGGCTTAATGGGATTTTAATGGTAAAATTTGCAAATACCCATATGTGAAAACACTGCTTAAGAGTTTTAATGAACTAGCTAAGCAGGTCAAATCCCTAAGAGGATTATTTTATAAACACTGTTGTGCAATTTGGCTATTTACTGTGTAACCAGGTGATAAGAGCGGTAGGTTTTCCTGTAAATGTCTGAGGTGCTGCCTGGCTCTGCACATCAAGTGCTTGCTAGGAAAAGGCTGAGTGGCAAACACGCTCACTCCTGCACTTGCTTCCAGAGGCAACCATGATCCTTATCACACCAGTCTCCTTAACGACAAATAAAGCAACAGCAGCGTGCAGCAATCCTAAAACCCTGTTTTAAAGATGCAAGATTTCTGCAGCATAGGATTTGAAGCAGGAGGCTGTAAAATTACTGCATGAGATGTTGTTCTGTGTGGTGCTTGAGCAGAGGGCATGACCAGGTGTGTCTGTTGGGAGACATGCTCTGGTGGAGCCTATAGGTACCTTTTGCTCCTGGGAAAGTGGTTATAATTTTAAGAAAACATTGGGCTTATTTATTCCAGGCCGTGTAAGAAGACTAGCTGCGCTCCTACTGTGCCAGTGTCTTAAGGCTAGATCCTGTGCCAGCACTTCAGTATTTTTCTCTCAAAAGCCTACAGAGGTGCCCTGTACAAAAAAAAAAAATTAGAGGAGAGAAAAATACATTAAATAAAATTAGTGTTCAATGTAATACTCAGGAGATTTGAATTGGACTCCTCACCATCTCCACGGAAGCCTACTTTTCACGAATGTGCACAAATGTTTAGGAAATGAAAGTTCCATTTTTTCTGAGTGAGTAGTAAGTATCAACACAGAGGCAGAAGATACTGCAGTGCCATGAAAACAGCCAAATGGAGGAAAGGACACATTTCTCATGTTTTAAGAAAGTGAAGGCAGAAACTTAGTTTCCTGCCTAGGGAATTTCTGGGAAAGAATATAAAGAGTCAGAACCTGATTAGATCAGAAATGGGTAATGAAATAACTGCCAGGACTGAGCTTTACCACAGGCCAGCAGCAAGTAGCTTAGCATTCATAAAGGGAGCTTTAATGAAATAGGAGCTGACACAATATGGACCTTAAGACTCCATTTCATAGCAAGACTGTGTTCAAGGATAATTGGGAACAGAAAGTCAACTTAATATCTTTTTGTTTGGAAGAAAGGTAAGGGAAAGCCAGTGGATAAAAATAGTTAGATCAATTCTGCTTCTGTACGGGCCACTACTGCAAAAACCGCTATTTAAAGCTGATTATTCTTAATACCCCACCATCTAGTGTATGCACTACAGGCTTTTTGTGACTAATATATCACAAACATCCAATGATGTTTTTCCCCTGTTGGACTTTGAAATGTCATCAAACTATAATATTTGGTTTTAGTCATCACAATTTTTGCTAAATTTTCACACATTCATTCCCAGAGACACAGACCCAGTGCTCCTGCCTGATACCTTACCAGTGCCCCAAAGAAGACAGCCGCCCTCATTGCATCCAAATGGAGTCGACAGGAAGGAGGAGGACAGTCAGTCATTGCGTGCTGGCAGCCCTGAAATGTGCAGGCATCAAACTGAAGGTGCTAGAACATGGGAACTGCCTGGCATGACCTTTTGACTCTCTGCAAACACCATGATCACATCAAGCACAGGCTGAGCCAAGGGAAAAAGCTGAATATGAAGCAACGAGGAGATCAAAAACAAAGGATGAGAGAAAAAAAATAGAACTCACTTTATCAGATTTTTGGGAGAAGGGTGACAGTGGGCTTTTTCCTGTATGAAAACGATCTAGGGTGTGGGATACAGGGACTGCTGTCACTGCTGGCAATTCTGCAGATGTTCGGAGGGAGGGAGGGGACCAGATGGGAAGGGAGAAAAAGCCTAAGTCTCCCCTAGTCCTGCGTGAAACTTTTCCTTTCCTCAGTCGTTTGTTTCTTTGTCCTTGTGCTTGTGACTGCTGTGCATTCTGGTTGTCTCAGTGGCTGAGTACCTGCTGTACCATCCAGGCAGGCAGACCAGGCACTTCAGCACCAGTGCACATTCTTTCTGATGCCAAATGGGGAGGGGGTAGCAAGAGGCTACCTGCACAGGCAAACTCAAGGAGAAATACAAAATACTGAAAAAAACACAACTATGCAATAACTGAGTGAAGTCTTCAAAACTATGTGATTTTTTAATTGAAGGGAAGGGGTGTTTGCTTGTTTGCTTGTTTACTGGGTTTGAGCTTTAGACACTGCTGGGGAATTTTTATGGTGTCCTTTGAGGTGAATTAAGCACATGTTTGTACTTAAATATAAAAGAAACATTTAATGAACAATGCATTGGGCAGATGCACTGCAATACTAGGTTCTACTTGAAGGGGCTCTATTTGGAGTCTACAAAGATGCATCTCAAGCAGGTTCCTTGTATACACTTGCACCAGCACCAGTCCTGAGAGCACCTGTATGGAGCACCTCAGCCCAACCGTAGGTCCATTCCCCCATCGTTCCTTGACCACAGATCATAACTGATGCGCAGTTACAATTAGAATTTTCCCTTCAACACTAGCAATTTTACAAAACTAAGGAATATAAACTTGCTTTCTGAGAAGGAGAAAACAGGAAGTCACTTTTTTTTTCACCAGCAGTCATTGAAACAATGAAAATCAGGCAAAAAGAGCATAGAATAGAATCAGAGAATTATAGAATTTCCCGAGTTGGAAGGGACCCACAAGGATCATTGCAGTCCAACTCCTGGTCCTGCACAGAACACCCCAAGAATCACACTGTATGCCTGAGAACATTGTACAAATGCTTCTTGAACTCTGTCAGGCTTGGTGCTGTGACAGCTTCCCTGGGGAGCCTGTTCCAGCACCCAACCATCCTCTGGGTGAAGAACCTTTTCCTGATATCTAAACCTTCCCTGACACAGCTTCATGCTGTTCCTGTGGGTCCTGTCACTTGTCACCACTGAGAAGAGATCAGTACCTGCCCCTCTTCTGGCCCTTGTGACAAAATTGTAGACCACAATGAGGTCTCCCTTCACTCTCCTCCAGGCTGAACTGACCAAGTGCCCTCAGCTGCTCCTCATACGGCTTCCCCTCAAGGCCCTTTGCCATCTTCATTGCACCCCTTTGGATGTTCTCTAATATCTCAATATCTTTCTTACATTGTTGTACCCCAAACTGCACACAGGACTCAAGGTGGGGCTACCCCAGTGCAGAGCAGAGTGGGACAATCCCCTTCCTCGCCCAGCTGGTGATGCCTTGCCTGATGCCCCCCAGGACATGGCTGGCCCTCCTGGCTGCCAGGGCACTGCTGACTCACATTCAACTTGCCGTTGACCAGGACTCCCAGGTCCCTTTCCACAGTGCTGCTCTCCAGCATCTCATTCCCTAATCTATACACACATCCAGGGCTGCCCTGTCTTCAGTGCAGAATCCAGCATTTGCCCTAGTTAAACTTCATATGGTTGGTGACTGCCTGGTGCTTTGATTTGTCAAGGTCTCTCTGCAGGGTCTCTCTGTTTTTGAGGGAATCAACAGCTCCTCCCAGTTTTGTGTAAAAAATTTAGTATCCCTTTGAGTCCTGCATCCAAGTCATTTATGAAGATATTGAAGAGCACAGGACCTGAGACGGAGCCCTGCAGAACCCTACTAGTGACAGGTTTCCAGCCTGATGTGACCCCATTCATTATAACCCTTTATGCCTGATGCATCAGCCGGTTGCTCACCTATGTCATGATGCATGAGAAATGTCCACTGGTGAACAACCTGCCCCATGTGTAAGTGTTGCACCTTTTCAGAGGCTGGGCAGAGTCACCTGGGAGCTGGTAGTGAGCTGAATGTGAAATGGTTATTTTTCTGTCCAAAGAAACACATTTGGAATGTTATCAAGCTCCCCAGAACAGCAGATAGTCTCAACTGGGTGGAGCTCAAGAAAAAGAAGAAATTAATCCTGCAACTAAATACAATAAAGCATTATGCTTTCTTGTTTAAAACGTATAGTAAAAATTTTTACCAAAACCTGCATACATTTTCCTTTGTAGTTCTATAGCTCTTTCCTCCAACTGAAGATCTATAATAATATGCTAGTGGTGGTCTAGGAGGGGGTTGTAAATTTGTTTGTCTTTAGTTTTGGTTTTGGGGTTTTTTTGGGTTTTTTTGTGCCCTTATTTCTTCTTGCTGGTTGCATTCTGTGGGGGAAGAATCACTCAGAATGGTTGTGTATGCTTTTCTGCTCCAGCAACAAACAGTGAAGATTTCTTCCTCCCAACCCTCTAACCTTAATGATGGTTTCATTCCAGACTGATTCCAGTGTGACTGCCTAGCAGTGTTTCTGCTAAAAGGAATTTTTTTCACTTGACACTTCTCACCATACTAAATTGCCAGACAAAGTTATTTCCTGGTAAACAGAAGGCAGCCAAGCCCTGACTGTCCCCATTTCTCCAGCACCTCTGGTTTCAGAGTGGTTGTGTGCTGTGCTAGCACTGGCATTAACTTCCATTGTTCTCTCTTGTTGGTGGGGGTAACTCCTGTAGTTTCTGTTTTACAGTTGAGCATTATGGCACAGAATGGAGACATCATCTGCCACTCACTGAAAAGGTCGTGATTATGTCATAAACTGAATCCAGAGGAAATCTTCAACATGCTGAAATTAGTGGGAGTTTTACTATTGGCTTCAGTAGTGTCTGGACTGCACTTGCAAGGACTTTGGGTTTGCTCCTGTGCTCTATCACAGGGGTCACCAACCCTCACATCAAAGACTGCAGTTCTTTAATATTTCCTGCAACAACTATCTTTTCGTTAGATATGAGAACTTCTATTAGGTAATAATAGTTTTCTTGTTCACTGTGGGCAAGGAATGCCATCCCTCCTTTGCCATTGTAAGCTTCAAGCAACGTACCTGGCTTGATGGATCATTGCCTTGGGTCATAAATTATAATTGGGAAAGATAAAGGAAACCTGAAGGAATCTGTCAGAATAAGCAAGGTCACAGAGACCTTACCAGTTCTCAAGGGACAGCTTTCTTGGTAATGCAGCTTCACTACTACACAGAAAAAAAACCCTATCTATTTGTTCTTGTCATTAGAGAGGAGGCATTATCCAAAACAAATATAATGAGCCTTTCCATTGATGCAAACGTCCACACAACAGTCCAGCATATCTAATTTTTCACTGGCACAAGACTATGTGAAATGTGTATAGAATACAATTACCACATTGAGATAGCTGAAGCATGACTCAATGGCTGGACAATCAGCAGCTGCTCTTGTGGGCTTCTCACCATGGCTTTTGTATAAATAGTTGTTATAATGTAGAATGCAAAATTTGAGCAAATATAAAAGCTAACTGAACATATATATTTATAGTGTCTCTTATAGTGATTATCCTTCTGCAACCTCAGAAAGGAGTAAGTAATCTAGAGTTTTCTCCATGAGTTTGAAGTAAAGTCTCATACACAGGTTTAAATATCAACAACCAAACTTTTGCTGATGAGCCACTGCTTAGGTATAGTAATTACTGTTTCTTGTTACAGCTATGGAAACATCTTGTATTCAATGTTTGAGTCCCAATGTCTTTATTTAAAATGCTGTGAGTGGTAATTGTCTATTGATTTAAGATTTTGGTGTAAAACGAGGCTATGACTACTAAATGCAAAATTGCTAGATGCAGTAAGCACAGTAGAAAACAGGTACCAGTGTATTTACTAGTAATAATTCCCCAGTGAGTGATAAAAGAGACCATCATCCAGGTTTTTCCCACTGGGTTCCTGCAGAGCTCATTGCTCTCTCATGCACTCTTGAGTTTACACTCCAGGCAGGGCAGGAATGCATCTGCAGCAGCAGTATAAGTTGTGGCATTCATGACAGCTCAAGCTCAATGCATTCAGATATGTATTCGGGGGAAGAAGTTCATCATGTTTCTTGTCACGCAGAAGTCTTTGATCAGTAGGCTTTGACTATTTTCTTCAGAAAAGGTGTGCTTCAGCTGTATCTGTAACAGAAGCGACTTAACTTCACTGATAAAGGGTTATGGGATAGAGATGCCACAAAAAACATTGTTTATAAACCAAAACTTAACCAAAATAATAACCCTCCTGCTCAGAGATCTCAATTACTGTAAGGGGTCTTTCAACAGGCTCCCAAGGCTGTGTATTCATATGTGAGTAGGTGTGAAGATTTCTAATGCAGAAGGATTTTGGCGATATGATCTTTATTCCTTAATTACTGGAAGTGAGATTGCCCCTAAAGGTGTATGGCTGCACCCAAGGTAAGCATGTTTCACTGTCCTTTTAATCAGTTGAGGAGAGAAACTGTCCCTTGTAGGACAGAATTTCTGTCTTGTTAGGTAGACATCTCAAAACAAGTTGGGTGAGTCATGCCCTTAAGGTGCCTGTATTCCTCTGTTGACTGTGAAGGGAGCCAGGGGGTGGGGGTGTGGAACTAGGAAAAATACACATACTTACGCTATGGATATCTAAAATTGGATTACACTAATCCTACTTATTTTATTTTTTAAAAATTAATATATATGTATTTGAAATAGATAAGTGTATATACTCCTAACATATGATTTCCAGCACCAGATTGTCTTCCAGATCAGCATTGTTTGTATTGCCACTTTTTTCAGGAATAACTGGCTCCATCCACAAGGGACCAAAGCTGCTGTGGGATTTAGCACTGTGATAACTCATGGTTACAGACTGTCTCCCAAAGGGGTGTTAAGGACCAAATGAGGTGCCTGTGCCTCCTTCCCATTGCATGCTCTGTCAGCTAGAAACCATCCAGAGTTGTTCACATGTGGGTGGAAGAAACAGTGGTGTTTGTATGAGACACAGCCAGCCACCAACAAAACAGGATTCTGCCTTGCTCATAACCCAGTGAGCCCAGTTGTTCCAGGACCTGCAATAACCAAACCCAGAGCAGACAAGACTTTATTTTAGCTGAACTGATTGTTGCCTTTTAGATAAGGCCTGATTGCTAAAATTCCCATTTTGTCTTTGGAAGCTGTTACTTCCATAACTTGCAGGGTAACAGAGTCTTTCATCCAGCATCATCCTTACCCAGAGAAATCATCTACCTGGAGCACATACGGAATGTCAAGCATCAGGGCATGAGGGTCATATGCACATGTACGGCCCAGACCATCTTCCCATGGAATTCCCTACCCTATCCATGGCCTAGGAAACCATTTCAGCCCCTCAAGGCCATCAGGCCCTGCCCTGCCTGGCCATGGACCTCATTGGTTGGGATCCCTGCTTATGAAACAACATCCCCTGCTGGCCTTGGCCTGTCCCCATTCCCAGGAGGGTGCACAGGGCTAGGGTTGCCCGGCTCTCTGGGGGTAGAGTGGGAAGAGGATCTGTTGGAACGAGTCCAGAGGAGCACCATGAATATGACCAGAGCTGGAACAACTCTCCTAAGGGGAAAGACTGAGAGAGTTGGAGCCATTCAGCCTGGAGAAGAAAAGGCTGCTGGGAGACCTTATATCACCTTCCAGTACCCAATATGGGCCCCCAAGTAAGCTAGAGAGGGGCGTCTTACAAGAACATGTAGTGATAGGACAAGGGGAAATGGCTTTGAACTGAAAGAGGGTAGATTTATATTAGATATTAGGAACAAATTGTTTAGTGTTACAGTGGTGAGGCACTGGAACAGTTTGCCCAGAGAAGTTGTGGACAGACCAGATTGTATGGGGCTTTGAGCAATCTAGTATAGTGGAAGGTGTCCCTACCCATGGCACGTGGGTTGGATTAGGAGATCTTTAAAGTCCCTTCCAACCCAAAGCATTCTATGATTCCATGATAGGTTTGAACTACCAGGTGCTGCCTGCTGCTCTGAGGGTCCCTAGGGAGACTGAAGCCCTTGTGGCACCCTGACAAGAAGGTGAAGTTCATATTTATCTGGAAATTAAAAACATGTCAGCAAGTGCAAACTTTTAACAATATTTTCTTTACTGGGCATATTACCTGGTTACCGAGACTTTCTCCCTCTACTGTTCTCTGCTGCTGAGACCTAGCTAAATAATAAAATCAGTCGTCTTCTTTTATTAGATTCTTCTGTGAGCATAGTGTAATTGTGCAGCTGATAGGAGAGCATTAGCTTTTATGTGGTGATATCTTATTTTTTAGACAAATCAACTACCAAATCTATCACACTTGAGTGACTGCAGGTAACTGTGCACCAAGTGGGAATTTCAGGTCCCTGCTGAACAAGCAGGTCTTGTCAAATGCTGTCTCAGACACTGCAGGTTCTGGTCAATGTGACCCATGTATTAAAACCCACTCAGGGAGAAAATAAAGCTGATTATCTGCTGTTTCCTCCGCTCACTGGCTGTTTACGTGTCTCAGGAAGGCTTTCTGACACAGCACTGTAAAGCAGCCTATCTATAGCTTCATATTACTAGTCCCAAGAGAGAGCTGCAATAAACAGCAGAGAAGAAATAAAATCTGTTCCTGGAAATCAGCTCAGCTAGAGACAACTGAAACTTATAGCAGAATAAACCATGACTGGTTTAAAGCACTTAATCTTTTGTTTATAATACACACCTGGTGTTTATAATACACACCTAACCAAGGTAATGCAGGTTATATCAAGAAGATGGCATAGGTGCCACTGCCACAGCCTCTTTCCAAAAATGAGTCACTGAACATGCCATCAGCCTCTTTGAGGGGTGCAGGACTGAGGAAGGACCTGACTGCACGGAAGCCCATCAGTGCTTCCCTAGCACAGCTAAATTGCATTAAGAAAGGTGGTCATCTTGGAAAAATATCTGTGAAAACACAACTTGTCTAAGGACTGTGTGGACAAAGAGCCATGACCCACGCCAGCCAGGCTGCTGAATTTGACAAGCATGCTTCAGATTTCAGAAGGCAAAAATAAACTGGCCTTTTATCAAATCTGGGGAGTAAAGATCTTTTCTGTTTAAGTTTTTTCTCCTTTGATAGTGACATCTCTGGAGATATTTGTGTCCTTCTCAAAGCTGCACAATAGAAGAAAATGAAGCCAGATTTCCAGCACTTGATTGAAAATGTCTCAATGTCCGGTAACCCCTCTTTCTGTGTCTTGGTCCCTGTAATTGTGACATTGACATTGACATTTGAAAAGATAAAATCTTAGTGAGTATTGGAAGGAGACCTGCTACCACTGGGAAATGCATTCTTCAAATGCCTTGATTTATGTCTCACATTTTCAATGCTAAATTTGATGGTCAGTCCTTGGATTCACAAAAGTTCTGTGACTTCTGGTTACAAAGCTTTATACTGCATGTAAGGACCTGCTGATTTCATTTGCAAAAGTTTGAAAGGTAGAAATAAGCCTGGCAAGCCAGTACGTCTCAAGAAATCATTTTGGGAGCTACTTTTATTACCAGTGATCATTCTAGAAAAAAAATAATTTTGCAAATAAATAGCACTTCAGAGTTGGACTTTAGCAATGGGCTAATTTTCTGGAATTATTTCAGAACTGTTCCTTTATAAAACAGTTGCTTTTAAGATCTAATTTCTTGTGTATGTTCAGGATATTTTTTGAGAGGAGTGATTTACATTCTTTGTCCCCAGAAGAAGCAGAGGGAGGGTCACTGCAGAGGTCAATGACCTATCACGATCCCAGGAGAGGCAAGGAACTGGAATCCTTTATTGGACATACAACTTCATATTTAAAGAATCAGGGTTTACATATTCAACAGGGGGTTCTGCATATTTATGGTATTAAAATTGGGGGGTTTCACAAGGATGAGGTAAGGGAAAAAACCCAGGTTAACATTTTTGGGGTCTTAGGAATTACCTCATGGGAAAAACCCACTTTAACTTGGGCAGTGATTTTACGGGGAGGTAACACAAAAGGAGAGACAAAACAGTGGGTCTTCCTATGTGTTGATCAAATCAGGGTATGATCTCTTTGGTTTGGGCAGGGCATTTGATAACATCATGCAAGGAATCTCTTCCATTGTGCTGGAGGAGGCAGGAAGAATCTACAGTGATGAAGTTACTACAAAGGGGTTTTCCCCAGCTTCTTTGACTCAAGGTTTTCTGTTTAAGCCTAGCAGTTTCTTTTCACATATCTAAAATTTGGAATCCAACAGTGTAGGGAGTGTGTTTAAGGTACCGGGGATGTACCAGGGCAAGAGTGCCCGAGGGAGCATGCGCTGACATAGACAACTTTATTGGTCAAAGAAGTCACATGGGTTTAAGGGATAAAACCAGTGCTGAATTTGAAATAAATTCTCTTTGTTCACCACCTCACAAGGAGCGTGCTTCCTTCTTTACCATGTAAAGTACCGCCACGCTACATATGGTGCACCCAAACTTGAGCCTTTGAACTTATATTAAGTCAGTTTAGCATATCCTGAATCAGGCAAAAAACTTGGTAATTCCAGTATCGTCTCAATTATCTTGAGACGGGAATTTTCACCAAAAAAACCACAGCTGTCTTTAAGTTGTTGTCTCAGAGCGTTTGAGAAACACAATCCTAGTTTAGTGAGCTCCAAAAATATTAGAGATAGTGCACAGGAAATAGAAGAAAGAAGAAAGAAGAAAAGAAAAAACCGACAGATCGAGGCAGTCGGAGAGGCGGAGTGGGGTCCAACATACACCGGAGCGGTGAGTCACGCTGAGAGGCAGCGCCAACATCCTATGCAGCAAGGACTCTTCCCCAAGCGATACCATGTCCGCAGCTCGGAGACCCAGGTGGCGGAGCACCTTAAAACCATCAGGGAAGCCCCACTACCTGCTGCTTGCCACGGCTCGGCCGTGTGCGTAAAGCGGCTCCACCGCTTCTGCCTTCTAACATCCTCAGCGCGACCGCCAGACCCCGCAAAGCCCGCATCAGTTTTCTGCCTAGCAGAAACTGCTGCAGCTCACTGCCGCAGCCTGCCACTTCCTGCCGGCCATGTCCCATGCTCAAAAGCCACGTGGGACCAGCCGAAGCCGCGTCGTGACCCCGCCAAGCCTCTCCCCATGCCACGTTCAAAACCACGTGGGACCTACTGAAGCCGAACCGAACGCGCGCCGCGCCGCGACTCCCCGTCGCAGCGTCAGAACCCCTGCACCACCCAGCGAACTTCGGGAACCCCGGAGCCGCTTCCCGCTGCTGCTGGAGAGCCCCACACCAAGCCGCCCACGCCTGCTGCTTGCAGATGCCGCTTGCAAACGCCGCTTGCAGACGTGCCCGCGCTCACCAGCCGATCGCCTACTGCCGAGCGCCGCCGCAGCCCGCACCTGCGCCAACGAGCCCTGCCACACCACCAAGAAACAGCGCCTCCGCCACCCACACAGACCCAGCCGACAGAGAACCGGGAGAAGCCAGCAAATAGACAAAGACTTTCCAGCAGTGCACATCTACAGCGCCGAGACTGAAAGGTAAAATGAGAAATTTTCTCTCCACTGAGATATCACAGAACACAGATGCACTGGCTATCCTGCTAAAACCGTATCACATACAAGCTACAAGGGTGGAACTAACAGAACTGGTACGCTTTATTTAGACAGCTGTCCCTGAACTGCCAATAGTTGAAGCCCTTCACATAGAAATATGGGACAAAATAGGAAACCTTATAAAACTAAAAGCTCAGGGGGGAGACCCCCAAGCTAACAATGCCTTTCCAGCCTGGCAAGTCATAATGTCTGCACTAAGCAGAGCACACAAACGGACAACACATGCATCCAACACCAACACACACCCCCCCGCTCACACTGCTGGCAACAGCCCGACTTCTAGGCATAAGACCTCAAACGCACAAAGTCCGGCGGGGGAAGGGAGAGGAGCTGTTCGTGACTTAAGGTTTGGGTCAGGGATCGGGAGCCAAGGGGACGCAGGTCGGCGGGAGGAGACGGGGCCTGTGATGCGAGATCCCAGCCCATGGGACCAGCACAGAGGACCCCGTAATAGTGATGGGGGGGTAACCCAGCATATTTGCCACCTCGCACCGCAGATGATCACCGGCCATGTGCCCAGGGATGGGTGCCACCACCTTGCCCGCCACATGGACTGGAAACTGACCCATCTCTCCTGGCCCCAGCTCTGCCCTGCCCCACCC
This sequence comes from Manacus vitellinus, assembly GCF_001715985.3. Taxonomy (NCBI): domain Eukaryota; kingdom Metazoa; phylum Chordata; class Aves; order Passeriformes; family Pipridae; genus Manacus; species Manacus vitellinus. The sequence continues at coordinate 2,155,596 of NW_021939324.1, read as the reverse complement.
ATAGGCACAAAGGGGGAGGTAACCTCGCCCCCTCGCTGCCTCCACCACCCACCACCACCTCCCCACAGGGAACCGGGTTCACTGGGGCCACAGGGGGAGAGGAATGGGGAGATGAAGAGGAGGAATCCAGGATGGTTCTGCCGGGAGGGAGCGAGGTAGCAAACGGGGAAGGATCAGTTCATAAGTATGCCACACGATTGGAAGACAACATGTGGCTGGCCGATTTTAGGGAGAATTGCTCTGCTTATGCCAGTGACCCACAGGCAGGTGTAATAGCACATCAGTTAACCAGAGATAGAAATTATAGTTCAATAGATACACAATCTAAATACCATAGAGAGATATACGATGTAATAGCCAAACAAGCCCTGAAAGCTATGAAAAACCTTCACACTACAGACCAAAATAGCAACCTGCCCTCTACAAAAGCATTACAAAACTATTCTGAACCAAATTCAAGATGTCTAGATCGGTTGCAATCAAACAAGTGGAATACAATTGTTGCCGTGGGAGTTAGGTGCTGAAAAAATCTCCCGGAGCAGTTAATTAGGGGTGAGATAAGAAAGGGTTTATTATGCCAAGGCAAAGGTGTTACAGGACGCGCCCACCCTTTGTGCCTGAGATGTTACATTTTATAATATCATCCATCCAATCCCAGATGTGTCCACCCTGTGGCCTTTACTCTGAACCACCCCAGGTCCACCCCCTGAAAATGGGTCTGGGGTGTGTTTCGGGACCCTCTGTTCAGCCCATCTTCATCTTCATCAGAGCACAAAGGGTACACAGTCACCCAGTTTTTGACCGTGTTCTGTGGTTTAGGCCCTGATATGCTGTTCTGCCAACAATCTGGGCCTTGCCTTGACAAAAGACTAAACATTTCTGCTGTATTCAGGGGTAGGGGTGATATGGGGAGCATAGAATGGGGTAAGAGGGTTAATGAATGTGTAAACAAGGGTGCTAGAGGAAAGGGATAAGGGAGGAAGGGAGGGATGCTGCTTTTAGAGTCTACTTCCACTACTTATAAAACTTACAAGTATTAGAAAAATAAAAACCATTAGGGGCTTAAGGCATCACAATAAAGCCCAAGACATGCTGTATAAGCATTTGGCTTTTGAAAAGGCAAGCTCAAGCTGTGGAGAATCTTTGCAAACCCCTCTTGAAAGGGAAGGCTACAGCATTGCTGAGTTAGTTCAATCCTACCAAAGAGTTAACTCTGTGAAACACCAATCTAACCCTTTTGCTATAACCCTAAAAGCCCAGTTAGGAGTAAAAGATGAGGCCAGACACAGAGCTAGTTGTGTTACATGTGGTGACAGTAACCACTCTCAGAGAGATTGCCCTTGGAGATCCTTAGCAGCAACATCCCACAACTACCTAAGCAGCAGGGAATGGGCTGACTTATACCAAGGGTGCCATAAACAAGGCAAAGGCTATGCCATAAGCATTGTACTACTTACTGCCGTGCTGCTCGCTATCCTCCTCTCTGCCACCCGCCTTCCTGAGCAAGAGAGGAAGCAGCTTAAGGCAAGCCACAATGTGCCAACAACCAGCCCCAAAAATACTCCTGTATTCTGCACCCCCAAGAAAGGTGAGAAGTGGAAAACACTGCAAATGTTAAGAGTAGAAAATGCGGTCATAAAGCATGTGGAAGCCTTGCAGCTTGGACTGCCCTTACCTACAAGGCTTCCAGCAAATTGGCCTCTAATGATAATTGATTTAAAGAACTATTTCTTTACCATCCTTCTGCACCCTGAGAATGCGCCAAGGTTTACCTTTTCCATCATGGCCTTGAACAATGCACAGCCCATGCAAGACCACCAGCACTGCTGGGCTGTCCTTCCTTGGAGGATGCAAAACAGCCCGACGAAAAATCAGACAATTATCATACACCATCATATAGATAACACATTAATAACCACGGCCACAAGAAATGAACTGCCATTTGTTAGTACTGCTCTAACCAAAACTGTCCAAGATGCAGGATTTCAGATTGTTTCAGAGAGGATCCAACCATCACAACCCTGGACTTCCCTGGATGGAAGATCACACAGCAAGAAATTTCCACGCAACCACTGCAGCTCGAGGTAAAGGACACTTTAACTTTACATGAGTTGCAAAAACTCCTGGGGGCCATAAATTGGTTAAGACCTATTTTAAACATAACCACAAAGGAGCTACACCCTCTATTTGTGCTGCTAAGGAGAGACTCCAGCCTAACGTCTAACCAGTCTCTGACAACGGAGGCAAAGCAGGCGTTAGACATTTGTGCCAAGGCAATAGAGAATAGGCAGGGCAGACGGAGAAATCCTGAACTGCAAATCTGCCTAGCCTTAGTTCCCAACAGGTACCAGCCATTTGCAGTCTTGTTTCAGTGGGATCAGACTGAGAAAGACCCGCTGCTAATTCTGGAGTGGCTCTTTCTGCCCCACACACCACCCAAGACTGTGTGGACCATTAACAAAATGTTTGCTAAGCTTGTCATTAAAGGCAGAGAACGACTGCAGGAACTGGACGGAATGGATCCTACTATCATCTACATCCCAGCTACGAAGGACAATTTGAATTGGATGCGGGCTGAAGATGTAGGATTCCAAGCTGCCTTGACAAGCTTTGATAGTAATATTTCAATCCATCTCCCTAAACACAGATTGTGGGCAGAAATTAGTAGTTTACCTTTAAAGGTAAACTGATGCAAACACAAAGGCCACAACCAGTGAAAGGCCTCAGAGCCTTCACAGGTGCATCTGGAAAAACCAAAAAAAGCTGCAATGACTTGAGTAAACCCTGCCACAGAACAGTGGGAATGAGAAGTACAGACCATGAACCAAACTCCTGTACAGGTTCTGGAACTGGCTGCCATTCATATTGCCTTGGGGAAATTTTCTGAACAACTTTTTAATGTTGTAACTAATTCCTGTTATACTATAAGGTTAATCCCTCATTTTGAGAGTTAGTTTCTTCGAGATATTGTTAACCTGTTGTTTGAAATGTGTTCTGCTTGGTTTCTTGTGATTCATAGAAAGTTTGATTTCTATAAAATACACACAAAATCACACATAAATTCTCTTTGTTCACCACCTCACAAGGAGTGTGCTTCCTTCTTTACCATGTGAAGTACCGCCACGCTACACAACAGGTCACCATTTCTGTGCTCTGTCAAGTGGCCCGGTGGTATCTGTGCTGCTAAAATGAAAGAGGACCAAGTTGTGGGCTTTAGAAAGGGGCACATGAGTATCCTTCCTGTTGAATTATTTAATGTGCTTTTGGTCTGTGCTAGCTAGGCCTCCCCTAAAAGAGCATTTGGGCACAGTTGAACTACTCACATGGGCCATGGACTGTTACCAGCACAACAACAGTTTGGGGGGGGGAATGGTACTGGAAATGAACTGACCTACATCCTTTTGCCTCTGGGACTGTAAAATAAGGCCTGTCCAGTTTTATTTACAGATTATTTGCTCTTTCCCAGGAATTCTTAGACTTGATTTACTTTATTCACATGCCCATATCTGTTTTGAAATTCTCTAACATGCATTAGGGACAGACAACAGTCCATTAGGGACAGGCAACAGTCCAAAGGGTCAGTGTTCAAGGCCACAGAAATGTTCCAATTTTTGAAGTATAAATGAAACACTTGACCATAGTGTTTCAGTCATCTGAGATCTGTAAATGGGGCTGGGAAATTTTAAGAAACCAAGATCTCTTTTCAGTATTGAACAAAACCTCAAGCAAAACTCTATATGTTCCTTGAAGTTATTTTAAGTTAAACTTGCACAGTACAGTACCTGATCATATTAGATAATTTATGATAATCACCTCATATCTTTGGCTTCATCCCCTAGGGAATAATTTCTTAATAAATACATGTGAAATCCCAGATTATTGCATTCACATTTGTGAATACATGGTTATTTTGTCTGTGAAATTCCTCTGAGAGTTGCTGTGTCAACATTTGTTGTGCAACACTCTTATTTGCTGTGTAACAGGATGAGAACAGCAGTGAGTTTTCCCGTAAATGTGAATTTTTTTTCTTGGCTGGCACAATGTGTAGAGCCCTGCCAAGAAACACTTGGGTAGTGGCTGCATTCCTTACTGGCTTGATTGGTGTGCCTGGGGGTGTGTGCAGGCATGTGTCTGCACATGTGTGCAGAAATATACATCTACTGGATGGACTGAAAATGCTTCAGCATTGACACCAGCACATGCTCCCATTGCTGATACAGCCATGGATGCTGTAGTCCCCCATTTAGGCTACAGCTGACTTGAATATGTGAGCATGCAGAGAGAGACTCCACCAAAAGCTTAGTCATTCTTGTCACTGTAGGTACACACTGTGTGTCAGGACTTCGGCTTAGTTTTTAGCCTTGTGATACATGTCCTATTTTTCTAAAATCAACAAGACTTGTAAATACTGAGAAAAGCCTTGACTGCAGCAGCAAAGCGGCAGGAGCAATTTGGGCTTGCTAGATGCAGTTGTGGCTGGCACTGCTGGCCCCAGCTCTGTATTTGCGCCACCTCTTCAGAGCCTTAAAGTTGGCTGAAGTCTCAAAGCACTGCCCTGTGCTCCTGTTAATCCATTCCAATCTCCCCAGGGTTTAGTAGCTCAGCAAATGTATCACCCTAGTGCAGCTACATGGTCTCCAGATCAGGCTATCGTGTCTAGACGGCTTAAAGAGCAGGAAGAGTAGATATGCACAGCCTAAGGCCATCTTTGGGATTCACAGAGATTTAGCTGTCTCAGAAAGAGACTTTATTTGTGAGCTTCCATAAAATCTCGTAGAGGAAACAATGCAGGGAGAGAAAAAGACCCAATCTCCAACAATTCTGTAGCCTCTTCCTCTTGTTTCTACCAGTGTTTGAAAGATCAGGAGCATTTTGGTTGCATCTTGGTGGGAACTTCACGCTCTCAGATAGACAATATCCAGTATATGTGTTCTGGAAGCAATGGTATGTACTGAAACAAAGATGACAATCCTATTTTCAAGGAGATATCAACATGCATGTGTCCTGGGAGATGATCCAAATAAATTCTCTCTCACTTAAGAAATGGCATCTTTTTCTGTTTTGAGAGAATTTGCAGCAGCCTTTGATGCTACATGTGCCTGGACTAATTGCACAAGGAGAATGCTTGTGCTTGTGCTTTATGCATGTCCCAGTACTTATGTAGCTCTCATCATCATAAGATTTGATAACCTGAGTAACAGCTCCCAAAGTAAAAGAATATTGCTCGTGTTTTTTGGTTGCCTGTTGGGATCAATAAGGCTTGTAGTATGAGCAAGTGCAGTTACCATCATACATTGTACAATTATTCAGGAAGTGAATTCTACAATCACTGTAAAAGTATCAGTGTACTTGCTGTGATCCAGTCTGGTTAAACTATCATTCTGCTCAAAAGTGCTATATGCAGCTGTTTGTCACTGCTTTATTTTGTATATTCACTCTTAAAACAGTTCTTAGAGGCTTCGATATAATAAAAATCCAGTTAGAGAGGTGCTAAAGTGAGTTGATAGTTTTCTCTTGCCTGCTGTGGTGTAGGGCTCTACCCACTGGCTCCTGACCACAAGAAATGAAAACAGCTGCCTGAGGAAAACATGCAGGAGAGCAGGTCCCAGAGGCTGAGCTCTGAGCAATCTGAGTTAAGCCAGCAGACCTGGTGTGCCAGCACTGTCCTTCTGCTGGTAAGAGGCAACTCCTCTGTGTTTTGCAGTAGAGAGAGAAAGAAATCAATAGCAATTTGTATTCCTGTGACCCCTGTCACAGACAGGAATGTATGGCTCTGCTGTTACTCACAGTGGCAGCTCATCACAGTGAGCAATGCAGCAGAGCCACAGTGTGATGGGAATGCAGCTAATCTGTAACAGCCTTATGAATATGGTGATGCAATGGTTTTAGGCAGGGGCAAGACCAGGGCAGGAGGTTATTCAGTAAGATTCTGTTGGAGCTGGAGAGAGAAGAACAAAGAAGTGATACAACAGCTCCCAGACTGGAAGCAATTGGTAAAATCATTAGGTGTAAAGATATGTCCCCAAAGAAATTTCAAGCGTATTTCATCAGTTTATGACTGTCAAGTGAGGGAAAACAGCAAGTTAAACTCTGTGAGAAAAGAGATGGAATAGTGGAAGTGGACTAACCAAAGCTGTCTAAAGAAGACATTAATAGAACAGGAGAGAAAAGGGACCTCTCAGTGGAGGGGAAAAATATATCTTGCAAATGTTATTTTTTGACAGTTTTTTAATGTTTTCAGGTTATGTTATACTTCAAAATATTTTTCTTTCAGTTAGTGATGTCATGCTTTCTTCAGGGCACCAAACTGCTGATCTGTTGTCAGCTGGGAGGTGACTGCAGTCCTGCCCAGGACTGCAAATCAGGGAATGATTTGGGAACCACAGCAGCCTGCTCCATGTGTCTCTCACACAGGAAGGCAGAAGATGCCTATGGATGTCAGGGTATAAGCTCAAGGATCCATGAGAAGCCCACTAGGGATACAGACTCTCCTGTTCTTGATCCTGATGCTCTGCATGAGGCAAGCCTTTTTACTGAGAAGTTTGTGATATCTTCCAAGTTACTGGCCTCAGATAATCCTATCAGTAGGGATAAACAAGTTTTTCTATACCTAGATCTGTTTACCTTACATCAATCTGAGTTAAATGTAATCTGCCACAGCTGTCCAAAGCTCAGGTTATCTATTATAAAATTCCTCCCAAGTACCCTGACACATGGTGATGAGGCAAATGCTCATGCAAAAAAAGCACGTGTTTTATTTAATTCAGGTAAAACAAAGGGGTTTACCACTCTCTGCCAGGTAATTTTGATTCCATGGAACCATGGTCCCGTCATTGTTCCTCCCATGGGACACAAATTCATCTGATTTTGCTTTCTTACCAAGAAAAAATATCCAGCAGTTCCTTGTTAGTTTAATATCAGTATGGTGGACCAGAGTGACTGGAGACGCTTCTGTACTGAAAGGGCCAAAGTGTGGCCAGCAGATGTGCATATCATGGGGATGGATATAGGACTGGACAGACATTCGTCCCAGACATTGTTCTTACACGAGTACCTGGTTTTCCTTCAATACATACTTATATTTCTTTGAAGAAAATTTCAACCTATTCACCTTACCTTTCCTCCCGAGCAGTATTAGACAGTCAGCTGATTGGTTAAAAAAAATCAAAAAAAGGACACCATGTCTGTTCTAAAAACTGTAAGATATCCTCAGGTTTTCAGGAGAGGTGATGCAACTGAAATGCCCCGATGTGCCAGGGAAGTTGTAAGTCAGGCAGGGAAAGGACTGTGGTGTCACAGCACAAAGGGGAGCAGATCCTTCCTGGACACCTGCAGTCAGGCAGCTATGAGGGAAAGTGTCCACACAGAAGGAGCTGACTAGGTAAAGAATCAGGAGGGGAAAAGATGGAGTGGGTAATTAGAAAGAAAGAGGAAAGAAAAAGGATCCCTGAAAAGATTTAGATGGGTCAGATAAAGTGAGATGCTGGGGACTGAATGAAGCATCTCAAATGCAGCCTTCATTAATATTTTGTTTGCGTTGTCTCAGACTAATTTATTTTATGGACATGGAGAGCTGTTTCTGCTGATGTATTGAGATGATTATCATACAACCTTATTGTTTTTTGGAACAGGAATTCTCAGCATTACTTGAGGCTCTTTGCTGGTTTTCTACATTTCCCTATGTTTGAAGACATGAATCATCAAGTCACTATTACTTCTGGGTTATCTCTCATGAAATTTCCAAGTGATTTTCTCTTTTCTTCAGCAGCTATAGAAGCTATTGCTACCCAGTGGGCTCAGGGTGCAATCACATGTTGTGCCAGTTGCCACAAGAAAAAGGTTAGAAATTGTGGACAAGTGACTGGGGAGTAATCAGGTGGCAGACAGCTGAATGCTCTACAAACATGGTACTCCTGAGCAAATAATAAAGAGCTAATAGCCAATTAAATTTATTTGGATTTTATTGTACTTGCTTTCATCTGTATACTATTCACAAAAATTTATTATTTGCTATAAAAAAAAATATTTTCCAGACAGCATATAGGTCAGGAGGTCCTTTCAGCTAGTGTGGTGGTAACCTTCCCCCAACATAGCTGCCCCCACAAGAGAGAGTCTCCCATGAAAAGCACGCTACTCCTGTTCTGTCTTACTCCTCATTGTAAGCATCATCCAAAGCAAAGCTTTTCCAGCTGAGGGTAGGGATTACACAAGGAAGCTACTGGTAGAAACATGACTACCAAGAGAGATGTTTCATCTTACTATCTCATTGATAGTAAGAAATAACATCCCTTGCTTTAAAAGCATGCATGTTTCTTGCTGGCAGTATTGCACTTGCCTGAACACCCATTTGCTATCCAGCCTTTTGACCTTGTTTGCATTCCTGAACAGTCAGAAGGGATAGGACTGCCAGCATAGGTTCATGAATGAACTTGTAATATGTAAGCAAAGGTGTCACTATCTGACTACACCAGAGAGCATGCTTAGCTGTGTAAGGAAAGAGCGTAAGAGACTTCTTTTATTCAGGAACAGTCTTTGAAGACTGTCCAAAGGTATTTCCAGGGGGATTGAATACAGAATGTCTCCATTGCTGTGAGGATAAGTTTTCCCTAACAACTGTCTTTAACAAAGTTTTACTATGGTGGAAGGCCTCTTTGTGCAATGGTCTGTAAGGAAACTGGTCTTGTCACAAACATAAATGTACGTGACAGATGCAACTGAGTTACCTGTGCTCCACGTAGCTCATGATAACAATGACAATGTAAAATGGCAATTTTTCATTAAGTGGTTCTGTGCACAAGAAGCTGCAAGCATAGCTGTGTTCTCAATGCTTTAAGGTGGCTTTCCTATTAACGCACACTGTTTGGACCTTTAAGCCCATCAGGCTCAACAACAGGTTCAGTGCTGTGTGCACTGTTTGCTCAACTGAATAACACACAGTAGGAATAAGCTGCTTTATTAAAAGAGAAGAATCATACCTCCTACTCTGTAAAGCTTAGTCTATATGTTTTGCTGATATAGATGCAAAGCATATGTGTGGCTTTAGTAAAAACAAATTTACCATGTCAGACATGGTAATCCATCACTATAATAGCTACTTTGGTACTTGCACTTCAGCAATATTTTTTAAAATCTGATGGAAATATGAAGTAAACCTGCCAGTGCTAAGGCTAGTGCCTAAGCAAGAGCTCTATTGTGAGCAGTACTGGTAAGTACATGTCTGTCTAACGAAGAGCCTCAGGCCTTGATTCAGAGCTGACCAGATGCATAATCTCATCAGCTGCAGTGGATTTCACAGCAGAGCTTACATTTGGCAGAGCAAAGTTCAAAGTATGTCCTGCCCAAGAGCTGACACATTTTGAGATATCCCCTGGCAATAACCAAAATAAACTGTAACCGTATCTTATTTACTCTGCACGTCGCAGGGCCTTATGCTGACAAGGGTGACAGCCTGCCCCTGGCATCTGAGCTGCCCAACCTCACACTCCGTCATGGTCCGACGGGCAGCAGAGCCGCTCACTTCAGCACAGACCTGTATGCCTCCGTCCTCACACAGACCATCTTCATCACAAACACAGTTGTTGGATTGCACTAAACAAAAAGCACAGAGGAAAAACATTCAGGATAGGATCCAAGTCACAAAAAAAAAAAAACCAGACTAAAATATTTCCAGTAAAACTGTAGGTCTGACAGAAATTTTCTGGAGGGTGCTCAGCACAAGGAAGACATGGATCTGTTGGAGCAGGTTCAGAGGAAGAAACAGAGAGGGCTGGAACACCTCTCCTGTGGAGATAGGCTGACGGAGTTGGGGTTCTTCATCCTGGAGAAGAGAAGACTCCTGGGAGACCTTATAGCACCTACCAGTATCTGAAGGGAGTTTATAAGAAAGATAGGGACAGCCCTCTTGGTAGGACCTACAGTGGTAGGACAAGGGTTAATGGTTTTAATCTGAAAGACGGCATATTCAGACTAGATATTAGGAAGAAATTTTTTCAGATGAGGGTAGTGAAACACTGTATCAGGTTGACCAGCGAGATAGTGGATGCCCTATTCCTGGAAACATTCAAGGCTAGGTTGAATGTGGCTCTGAACAACCTGGTCTAGTTGAAGATGTTGTGGCTGATTGCAGGGGGCTTGAACTAGGTGGCCTTTACAGGCCCCTTCCAACCCAAAGCTTCCTATGATTGTGTGATTGTTTTCCTAACCTAATTCCCTAATCCTTTCAGTAATATTAGCTTAGGTTCTGCAGAACAACTAGAAGTAGAAACAAGTGGGGCACTGCTGGGACTTCCTCTGCTCGGAGAGGCTGATCATGATTGTGGGAGAAGCTTGCTCAAGGTGCCTCAAAGATTTCTCTGATGTTACTGCTTGAACTGGTGCATGTATTTACAACTCCAGTGCTCAGATAACACGTAAAATGAGAGATCTGTCCTTGGACACTAACAAACTAATCATGCAAACTCTTACGACTTGTATCTTTGTTTTCATACAGGCAGTTTCACTAAGATTAAAGTATTTGCTGCTATAAATGAATGTATGTAGCTGTATCAGTGACAATCACATAAGAAGATTTTACTTGAGATTTATTTTTCATAACAGTGGCTTTGTTTTGGTGTTGTATGCTTACATTTTTTTTGCCAGTTTTTGTCTCTGCTGAAGCTTCAGCCAGTTTTATCTTTGGTTTTTTGTTATTATTTTTGTCTGTTCAAAAATAATAACTGTTAGACAAAACAGATGAACTCATACCAAGTAATCCTTTTTATTTTCAAATTATAACAATAACTGTGCCTCTAGCTTGGGCACTTCTAAAACCCTAATTTATTTCTTCATCTTGCCTATTCCTGGCAACCCTCCATTAAATGCAACATAGTGTAGGACACTCAGGGAAAATATATCAGGGAATTTGAAAACTTCCACTGCAGACAGGTTACAAAACACAGGAACTATTTCCTCTGAGGGAAGAGAAACTGTGTGAGAAACTGGGGATAGACAATGAAGTACAAACAACAGTAGCTGGCTTTCCTAGCTAGTATGCAATAAGACATTTAAAATCTTGCCACAAGATACTGCTGGGGAGACTGCTTGGCAAATTTCTGGAAAAGTTTACCTATTCCTGTGGGCAGTAAGGACTCCCAGAGGTAGAAATAGTGAAAAGGAGAAGGGCAAGGGTTTCACCCAAAACTTCCAGTGGACCAAAATGTTGACTCACTTAACAGGGACTAGGAATAAGCTTTGCCTGCAGATAGTGTCCTTTGCTACAATGTCCTGTGGGGTTTTCTTTTCCATGGTTGGAGATTCCTGCTGTGTTTGGACACCAAACACTGGGTTGATGGTTTGAATCAGCTTAGCAATGCATGGTGCTTCTGGGAGGAACTGGAGACGCCATATCAGGACAGACTAACTGCTAATGTGTGACTGGGGGTAAAGACTTCATTTTGGTTGTATGAAAAATTTTGCTTAGAATTGTGACGAATCTCTTACCATTGCATTTTTCCCATGAACGACATGATCCACAAGGTATTTCAGTTGCCTGGGATATTTTGCAGTTTTCTGCATTATTGAGAGAATATTTTCTGCCTGTGCACTCCAAGGCATGCATCTTGCAAACAGTTAAATGTGTATTTCTCTTGGTTCTTTGATCTGTAGCACAGGTGTCCAGGGAAGGACTGAAAACAAAAGAAAGGATTGCACTATTTAAATGTGCTTTGTCTTGGCACATCTTAAAAAGAGCCGAGAGAATGGAAAATATTCAGAGTCCAGTTCCAGTTTCTCTGTTCATTGAAGTACATCCTAAGAGGGCACCAAGGAACTAAAGACATAGACATGCGAAAAATCCAGACTTCTTCCTTTTCCATATGGTACCTTAGCAAAGTCAAGATCTGTCCTGTGTGAAGGACAGGGATATTACGTTCTATTTGCCATTGACCTCTGCAGCAGTGAGAGACTTTAGATAAAAATACTTCAGACTTCAATTATTCTCTAATTTATGACATATACAGGAACATAAGTACACACACAGAAAACACTGTCATACATATAATGATATATATGAACATGCACAAATATTAAAATATTTTACAAGTATTTCTTAATTTTAATACATCAGGATATGCTTCTAGATCTTTACTCTGCTGTCCTTTAAAAATCACAGCTTTTACTAAATAAAATCTTATGATTCACCATCAGAGACCAAAGATATTTCTGGAAATACACATGCATCTCCACAAAAAATTTATGAAAAATATTTATCCAGGAAACTTGCCGGTGTATTTCTTAAATGGTGGAGAAGTGGCAACAACAATTCTTGGACAACCTTGAACTGTATTTTGGGGACAGTTCCAGGAAGTTGTCATCATTTGCGATTCATGCTCTAAGTGTAGGAGCGGAGGAAAAAAACCCTCCTATTACTTCTTTGTTTTAATCTCAAACCCCAATCTTCTCCACTTGTTCTCAATGCAATCAGTGGCATGTGTGGAGTGAGCAAAAGAACAACCGTCTGGCGCAGGGAATGCTGTACTTTCCTGGATGTACTTTACAGCCATGGGTAAGGTGCAGCACAGGCTACCAGAGAGCAGAGATGCTCCTGGGAGATGGAGAGCTTCGAATTCAGCCCTGAAGTCTTATTTTCAGCACAGCCTCTCATTTTGAGCTCACAAATACTCTCACAGAAACTTTTAGTGTCTTATGGGTCGGTTCTGAAGGCCAATATCAGCCAAACAGGTGTTTGGTGAGCAGGAGAGACTGATGAGGTAAAGACACATGGCCCTGATGAGCTGACTGAAAGGAGAGGATAACTCCCTGTGAAAGCGGCTTGTTGGAGGAGGGAAGAAGAATTCGGAATATGGAAATCTAGTGAGAAAGTCTTGACTCAAACTTTGCTCACTTGCTTGTCAAGCATTAAGGTGACTTTTCTTCCCCCTGCCCCACCCCCCTATCCCACTCCGTGAATTAGAAAGTGGGTTTTGATCTATAAATGAGACACTAAGGAAAAGACTCTTCTCCAAGCTTTTGGAATGGTTCTTTGAAAGAAGGTTGGAACACTCTTAGAAGAGCTGGCTTTACAGAAATTTTAAACTACCTGTAACATAGTGCCTCTTTAGGATATTTAAAATATGGTATGAATTTCACTAGTTGAGCCTGAAAACTTTGATGCACCTGCCTGTTGACATGGTTTGAAGCTGGCTCCCTGCCAAGTCTCCAAACCTTACCACAAGAAGTCCCCCCTGCCAAACCTCAGGGAGAAGAGGGAGAAAAACAACCAAGAAAACCCGAAACGAGAGACAGCTAAAACAATATATATAAATATATTTACACTTACGTTACAGTTATATACAATTGAAATATATATACAATTTCACAAGGGAAAGGGAAGGGGGAAGGGAAAAGGAACAAAACCAAAATAAAATATATATATATCCCGATTAGTAGCCCGATATCTAGCAACTAAAAAAGTTAGCAAAGAAATATCTCACTACTCTCCTTGGGACAATGGAGAGTCGCTCTGGAACGATCGCCGGCAACCTCCGTCTCCCAAGGTCGACAAGGCCTTACCAGGCCTCGCTCCCCAACATGACAGACTCAACAGCAGGGAACCTGCACCTCCAAGCCGCCGGAAGGAAAGAGAGTGAAGGCCTCTCCTCCTTTCTTCTTATAGCCCGGCTTACGTAAAAATTGTAGGGAATACTGGGTAAATCTGGTTACAAACTGGTAACCAAGGAAGGCCTAAACCAAACTACCACTCCTGTGACCAAATATTTTTAGTAACAACATTACATCTCCCACTTAACTTAGCATCCTCAACTGCTAAAAGTCCCTTAACTGCTGTGCTTAGCCAAAATACCAGCCACTATATCACTAATAAAGTTAGTTGCATGAATTTTCATTAATGCTCTTTTGATAACACAAAGAATGAGGTTAACCCTCTTATTCTGAGGCACTGTAAGAGGACAGCCCAAGGGATATGTAGCACCAAGCAGCTGATAAAGGAAGCAGGTGCATTTGTATGTATTTTACCGTTTGCTCATGTGGCTGCACAGCCTCTGAGTTAGTGGAGCACTGCTTTAAGTGAATTTCCTTTGCAGACAGAGTTATAAGAAAAACTCCGTCTTTAAATGTAGTCTTAAATTTGGGAGAACAAAATGTGTTCCAGGGAAAGCAACTAATCTGTATTTAAGTTGTTTGTTATATTTAAAATTGTTCAGACACCTTCTTTCCTTGCCCAAGTGATAAATCTCAGTATCTGAGACTTAAGGTCAAAATCTTGTACACAAGGCAACCTAATTTATCTGAAAATATTAAGACCAGACCTTTGCACTAATCTGCCTGCTTTGCACCACTTTAGCAACACCCAAAAGAAGAAAGGGAGATGATTTAACCAGCTGCTGAAGTATGAATCCAGGAATTCATGGACTGTGTTGCCAAATTCACGCTACAGTACAATGCCTCAAACCGTCTTGAGAGTTCTTTAAATATTTCCTATAGCTGGGTCATCTAGGAGAAAGCCAGTGGGCATCAACATGTTCAGATGCATAAGAAAAAGAATGGAGAATCTGCACTCAGAAGAGATATTAATAATTTGCACTCGTTGCTGAGAAAGGATATTTCCCAGGGCTGGGAGCACCACAGCAGTCCAATAAAAATTATTACAGACAAGGAATAATCCTTGTAGAGAGAATGTGAGAAATGTAATATTTTTACCTGAAGAAGAAGGCTAGGATAATAAAAACATTTTACTAATATTTTATATTGTGAGAAATTAAATAATATCTGTAAGTCCACAAATACCTTCTTCTTCTCACCTACAGTGAGAGGTAGGAAACTTTTGGTGAAGTTAAAAATTCATCATGCAGCGAATGATATTAACTTCCTAAAATTACATTCAAGACCCTAAGTTGTAATATACCACAATCCAAGAACTCTCAGGAGAGACATAGACACTATGCAAATAAATTTTAAGGAAAAAAGAGGGGATAGTACTTAAAAATTGTCAAATCTCATGTTTCACTGTGGAGATAGCTCTTAGCTCCTGGAGTCTGAGGTTCCATCTGTATTAACACATCAGCTGTTCTCTGCCCCCTTCCTTGTGCTAGAGACAGTCCACACAGAGTAGCTGGTGTCCATACTCTCTCTGCTCCCAGACGATGGGGACTGCATCAGACCAGAATGGTCTCTGACCCTAGTATGTGTGCCTGGGAATTATGTGTTCCTGGGAAGTATGTGTTCCCTATGCTGTGCCTGGGAATTATTCAGGAATTGGCTCTTGCCAGAGGTCTACCAGGAGCTGCTTTAGTGATTTAGCAGCTTTGGTGCCAGAGATTGTTCCCTTGCTCTAACTGATGAGAATTGATCTAACCTAAGGCACCATACCATAGGGACAAATTACCCCTCACCAGCCTGTTCTGGGGGTTTTGTGCTGTCCTGGGCAGTCTCTTGGAAACTGAAAGGATGGAGAAAGCCATGGTGTTCCTAAGTTCCCACACGAACTCTTCTTGTTCCCAGCTCTCTTCAGAGAAGAGGCTGGTGCTGAAAGTCACTGCCACAGCAAAGCAAGTTACTTCTGCTCTCTGAAGAAGGACCAAGATCTGCTTATATGCCTTACTCCTACAGCCTTAACAGGCTGGAAGATTAGTCTGCTTTGACAGCTGATGATTTATCTTTCTGTCATTAGATGTGTTATTTCAAGACAGTGAAAAGATGGCATAAGGTAACAGGAATGACTGTTATCTATCTTCTTGCTATTTTGAACATAATTTAAAAAAATAGAAACAGGCAAGTAGTAGATTAATTATAAATGAAGTTTAAACAAATAACTAAATGTAATTCATTTAACTTCCAAGGTTACTATGAATCTGCCCATGGCCTTCCCTAGCATTGTGACTCCCCTCGTATTCTAACTAACCTTAACACATCCATAAACCAGAGAAGGACTTGTTGCCTTGTTTAAATAAGTATTGAGAGAAAAAGACCATAACTAGATTATATAAAATATTTAGGTGTTATGGATAGGAATAGTTACTTGAGATGACATCAAAGTTTCTTCCTCCTACTACACATGGATAAGACAAATTGGGTCTGTTATCCTGGTGTTTCCAAACTGCTCAGCTCCTGCTGTCACATAAACCTGGCCAGATTTCATCTAGAGCTCACGCTCTGTGTGATGACTTTATAGGAGACATCTTCCAGTCTATGCAAACCAGACCAGATGTTGGAGTGCTGAGCTCTTTGGCACATCTGACCATCAACGCCAGGTGATGTAATTTCCTTACAGTATTTCTTCTGCATTGCTTATTGCAGAATATAGCCTTAGATCAAACAGGAAACAATAAACCCTGATCTGCAAACCATGAGGTCAGGAAAGTGATGTGATTTGACTATGAAAACTGCTCTGTAAATGTGAGATGAAATTAGATTACTGTGCCTTTCATAACCCCACAGTCTCTCAGCAGCAAAAAGAAATCTATTTTATTTCACTAGCTTATAGGTTTGATATTTATGTCCCAAGGGCCTCTGTTTTAAGTTTTGTTCCATCTTCTAAATCCTGAAAACATAATTTTATCTTTTTCCATCTATTTCACAGATAAAGCGAAATTATCTCTTCACCTTTTGTCATCCAACCAAATTTCATCACTACTAAAGCCCACTGACAGTTCTGACAAGGCAGGTAAGCGATGAATAGGACATTGATTGAGCTGTAAAGCAAATTACAATGCCTCCTTCTCATATGCGTAAAGCTTTCTCCTCTGTTATGGACTGAAGACTTAAGAACTGTAATGGGTCTTGAATAAAGTGAGAACGTAATTGCCTAATTGAGCCTGAACTTACCCACACTCATAGGGCATTTTGCACACACATTGTGACTGATATACCTTCTCCCATGGCTGACATTTAGGTTCTGTCACTTCTGGTTTCACACTGGGCACTGAAGTAGAAGAACACAAACAGTGATATTAGGGGTCAGAAAAACAAGGGTTGTTAAAGGTCTACTCTGAAATTATCAGTAGAGTTTAGCAGGCACTGAATTATACAATCATGACACAAAGTCACATTCTGCATGTTCATTAAAAGTATCTACTGCATGGAAGGAACCAACACTATTGAAAAGATACGATACACTTTGCAAAGTTGCTGTGCAATAATTTATCTATGGGTCACAAGTCAGATGGAAAGAGACAGGTACTGTGTTCAATCTTAAGCATTCATCTAATTTCTGCTGCAGCTATTTGTTTCTTCTAAATTTAGCACTGCTGAATCGTAGATGGGAATGGCTTTGTCATTAGGTTTCAGAGTTACTGATTTCACTGCTGTCACTAGAAAAGCTAAGGCTCCAAAGTCCCCTGTAGAAATCTGAACCCAAATATTGTTATACACTGATAGTAATGAAAACTACAAGTTCCATCATTAGCCCTCAATCTGTACTAACTTTAAAAATGAAAGCAATAGTAATTCTTGGGGAATTTTCATCATTGCAGATGTTCCATTCTTAATGCACACAGTTGTATTCCAAACTTTGCTAAACATTTCTCTGGAGGTTTCTTTAGCAAGTAACAGCAAATCTTGCTAAATCCATATGGATGCAAGTTCTGAGGAGGTTTCATCCTGATTTGTATTTTAGATTATGTGTCTGTTAACACGAAACTTTAGTACTCCAGAATGTTGTTGCCTTTCTCAAAAAAAAAAAAAATCTCCATTACAGATTAAGACTGGCTAAGCAAAATAGATGGACAGAAATTACCAAAGAAGAAGAAAAAAAAGAGTTGCAGCACATTGCAATACAGACAGCAGGGCTAACCCTGTCTTCCTGCAGAGGGGTAAATTTACACCAAAAATCACTGCATTTTCTTCATCCCTGGGCTTGATGGTTGCATAGTTGATGGTTGCTGACACTTGCTGACTAAATACTCCCATCCGAACATATCTATGCCACTATGTCTGTGTATACATATCTTCTTAATTTTTACCCTTCTTATCTCATATTCCTTGGGTTTTTAACTCCAATTCCTTGGATTTCTAATCCAACTGTTGTCCTTTTTTAAAAAACTTTTGTATTAATATAATGCTGCCATACAGTGAGGCATAAGCTGTTTCTAAAGGTAGAAGCATTTGAAACTTTCTAATTATTTCTGGAATTTTAGAATGTGATGCAACAAGACAACAACAAAACAAAACAAAACAAAACCAAACAAACCAAAAAACCGAACAAAACCAAAACCACCAAAATTCCCAAGCCAACCAACCAACTAAAAAAACTAAGTTAAAATCACTGAAGCTAAGCCTAAGTAACTGGCAACAGCAATTCAGCATTTGCTGCTCTGGCACTTTAGCAGCAGTGAGTTGTTTACGTACGGCTATGCAATTCCTTCTGAAATCCCTGTGCTTCCTGTGAGTTTGGTTATGGCACAGTAGCAGATGACTTACACCAGGAATTTCACAGGACTGTTGTTTTTTGAGGTCTAAGCCTGACTGTCACCTTCGTCTTCCTGTAGGTGAGGAAACCTCAGGTAGCAGTTGGTTGATAAGGACAGGACAGACAAGAAACAGGACAAGACTACTCTTCTGCAGCAACGACTGTTGTCCCCAGGAGTATACAGGAACATCTGGGACCTCAGATGAAGTTGTTACTGGCTTGAAGCAGCAAGCTGCTTGGGTGCCCCTGTGTGATTGACCAGCACTACAGCAGTGCTCAAGAGAAATTCTTGTCCGTCTTCCACAGTTGGAAAAGACAACTTAGGCAGAGCTGCTGAGTGCTGTAGCCCAATTCCCCTTCTGCTAGTGTCTGTCCATATCAACCCAGAGCTTACAGCACTCACCATGAACTTAAAGCAGCATTTTCCCATTGCTTCCAGTCCTTGGACATTTACTTCATATCAGCTGTGCGACTGTCAGATGAGCAAAAGGAGTCACCCAGCCCTCTCCTTCTCTGCCATGAGAGGCTATGGTGTACAGAACAGTTTCCACATAGAAAAACTCTGTCTCTACAGTGCAGTTCATATAGTGGTGGTTTTATACAACATGGGCAGAAAGTGAAGTATACTTGGATGTCAGAATAGACAGCATACATCCCAGGCAATCTCTTAAAATGTTGTTAGTGACAATATGTGATAGCAATAGGGGAGTGTGAAGCAAAAAGCCATAAGAAAATCTCACATAAATTGCCTTAAGGCATCTTGTTTGAACAGACCACAGAAAACACATTTTCTGTGCTTCCTCCTGGTGGCTTATCACTGCATCAGCAATAGCTCTGTCTATACTTTAACTACATAAGGCATAGTTGGTCCAGGAAAGAAACTCCTCCATTGTACTTGCAGGACTGCAACGGCTTACCTGGTGTCTTGCACTGGACAGTCTTCACATCAGGAGACCACTTGAGACTGGGCTCACACAAAATGGAGTGTGCCCCTTCTAAGTGCATGCTGTGTGGGCAGGACAGAGTTATTCTCTCACCAATCTCATACACAGCTTTCCACGGCTGTCCTTGCAAACCCCCCTCCAGGTCGGGCAGGAGACAAGCGGTTTCTAAGGATTGAAGCATTTGAGATAGCCACAGTGAATCAGTGGATTGCATAAAGCAACCACATATTTTATTGTCTCCTAAATTCCTTAACAAATTGAATAGTGAGATTGCCTGATTTTCCCGCAGAAACTTATCAGTCATGTTAGTGCAGGATATTAACTCATCACACCTGCCAAATATGCAATACTAAGGACATAGTGGCAGAATCTTCTGCTGCTGCCTGCAGGTGCAGTCTAGCTTTATGAGGGCTTCTCTGTCCTTAGGACCCATGGTTCTGTTGAGAGTTCATAATAAGAAGTAACGTCCTGTAGAGAGTGGTCATACATACAGGATGCTGGGGAGGTCATGTATTGATATACAAAGAGATAACCTTTAAACAGTGTGGACTAGCATATATGGACAGTCGGTTCTGCTTGGAAGGAGAAAAGGATGCTGTTGAAACACAGTGCTGAAAATCCCCATGGTTCTTGCATATAGCTATAGGACTTGCATATAGCAACAAAAGTGTTTCCACAGGAAGGAATTCCTGGACTGGAATTTAGTCTCCGTCACTTCCAGTCTTTCTTAAAACCAGGCTTTATGGGTGTGTTTCTCATTCAGTATTACTATATCTAGATTCACAATAAAAGTTGGTTTAGACCTGATTGTGACTAGGGAACTGGGAAATGAGGGTGTGTGTTTTCCCCCTGCTGTCGCTGGAAAGCAGGTGTTCTGAGATGTTTCACTGGAATTCAGAAATAGAATTGTATTTCAAAACAAGAATCATTTAGACATACCTTGGCAATATCTGTCTCCAACTTGCCATTGTAAATTATCACCACACTTAGCAACAGGATCACCAACAAGAGAATATCCATGTCTGCAAGCATAAACAATGCTTTTCCCAACAGGGTATGAGTTTTCAGCATTCTGAAAGAAAATAAACAGGTGAAATTTTAGATATACAGTATTAGAATTAGCAGCAGCAGTGAACTGTCTTTGATTTTGGGATGCAGTGGCTGAGGACAGTGAGAAGTATTAATGCTTCTCTACAGTGCACTGATGAGAGCATCTGGAATATTGGGGGCAATCCTGGTTATCAATAGTCAGTAAATGTGATCAAAAGGGATATGGAACAGTACTCTTCTGATGATGCATAAACTGACTGCAAATACAGCTATTATCAAGCATTAGCAGGGCAAGATAAGATCCTGGACAACTTGGGCTGGAGATCAGTAGGGAGATAATGGCTTTGCTAATTCTTAGGATGGCATGTTATCAGCTTTCAAAAGTTTAATATGGTGGACTGGAAGACACAGGTTTTCTCTCATTTTATATCCCACTGTCTTCCAAGGAGACATCTTATGAAAAATTGAGACTACTCTATGAGTTGCACCTTTAGTTTGTGAACCAAAAACATCAATGTAGGAGACAACTATTAATTACCAAAAAAAAAAAATCCTGGCAAAAGAGGGAGAGCAAAATTTTGGATCTTGCCTCAATTAGCAGTTGTGTAGAGGCAACCAACTGATTTTTCTAAAACTAATCCTTTTATCTATTTATTGAGCAAGGAGAATTTTGACAGCCTGATAACATGGAGACGGCATAATCCATTCCTCCAAGGGAGGAATTTGGTCTCCTTTTTAAAATAGGCCCAAGTTACAGCTAGTCAAGTACCTTGCCAGATCACAGTTTCACCAAGGAACAAGAAAGTGGAATGGTGAGTTACGGAGTGAAGATTCCTAAAATTTGTTTATAATTTTGTTATATTTTGTTAGTTGGATGACTATGGACAGTTTACTTTCTGTGTGTTTTTTTCTCTAATTTTCTCTAATTTCCTGTGCTTTTATATGTAATCCATATGGCTCAGAAAACTTTTAATAAATACATAGGTTAAAGGACTTTTCTCTGTAGGTATTATCACGCAGAAAAGCAAAGATTTTGTTCTGGTTTTGGGGGTATGTTTTTTTTGGATTTATTTCATTTTTAGCATGAAGTTTGGGATATTGTCATGTAAACTTCAGCCAGTGAAAAATGCTGCACAAGTTGCTCTACAGTAGGTCTGATACTAAGCTTACCAAGAAAAATACAAATTTGCAAATGAACGTCTGTATTAACTACAGTAAAGACATTGCAGGTAGGGATAGGACAGATAACAGAGCGATAGAAATAACTTACTTGAACAAATCCATTTTCCAAAGGAGGAGGAGGTGAACAGAATTTTGTAGGAGTTATGGATAAATCAAAACAGTGTGGTTCAATCAAGCTATGAAGCAAACAAAAGTACAATTTAGTTTAAATTTAGTCTTCTTTCCCTTCAAAATGCTACACTTCTCAGTGAAGCCTGTTTTCAAGGCTATTATGCTTACATTTTCATCACAATTATATTTAAATCAGGCACTGCCAGGCTATCCAAGAGAGTGGTAAATAGTATGCTGTCAAGTTTACTGGCTTTTACCCAATTTTCTAGTCTTACCTTGTATTGGATTCACAGCTTTTGAATTTCATTTTCTCTCAACTGAAATACTAAAGCTCAGCAAGTGATCTTTTCCCTGAATTGAATAGCTTATGCACCCTTCTGAAATAAATTTTTAAATCTTTCTGAAGTTGTGCTCCAAATGTTTTTGATTGCTTACCGAAGATGCTGCAACTCTTCATCTTCACATGGTCTGCTTTCGCTCTGCTCTCCTGTGCAGGTCTTCCCACCCCCACGTGGGGAGGGGTTGTTGCAGGTTCGACTCCTCAATTTCCTTCCCCCTGAGCAAGGACTCCAAGAAGACCAGCAGCTCCAGCGTCCATCAAAAACATCTATTAAACATTTGGGAATATTTCACATTAAACCACTCTATTTAAACCACTCTCTCTTTAAAGCACTCTCTGCGAGTGATTTAAAGGCACAGGCTGTTCAAAGCTAGTGATGGTCCCAACTGTGTCCTTACAGAGAATTCCAGGTTGCAATGATCTAATCCTCCATCTTTACCCAACTTGCCTTGTACATCAGTATAATTCCACAAAGGCTTTGTGGAATTTAATTATCACTTTAATTTAATTATCACTTTCTGAGAGAACACAAAACCAGCTATCAGCTACAACTAATTACAAAATTAAAAAGAAAAATTTTTGAAGTTATTGATACTGGTTAATTCAGGATATGTACTTAATTATAGATGGTAACATTGAGTAGTTACTATTGTCCACTGTATTTAACATTAATAATAAAACCAGCTCTTTGGTAAGTACTGTTTAAACATGTTAAACAAAGACTCAGGCTTGACATGGCCCCCCCCATGCTGTATGTCTGCAATAGTACCTGACCCAAGCAGGCACTGCACGGGTGTGCAGTGGGACAGACAGACTCTGGAAGCAGGAGGGCACAGTTTGTTTCTTCTAAACTCTCACAAATTCAAATAGTGCTGACCTGGCTGATCTTGCACGAGAGTTCCCAGCTCACAAGCTGCTCCAAAGGTGTAAGGCTTGCAGTAACACACACATTGTGTTCCTTCCACAGCTGGTTCACCACCATTCTGGCAAGGCTGACATTTGCAGGGATGATTTTCAGCCATATATTCTTCAATTGCTTGTTTTAGGTAATGCTTTTTGACTGAGGAGCAGGGCACTTCCTTTACCAGCTCATATAATGGTGTTAGCTACACAGAGTAGAGAAACATGTAAATTAAGCAGTTATGATTGGGATATAAGGCTTTAAAAGCATGCAAAATAATTTGTGACATATGCTCCTGCACATGGGAATTAGCACATTAGATGTTTTAATTTGCTGACTAGCTAAAATCTCATGCTAGTATTTAATATTAGCTTTTTTCTGAAAAGTTAGCTCTGCTTAACACCATCCCTTAAAGCTGTTGGTACATCAGTCATGTTTAAACATATCTGAACTATGAGGATATGGCTGAGATAAAAGTGTAACACAGACCACCAGCAACCTGGATTCTCACTCAGCTGTTCCTAGCATAAAAAAACTGGACACTTGAACAATCCACTATGGTGGATTTCACAGAACAGTGATCAAAGGTAACAATAATTGAAAATATTTTTTTAATTTCGATTGCTTTAATATCGATTGCCTATTTTATATTATATACTTTTACATTTAGCTGAAAACTTCCTGACAGAAATACTCTGGGTTTATACCATTCTTCAGTATATGAGCAGTTCCCAAAAGGGATGTAGACAAGGTCGTAGTGCATATGGCCACACCGAGCTCTGAAGTGTCTGACTCTCAAAATCTCTAGTTATTCTAAAATTCTGGATGCAGAGTTAAGGAGGAGGGATAAAAGGGATACACAGGAGTTTGTAAGGGAAGTGGAAACCACACAGATATGCCAATATGCATTTCAGGAAAGAGGCTATTTCAAGTCTGGGCTTTCTCCAATGCTAGGGCGACCCTCTATTCCTAATCAGAAGTCCACTTAAGTCACTGAAGGCTGGTAAGATTATAGGTATTGACCTGCCTGTGGACTTAGATTTGTAATGTAGCTGATCATATTAACTTCATGGCATTTTCTTCCTGAGAACTTTTCTTTTTTACAAAGTGATCTGAAAACAAAACAAGTGTAGACCACAGCCTGATTAATCACCAGCTGTAGCTTAATAATTTCTCCCATCTGCTCACCTCTGCTTCAGGAAAATAGCCTTACCTTTTTTTTAATTACTCTGGGATAATCTGTCACTGATGCAGCCCACAAGCTGTATCTTCGAGTGTTCCCAGCAGGATTATTCAGCTCTAGATAACTAAGGCCAGCAACAGCACCTGGGCTTCCTCCTTCTATGTAAGGGTCTCCTTTAATCTTATTACCACTGCTTCCTGTAGATTCAGGATAGGAAATACAGAAAATATTGACATTGCTATATTTACAAATGAAAATAGAAACATTACACACAAAAACTATGCCAGCAAGTAGTGAAAGGACTCGCTAGTGCAGTTCAACCACCTGTGCCTGGATCAAGAGCTCTGTAGTGGTTTTCTGTGGCTGGGTTTTGGTAGCAGAGGGGCTACAGGGGTGGCTTCTGTTAGAAGCTGCTAGAAGCTTCCCCTGTTCCGTGGAGCCAATGCCAGCCAGCTCCAGGATGGGCTTCCTGCTGCTGGCCAAGGCTGAGCCAATTAGAAATAATAGTAATGCCTCTGTGATAACATATTTAAGAAAAGAAGATTGTTGTGCAGAAGAAACTCCAGCCAGGGAAGAACGGAGTGAGAACATGGGAACAACAGTGCACGCACCAAGGTCAGTGCAGAAGGAGGGGCAGGAGGTGCTCCAGGCACAGGAGCTGAGGCCCTGCAGCCCGTGGTGCAGACCATGGTGGAGTGGCTGTGCCCCTGCAGCCCATGGGGGACCATCAGGGTGCAGAGACCCACCTGCAGCCCATGGAGGAGCCCATGCTGGAGCAGGGGGATGCATGAAGGAGGCTGTGACCCCGTGGGAGGCCCAAGATGGAGCAGGGTCCTGCTGGGAACCTGCAGCCTGGGGAGAGGGAAGCCCATGCTGGAGCAGGTTTTTCCCGGGTAGGACTTGTGGCCCCAGTGGGGGACCCACATTGGTACAGCTCATTTGTGAAGGACTGCACCCCACATAGGAGTGACCCAGGGGACAGCAGTTTGGGAAGAACTGCTGCCCGAGGGATGGACTCACACTGGAGAGGCCCATCAAGGACTGTCTCCTGTGGGAGGGACCCCACAGGATCAAGGAAAGGACTCCTCTCCCTGAGCAGTGGTAGAAACAACAACTGACCATAACTCCCACTCCCCGTCCCCCTGCACAGCTGGGGGGGAGGACGGAGAAGATGGAAAGACGGAGGGGTGGGGGGAGGTGTTTTTAAGACTGTTTGATTTCTCACTCTTTGGTTCTTATCCTGTTAGTAATAAATATAAGTACTATCCCCACTTTGAGTCTGTTTTGCCTGTGAAGGTAATCAGTCACTGACCTCTCCTGCTCTTATCTCTACTCATGAACCCTTAGCTGTTTTTTTCTCTCTCCTCTGTCCAGTTGTGGAGGGAGAATGAGAGAGTGGCTTTAGTGGGTATGTGGTGTCTGGCCGGGGTTATCCCACTACAGTCTTTTTGGTGGCCCATATGGGGAATCATGAGGATTTTGAGATAAGGATAATAATTGGGAGAGGTAACAGGCAAAACAAGTAGCGAACAATGCTAAAGAATGAAATGATCGTGGGGAATTTTTTGCTGTAATTGTGGTAAAGGTACAAAGGGTGGATTTTGTGTAAATTGTCCACTTAAGTTTGGTGTTATAGTGATGTTATTTTGATTTCTGGTTGAGGGAATTTTTGTTATATTCTGTTTTGGTAGGTTCTTACTTTTGTTTATGTAAGGGTAGGCTGTGTGATGAATGTGGAATTTAAGACTCTTAAATATGTGATTCATAGAGGTGAGGGGTGGAATGTCCCAGTCGGTCCATCCTGTTCGTCCCCACCATCCTCCTTGTCGGTCACATTGGTGTACTGGGCCAGAAGAGCAGCCTTCCTCTTTTTCTTCTCCTGGGAGGAGACCTCCTTGGCACGATCATGGAGATGGGCTCAATGACCCCCTTTAGGGTGATGATTTTGTAGAACTGAAAGATCTCACAGACTGACATGTCCAGGCTGTGCTTCTGCATCACCTCCAGTCCTTTCTGTGGGGCCGGGGAGCGGAGTTCCATGAGGTAACTCAGATAGGACTTGTTGGAGCTGATCTCGTAACAGCAGATGTTGCCATCGCCCTTCCCAGCCAGGTACAGCATGTGGTAGCATGTCAGTGTCGTAGAACGGGAAGAGGAGCTCCGAGAGCCCATCGATCTCCTCCTCGATCAGGGGCATGGACAGGTCTTCTTGATTCCACAGGGCAATCTGCCATGTTTTCCAGTGCAACATGCCCATGGTGAGCAGTCTCTTAGTGCTGCCCAGGAACACCATCCTGTTGGCACAGTGGTTCTTGCAGCTGGCCTCCTGCAGGACCCACCCAGAGTGTGGCTCCACCACAAGCAGCTTCTTGTCCTTGCAGGGGGTGGCCAGGAGGCTGCTGTCTGTGTTGAAGGACACACACAGGATCACGTCCTTTTGGCAGTCAATCATCTTCACTGGCTTCCCAATGTCCAGGTTCCAGATCAGGACCTTGTAGTCGTAGCCGGCACTGAAGAGGATGTTGTTGGTGGTCGGGTGCCACTCGACCAGCCCCATGCACCGGCTGTGCCCACAGAGCTCCAGGATGGCCTCCATCATGTTCCTCATCAGCCCACCCTCAGGAATCTCCCAGATCTGCACTGTGGAGCCTCAGAGCAGGATGTGATGATGTTCTCAATGAAGGGGTTCCACTTGATGTCTAGCACAGTGCCCTGGTGCCCACAGACCTCAGGGTAGTTTGGTTCAAACTGGCCTGTCTGCTCGAGGGGGTTGACGAGGAAGGAGCCGCCACCAGCGCTCTTGGTGACGATGGCAAGGAAGAGGGCGTTGACGGCACAGAAGTGGTTGTCATGCATGTTCTTGGTGATGGGAAGGCCATCGAAGAAGTGCTCCAAAATCCCTGCCTTCTGGCCAGTCCATAATCTCTTCCAGGATTCCTGGGAAATTAGGTTTTCCCATTTGGGCTTGCTGTGTGATCAGAGCTACTCACTGGCTCCATGTAGCACTAGTTGCATGATGTGTTGAGGGGATGTTCCCTTTGAGCATCCAGTGCAGCACGGACAAATGTGGTGCCAAGAGGAGACATGCTTCTGTTCCAACAACTTCTGACGTGGCTCGAACCCCCTCATAGGCTGCTAATATCTCCTTTTCAGTTGGCGTGTAGTGGGCTTCTGATCCTCGATAACCCCAGCTCCAAAACCCTAATGGTTGACCTCAGGTTTCTCCTGGTATTCTGTGCCGGAGCCTCCAGGTGAGGCTATGCTCTCCAGCTGCCGTTTGGAGGATATTTTGAACAGCTGGTCCTGTTCAAACAGGCCCCAGAGCTACTGCACGGGCTATCTCCTGTTTGACCTGCTCAAAAGCCTGTTGTTGCTCAAGGCCCCACTTAAAATGGTTCTTCTTCTGCGTCACTCGATAGAGGGGGCTCACAAGCTGACTGTAACCTGGAATGTGCACCCTCCAGAAACCCACAAGGCCTCTGCAACTGGACACAGGAGAGAGTGAGAGAACAGCTTTAGTGGGTACCTGGTCTCTGGCCAGGGTCAACCCACTACAAGCTGATAATATATAAGAAGTATCTGTTTTTGCAAGTGTCTTGGCAGCCCTGACTTAGGGTGTCCAGAAAAGTGCTCTTTACGGGAAAGCATTAGCAATAATTGATGAGCATTGGAGAGCCTTTTAAATCAGGCAGTTGGTGTCTGGGTTCAGCATGGTAGGACAGAATTCAACAAAGTTATCAACACCTGCTCCTCATTTTGATAGTTATTTAGGATGAGATGAAGGTTGGACATATGACAACTGTATGAGTCATCATTGAATATTTACCTGAAGAACTCTGCAGTAATTCATCCAGTTTGGTGCATTTCACTTTCTTCTTTTTCACAAAGAATGCATTCCATCCTGATGTGGTACACTCGTATAAGTTTGTTATGCTGACACCTGCAGATAATCCATCCATTAACAGTACTGTACACAGAAAGTGTGCTGGATTAATTTTTGAGTTTCCTGTTGGCTAGAGAGGTCGTGAAGTACTATGCCTAAATTAGAAGGCAACTAACAAGTATGTGTGTGCTGTGGGAAGATCCACATGTTGGAGCCTATGGATGGAGGCTGAGAGATGAAAGATGTATCTGGAAAAGGTTTAGTTTCATTTATTTTCTCAGCAGTCCCTAATCCTGCAGCACTGCTCCACACTGATTACCACCATAGGTGTCACTCTAGTATTTTCTCTGTTTGTAATTTACTGTGTTTTACACAGTTTTACCCAACCTTCATCTCCAAATGACTTTAAAACTTTAACATTGTTTGACATTTATATTGGCACTAGAATTGAAGCTTAGCCTGATGAGGTCCTCAACTGACTATCAAATATTTGCTATCCAGAGTGCTGCAGGTAAAACACATGGATCTAGGACTAAGTGTTGTGGTTTGAGCCCTGTTTTTAGTTTTCTTTCTTTTGCTCATGAAGAGAATATGGTGACTTCTAGAAGTCTTTTACTTGATTTTAGATATTAGCTGGGAAAACATGCAAATAAATTTTTATTCTTGATTATTGACTTTGTTTCCTGCAATGAATACACTAGTACTCTACCTTCTGCTTTCATTTTGTCAGTATCCACATAAAAAATAACTTTGTAGTGTCCTCCTAGAGATCCAGAGTGTAAGAAATGGGTCCCAAAATGTTCAATAAGTCTTCGATAGATGCTGTAGTCATAGACAACGGGAAGGTTGAACAATTCCTTCCAGAAAGACTCCGCAAGAGTGAGGAAGTCAGGACGGTTGTTAATGAACTGAGCAACTTCCACACTGTTCTCAACAACCATCAGCTGCTTACTCTGGGGGAAGGAAAAGGCATCAGTCATGCTCCATGTCACTATCAGAGTGGCTCCCAGTAGCAAGGTGGCATGTATATTCCATTGGCTACTAATCAACAGCCTTACATAGCTGTCTCATCAACCCAATCAACCTAAAAAGAACACCCTGAAGTCAAGAAATATCACTGGACTTTTATTTATACTTGCTGCAACATCTTTCTTTTCCTCCTGTGTACTTGAAAACTAGCATAAGCATAAGAAAGGAAAATATCACTCTGCAAAGCTAACAGTGGCTTCCAGAACCAGAAGCCTGGCAGTAGGAGGTTAACAAGCTTTTTCTGAAAGCAAATCAGAGGCAGTAGAGAGATGTCCCTTGCACTCTGTTTTGTCTAGATAAGTCTAGGGTCTCCAGCCATTTTGAGGACGCTTCTGAGTTATAAAATCCTATATGCCTATACAATATTATTCATTTCAAACTCTCATAGTTGCTTTTGAACTTTGTTAGGCTGAGTCTCAAAATATGTCATCGTTAGTGTCTGCTTGGGGGCCACAAAATACACGTACTTGTTACTTGATTTTTTTTGCTATAACATATAGGTTATACTTCATCATTGAGAGTTACTCCCAAATTATTTCTCTCCTTTTAAAATAAGATGAAGGCATAAGCACTGTGACCTCCTGGTTGCTAAAGACATAAGATATCTCTCTCAATGGAGTTCTACAAATGGCAAATGCATTATAAAGTAAATAAACATTAATCACAGAGTTGTTGCAAATTTTTTGCTCCAATATACTGACCAAAAAAAAAGGGCAATAAATCCCTAGTAAAAACGGAAAAGATGAATCAAATATCTAAAGAAGCCAAAAGAAGTCAAAGATTTTCTCCCTCAAATAGTGAGGAAAACAGCTAGTAAATAAATAAATTACTAACAAATAGGTTTTATGGGATATTTAATGTCATGCACTTTGTGCCAAAAATGTCTGGATAAAATAAATATTTGTATCTCACTATAAAAACACATAAAAAATGATGAAAATGTTTATGCAAAATACTAAGCCACAGTGAAAACTTATACATACCTTTCGCAGACTTTCATTCTGTGAGTAACTGTGTCTATTTGAGTTTTCATACCTCTCTGTGTGTTTCATATAAGACCAGGTGCTGTTGAAAAACTCATAACTGAAATCATTCTGAACTTTGACCTAGAAGGTGAAAGATAGAAGTCTGTATGAAGAGGTTCATACAGGATTTTAAAATGATAACATAAAGAGTAGAGCAAGTCCTTACAGATGAAAAAAAAGCTGATGTGTTTTCCAGGCTGAATCCATTTCAGATTTCATAAAAAGTACTGAATACTATTGGAAAAGCATTCAACCATATATATGGATGTTAATATGTGGATATTAAGTATTTATATTATGAAATAAAGTACACTAAGGATTGTTTGGCATGTTTTTGATAAATGTGAGACAAATTGAATCTCTGAGACAGTGACTTCAACCAAAGCATATCTCAAAGATTCACACAAAGCACCCCAAAGCCTTGCATTTCACCCCCAAAACATTTCTTAGGGTGATTCAAGCCATTACTTATTCTAGGGAGATGGCTTTACATGCAGTCTAACTGTGAGAGATTTAGAAATTATATTCAAGGTTAATTTTTTTTCCTTTTATTTTAGCAAGACATACACCAATTTGCATTTCAAATAATAAGCGACTGCAGAGAGGGAACAGGTGTTGTTGAGATGTGTTTAGGGAACATACCTGCCAAAGGCCCCTGCAAGCTTTGCATCATTCTCCCAGTTTTAATCATGACTGTAAATACAAAGCTGTGCTTAATGGAAACATACCTGGAAAGTATAAGCAAGAACACTTTCACTCAGCCTGTAGTATTCTCTCCCATCGCCACTAAAGACCTTTCTGCATTGCCCTCCAAAGCTTTTTGTGTGAATGACTCTTCCCTTGGTCTCACCAGTAATAGCATCAAAGCTAAAAGAAGAAAAAATATGAAAGGTCATTAAGACAAGGAGCCAAAAATTACAGAGCCATTATAACTGAATGATGGATCTGCAAAGTAAGATCTTTTACCCAAGAAAAGGGGTTATCACCTGATAGACTTCTATACATGCAGAACTGCAGTATGGATAGCATGTTACAATATTGAAAGTGAAATGTTGGATTTGTCAAGACAAATGAACGTATTTCATTATGTCTTAACATTAACACGTTCGTGTCTATCTCGACTGATTTTAAATTCTATTGTTCAGGCAATTACTGCAACATGAAAACAGCAGGGCACCCATCCCAAAATGTGGGTGGTTTTATTATATATGAAGTATATTGCATAACAAGGGATATAACAACACAAAAGATACTTAAGATAATTATTTTGCTAAGTTGCAGATGGGATGTATAAACAGAAATACATATGGATCTACAGTACTAAATGCAACAGCAATGAATAAAAAGAATGAGCACTGCTGACTCATTTTTTCCATGATGTAAATCAGGGGTTATTAGTTGAAATTTAATTTTATATCTTAAAGCTGTTTTTCAATAACAGGAATGAAAGACTAAAAGCTTTACTCTGTGCTTCAGATCAAAGGACCTGTATATGCTGGCTACGCTGAGCCACTGGCATGATGGAGGCAGTTCTACCAAACACTTTTGCATATGGGATGTTTTACTATAAGCCCAGGAAGTCTATCTGTACATCTAGAGCTTGTAAACACATCAAAATGTAAATGTATGTGGCACCACTAATATTGAGCCTGGCATGGAACATTACCCTGCTCCTGTGAGTTCTGAATTTGGAGGTGTTTTGTCAATATCACATACAGTTTTCTTCTCTTCACATCGATCTTCATCTGCACCATCTTCCTCACAGTCCTGATCGCCATTGCACACAAGGGATCTGCTAATGCACTGACCTAAATCAGAACAAACACACACAGGCAAAGGAGTGTTTGTTAATTTAAAAACAGATCACCTAAAATCAAAGCAGAAGTCCTATTTATCTATTACATTAATTAGCATATTCACTCCCACAATGAACAGTCTGTGCCCACAACAGCTTGTTGAATACAGCACACTTGAGGGAACCACAACCATTTGAGGCTTATGACATATCAATAAAACAGTTGACTTCTAGATTTATTTCCGAAGCTTTCACCCTTTGACCATCACTTATGATTAACTGTGATTATCTCTCTGGTAGCACCAAAACACGTTTATCATGGTCCTCTGTAATAAATGTCTACCTATTGAGATAATACGCTCTTCTGTGAAGGTAATGGAGGCTGCTTGGATACAATGATTGTTCTACGGAGCATTAGTTTCCAGGCGATTTCCAAGATACTTGGATATAGCACAGAACAGCTTCAAACGATCACATCTAAGGTTGCACTCCTTAACTACCTTCTCATAATGAAAAAGACTGTTCTCTGGGGCAAATAAGTAAGGCAGAATGAATTAAAGAGGATACCAGGGCTATAGCATATTATCTGCAATGCTCTGCAATGCTCCAGATGAAATGAAATCCATGCATAGTTAAGGCTGGGAAAAAAGGAAACAACTACCTAAATCAAATTCATCTGTATATCAAGAGTTCTGCAAAGACACTGCCCATTTACTAAAGTTCAAAGATAACAAGGTTTTCTTCTTAACTTCATGACTAGAAAATGGTGAAAAAATCTTGGATGGTACCTGAGAAACACCTAAACCGATCACCACAGCCATCCTCTGTTGGACACCCCCTTGTGGGCGTGCATGGTCTTGTTTCAAAGGCATCCCCAGAGCAGGGGTTTCCCCCATACTGGCCATAAACTGCTACTGTCCGTCTCCGAACCTGAATGCAAATCAAGAGATTTTAGAAAATCCAACTGTAAAGCAGGAATAGTGTGCTACTGTCAAGACAATGCTACCGCACTGCTGCTGTAAGGAAATGAGATATTCACTATTTTTTTGGAGAACAATCACACCTGCTATTAACATAATATGGTGTGGTGGTTTGAAACTCCCAAGAATCTAATTGAACCCTCAAGTTAATAGAAAGACAACTCCTTTATCTATAAGGTCTTTAGACTGATGCATAAGCTTGGCTTGGTTTGTTCAAAAATGTAATACGTAACTGAAGGCAAGAGAAAGCTGCCAAGAAATTTCTGGCTTTTTTTTACATTCTTAATAGGACCAATCATGCCTGATATGAATTTGTTATTAAAGTTTCTCAGAGTAAAAAATATCTTTAAAAATATGGTAAAATATAATATCACGAGAGTTACTTTTTGTTTCTAAAAAAAGTACTGTCTCATGCCACATCTTCAATTTTGACTAATCTGTTCTTAATTGATGCAACATCAAAACAGATGAAAAGGAAAATCAAAAGCAAGTGTCTTGTACATCAATAGAGTTTCAATGTAAAAATCATCAACTTAGTTTCATCAAGGGTAACACTTCACAACTATGTTTTCTTCCCTTGAGATGTGACACCATTAATGAAAAATCAGTGAAATTGGTACAAACCAGCATCAGTGGAGGAATGTCTGTGTTTACCAAACAGTTCAGTTGAGTTTTTTGAAGCCATCACCAAAATAAAAAGAGCACAAATTATTTTACAACATGAACATCCTAGCTTTGAAAGGGAACATACTGGGAAGAGACTAAGAATTTATCTTCTGAGTTCTCTGCTCTTTAGCCTTCTCATTTTGCTGGGGCTTTTGTGTGACACCTGATTTAGGGTTTTAAAGATACAGTGGCTCCTTAGTTACCGAGAAAAAAATCACATATGCTTATGAGGTCATGAGTAGAGAAAAGATGTGTCCATTTATACCTGTTTTTGAGTACAGCCATTGCACTCAGACCAAGGGCCAAAAGAATTCCAGCGGCAATGGACTGGAGGGGAAGGGCTGCTCCAGAAGGCAGTTTTTTTGAATTAAAAAAAAAAAAAAAAAAAGGAGAGAGGAAAATCATCAGTGATTTCCATCCATAAACATGAGTGCAAAACTTTCCTAAACAGTAAATCAGACCTTCAATAACAATTAGGATTATGATCAGGCTTTCTATAAAATCACTTGGATTTGCTTTTCATAGATAAGAATGAAATCAGTCTCAGCTTAGGTTTTTCTGGTCACTCAAAAGAAGAAACTAGACACATTCACCCAGTCTAAAGATCAGCAACGACTCTGTGCAACTATAAAACAAGTTTCAAAGACCAGCTTCACACTGTAAATCAGGGATAGGGCAGTCCCCATCAGGGAGCTGACAGGGGCTGTGTGTGCCACTGATGGCTGCGGCAGTACTGACACCAAACAGTGTGTATTTGTCCCAGGAAATACATCTGAAGACCCTTTTAAGGCCTGCCTTATGTGATGCACCTTAATAATACATGCTTAGCCTTCAGCATATAGTTTGTTAAGTAAATATTCACCTGGTAAAAATAGGAAAGAAGCCTGAAACTTCCAGCAACAGAAAAATCCCCAGCATCTGAAAAAAAGAGAAGTAAAAGCAAACTACTTTGCTTTTCTGCTTTTTCCTCCCTGTTTCAGCTCATACAGCTGTTCAAGGTTTCTGCAATTTTTACACTAATCATCTAAGAAATAAGAGAAGTTCAAACTTATTTTCTCAGCTGCGTTGTGCAAGCTTTTGTTTTTAATTTTCTTATTTCTTGCAGTGTTGTCCAATTACCTTTTCAGCTATTTCTCCATACAAAATCATATGTCATTATACTTCACATATTCAACTTCATCAGTACTAATAAAGTAAGCAACTGTCTTACCTTCATGTTAGATGAAATACTCAGATATACAGCAATTACCAGGGAATATGCACTTTCAGCATTCTCAATTCGGCAGCCAAAGGAGTCAGTCAGTCTGTCTGCTGCTGTTCATGTCTTCTCACTCTGCCTTGCTGTTCTGCTTTTCTTTCCCTAAGAGGGTTGAATACTGCCAAGGAATTTTAACCTTAACCCATCCAGTCCTCCCCAGGGATGAAGTCTGCTTTGGGAACTGCTCAGTGTTTTTAAGATACATAAATCAAGTGTTGGATGTATTGACTGGGACTGGCAGAAAATTGTGAGGAGCACTTACTGGAAGAACCATCACTTCTCCTTATCTTCTCTCTCACAGTTTCTTTCCTCTGAACAAGATTTTTCAGAGATCCCAGGCCACACACACTACATCACAGCTGAGTTCACAGCTTCAGTAGGAAGAGCTGCTCTTGATAAAGCTGATATTGCTAATTACAAATCTTCATTCTCCACTGAAGTCTTGCTGATTTTTCTGTATCAGTTTTCACACTGAAAATCAGCTTACGGATCTGAATGCAAATTTTGGTCAATTATGGCCTGGTTCTGCCTGCTTTTTGCGGGGATATTCATACAGAAGAAGAGTACTTCATTTTCTCTTTCCTCACCCTGCCATGCCTTCTTATTTTTAGTTTTGATTTGTTTCACTTTCCAGAGCTGACCCATTGCAGTAACAGCAACAAGATGCCACTGCTAGAGAAATCTACACTAATTTATTCTAGCGTAGCCCAGATAACACCCTCACAGAAAAGTAGCACTTCTATGTGAAAACTCTTTATATATTAGGTCTCAGATACCGCACCAATTTTGAACTGCTTGCACAGTCCTCAGAAGACTAAATGCTTCATGTCGCAGCATCACTACATGGTGACTTTTAAGCCCTTCACTCTGATGGTATGGTCTGCTTTTTTTAAGGAGATACTCCATTCATGTGAGGGATGCCTATGTCCACTCCTCAGAGCCAATTTAGATAAGCCAGAGTCTTTGGGACTTTTCAGGTTTAGTAACTATGAAACTCTTAGATAATGTAGTTCATATGTTGTCATCACTTCCGTACATATTTTACTGCTTTTTATCAAAAACATCATGCTCCTATTTAGTTTATGACCAATTTGTGCAATTTGTGCAACACTGTCAGTGGTCATTTGCCTACAAAGGAAATTATTAAAACCAAGTTAAGACCTTTAATAGCTGGCCCAGAACACAGAAACTCCAAAGAATATTTTATCTCTCCAGACATATGACTTGATCTTGCAGTCAGCTGTTGTAATAGCTTAGATAGCAAATTCACTTTCTGTAAGTACATCATTAGCTATAATAACCCTCAAGATAAAGATTTACTGTAATTTGGTCCCAAACAGAACATGCAAATAAACATAAGTAGAGCTAGCAAAGAAAGTGTGTGTGGTGGCAGGGGTCTGGTCTTAATTAACAGGTAGTCAAATCATTAATAGTAAAGGGTGTCATATTTAAATGAACTTTTATTGATGGAATGTCTTCCTGCAAAAAGTATTTCAGCAAGACAAAAATGCTGCTTTGGCAGATGCTGTATAATAGTTCTTTTAGCACACATTTTCAGGTACTTCAACCTAATAATTTTATCTTTCATTCGGAAAAAGGATCCTGCTTTTTTATTGATCCTGGCTTCAGCAGTAACAAAAGCAAAGAAATGGTACCAAAATATGCAAAACAGAGGGAGGTTAGAACTGGACTTGTGCTCCTCCTTGGAGGAGCAGAGGTCCAGAGGTCCCATGGCACTTCATTGGTTTGCAGTGGGTAGATGTTCAGTCTCCTCTACAACAGTGGAATTGTGAATGGCTGATTCTTGTTCCATTTCATAGGGTACTTACAGCAGCCTTTTTTTCTACTTAGCATTTATGCTCTGAATACTTCAGTTTAGTTTTCTACTTTTTTTGTGTTATTGACACTGAAGGCAATGTGCATGATAATCCACTTACACTTGAATTTTCTGATGACAGACTATGGAACACCTAGTACAGTCTCAGTCTTGACTGACAGTAAGTTCTACAATAACATCAATTATAATAAAAGGCCTGATTGGGGAGCTCCCCAATTACTTCCCTTTACTGCATGGTAGTGAAGGATAGAGTGTAACTCACAGAGAAGCTGAAGTTAATTTTCCCTTACTGTTAGTGAAAATTGCAACAATCTAGTACCCATTTTGCTGTTAAAAGTGTGTTTTATCATTGCAACTTCTAGTTCTTGCTAAACATTTCTACTGTATATTCAGAAATAAACCACCTTTAGACTTAAAACCAATGTTTTAGAGGATTGAAAGAGGTGCAATTTGAGAGACACAAAGGAATAGCCATAAGGCAGGGCATTTCTTGACTTGCACCAAAGGATAATTCTAGCACAGGAATGATTAATGCAATGCTTCACTTGCTGGGCTAATGATATCCTGCCTGGTCTGGAGACAGCATGAAATGGTATTGTCTGTATTCTATTTCACACTAAGGTCAGCCAGAATATAATTATATCAACGATATTTCCCTGTAGACTTCCAGCCTTTTATAGGATTGATGCTAAGGTTACTCAATAGTTTACCAAGCTTTAAATAGTCTTGTGTCTTCATTGTCCAAGTTCATTATGCATTACAGCCCTAAAGACAGTCTGTGCTCTGTGACTGCTGCAAATGCCAAGGTTCCAGTGACAACTGAGTGGAGAAAGAACATCCTGTTATTATGGTTTTGAATTGTGAAATTGATTTGGAGAGTTTTTGTATTTGTTTCTGTATGCTAATGCCGTATTTATTTTTTTTAAAAGCTTTTTAATTGCCTGTTTTGCTTTTAATGTATTTGCTGCATTTCAAGAATTAATGACAATGCCTTGGGACGTGTCTCCATGAAATATGTCAAATAGCATTACTGCTGTGCTAACTTTAATGGAAATTATTCTCTCTCAGGAGACCTTGTAGAAGGATATTGCCTTAGATACTGGAATCTGTATGCTGCAGAAACTACACCAAACAATGAAGGGTTGTGAGGGTTCTGGTTTGAAAGAACTGGGTTAGAAGAGCTCATGTTATTAGTATTCAAAATTCAGAGCGCTTCAGCAGTATATTGATAATACATCAGACTTGTCTAAAGCACAGACATTTCAGCCTGTATGTACACAAAGGTCAAACAAATAAGTACTGTTCTTTAGAATTATCGTCTGATCTTAGACCACAAGACGTGGTCTAAGAAACTAAGCAGCTTGATTCTGCCCCAAAAGTCGAATTACTATTCTGTTTTTTTCCACATCTTTGCCTGCTTTTACGCCCAATCCCCTGCCATACACTCCTTCTGCACATCTGGTGCTGGCTTTGGCACACTTCAGTCCTCTCTGAGAGCCAGTTTAATTTACTACAATGACAGAAAATAAACCCAGAAAGAAAAAAAAAAAGAAGAAAAAAGCATGAACAACAAACAAAAACCCTTGGTGGTTTTGTGCTGGTTTTGAGTTAGAATGTCTCTCAGGAAGGCCTGGTGAGCAACAGACCCGCGGAGAAGGTAAAAACATACAGTCACAGAAGAAAGATGGGACCAAAGAGGTGAGAAGTGGGAAAGGAAGGAAGGTAACGGGAGAATCTTCTGCTTGCAGATGCAGCCAGCCACTGCATCTGCTCAAGTGTCAGCGAACCAACACCTTGCACAAATTCTTCTGGTTGCTGCTTATGCTAGACTATCAGATGTAAATCACTCTACTGCTCACTGCCTCCCAGGAATCTCCTGGACAGGACGGTGGCATACAAATGCGCTGTGTTATCTAGTGATCAGTTGCCCCATACAGGCCTAATTTAGGTTTTCATTTAAGTTGAATATTTATTTTTCATTTCTACCACTACTGATACTTGCCTCCCTGAGACCTTCCACCTTCAGGCTGATAAAAATTGCTTAGGTTCAGACCATCTGCCTTTGGAGATGACAGCAAACAAAGTATGGGTAATAAATATGAGTGAGATTTTCAGTGGTCTTTATCGTCAAGGGGTAGAAGCAAGCATAGGTCCACTTTGAGTCCTTCTAAAGCTAAAAATCTTGCCCAGAGAGCTCAGAGGGTTCAGGTCTTCCGCAAAAGCTCTTCTGAGAGCTCATCTGCCAGCTGTGTGCAAAAGCAGAGGTACTGTGTCTACAACAGATCTATAAGCTCTCACTTGCGTGTGCATCAACAGAGGGCTCACACACATAAAAGAGGGGAATTTTATGAACCACAGGGGTTACGTCATAATTTGAGCACTTTATATAAGCTAACACAGGAAGAGTCACATGGAACAGGTTATGTTAAATACTAGAAAAAGGTTCTTCCCCCAGAGGGTGGCTGGGCACTGGAACAGGCTCCCTAGGGAAGCGGTCACAGCACCAAGCTGTCTGAGTTCAAAAGTATTTGAACAATAGTCTGGGGCACATGGTGGGACTCTTGGGGATGGTCCTGTGCAGGGGCAGGAGTTGGACTTGATGATCCTTGTGGGTTCCTTCCAACTCAGCATATTCTGTGATTCTGTTATTGCATTTGTTCTAACAGTGACACAAATCCACACACAATGTATAAAGAAGTGTCTCAGAGGTTAAACCACATGGAGGAATGCAGAGCCTGTTCTAAGCAATTAATCCTCAGAGCTGGACAAGGCCAATTTTTCACAAGTATCCAATGACTTAAGTTTTTCTTGATTTTTTTTCTTGCATTTTTCTACATTGTTTACTAGGAATTTAATTTCTACAGTTAAATAAATTAATGAGCAGCTTTATATGACTGCCTGAGACAGTATTCCACATTGATAATCCAGATCTCTTTTAACCTGAGGTCTTGGTGCTTTTTAAAATATCATCTCTTTCTTATTTCTCTGTAGAGTGAGCAGAATGTCCAACATCAGCCATTAGTGACCTTGCCCATGCTTTTATATTTCTGGTTCTTTCTCAGTCAGTGGTGTATGTGCATTATATATTCTAGAATTATTATTGTAACTAGTTGGAAAGCTAAAATGCTTGAAGCAGACCTTGAACAAAAATCTTTCATCAAAGTCTATCAGTCTCCGTCTGAAAATTTCCAAGTATCTTGAAATTAAAACCTTAAATATGTTTTTCAATAAGCAGAACAAAGATTCCTCTCCTATAAAGGAGAGTTAGGGAACAAAACGAAGGCAGGACTTCAAAGAAACAGATCTTATTAGGATGTCTTTTTGAACTACAACATTTTTAGGCCTATCTGAAATTCATTAAAATTTTTTCAGCTTACTTGAGAAGTCAGTAATTAACCCTAACTGCTACTGAGAAACTTTCTGGGACAAGCTTTTGTAGATACCTTTCAGACGGAAACAAAGTTCAACAAATAAAGCAAGGTTTTGCAAACTTTAATAGATGCAACAGGCTGTAGAATCAGAAATGACAGAGCATTGACTTCTGCCCTCCCCCATTCTTGACTGACTATGCATATAACCAATATCAGACTGCAATAGATGAAAACATATACCAGTAATAAGAAAGGGATGAAACAGTTGCAGAGATTCACCAGAGCTCCAGAGAAATTTAGAAGTGCTCATCATTTGTTATTTCTTTCACAAGAAGCTTATAAGCTCTTAAAACTGACATGATGGCCTTTCGCGAGTTATTCTGGCTTCTGTCTGTACTTGCAGCTCAGTTACAAGGAGCAGCACTGAAGTGCAAGGTCAGTGTGGCCATATTAATTATGTACTTTTTTATTTCCAGACATAAAATTCTCAGACAAATTCTTCCTATCCAGCCACGCAATTATTGTTATATACCAATTTTGATCAGGATGAAAAAGGTTCATTTGGAGTTATTTAAATCAGAAATGCTTTTATCTGGTACTGGAGATCATACCACTAAACATCTCTGAATGAATCTTCATTTCTGGAGATCACAGTTGTTCCCAATTAGCCTGAAAAGACATCCCATTCTGTGCTCATTTGGTTGAAAGACCATCATAAGAGTGCTCAAAAGTATGGTGTTTCTAATACAGGCAGACGCTCTGTAGAACAATTAATAGCTAGGGAAAAACATTCAGGAAACAGCAATGTCCAGACATTTAGAACTTGCAAATGATTTTGAGATTTTTATAAATGATCAAAAAAAAAAAAAAAAAAAGAGTTTGGTCTTCTGAGGCAGTAATGAAGCCAGATGTACTGGTTGTGGCTGGAGTGGAGTTAACTTTCTTCAAAGTAGCTGGTATGGGGTTGTGTTTTGGATTTGTCCTGAACACAAGGTTGATAATACAGAGATGTTTTTGTTATTAATGCTTGCACAGAACAAAGGCCTTTTCTGCTTTTTGTCCCGCCACACTGGTGAGGAATTTGGGGATGCATGAGAAATAGGGAGGAGAAATGGCCAAGACAGGTGAACCCAACTGACCAAAGGCATATTCGATACCACATGACATCACAGTCATGTATATGAAGTGGAGAGAAGAAGGTGGAAGGGGAAGACATTTAGAGTGACGGGGTTTGTCATCCCAAGTTACCATTGTGTGTGATAGGGCCCTGCTCTTCTAGGAATGGCTCAATACCTGACTGACTATGGATAGCTGTGAAAGAATTCCTTGTTTCTCTTTGCTTGTGTGCACAGCTTTTGCTTTCCCTATTAAACTGTCTTTATGTCAGCCCACGAGCTTTCTAGCTTTTACCTTTCTGATTCTCTCCCTGGTCCCAGTGGTGCAGGGTGAGTGAGCAGCTGTGTGGGGCTGAGTTGCCAGCTGGGCTTAAACCACAGCACCAGGGCAGGGAAATACTTCCATGTAAAAACACATATCAGCCATGAGAAAGGTACCCCGAGAAAGGCTGGTGGTCAGTTTTGACTGAGGTGAATTACAAACTTGTTAAATGCTTGACAGACAGAGTAGAAAAGGTAAATTACCAATATAGTTGCTGCAAGGATTACCATATTTTACTCTACTGTTAAAATACAGTAATACAGAATAAGTAGGCTTGGACTTGTCATAGTTTTGTGACCTTTTCACAGTGCAACATTCCCTCAGACACTTTTCCATTCTTGAGCAGACACTGTTTAGGCTATATCTCCTCCTAACATATGTTCAAGCTCAACTGAAAACTGTGCAATTAGTTAATAAGGACTAACTACACAGATAAACCAAATCCAAACCTGTACATACTGCCATACTCTCCACCATCTGCATCAGTGCCATTCATAAAGCTCCATTTCTTTTCCGTGTCCTCTTTGCACACACAGATAAGGCTGGGCACTGTTTTGTCCTCTATTTTTGTTAAAGCAAAGTAGTGTAAGAGGGAAATTGTGCATGGGTGTTAGGGGAATTCCCTGATGAAGCCAGTATGCCTCACTTCCAGTAAATGCAAAGCTGAAAATGCCTGATACAGGGAAAACATATTCCAGAATAAACAGAAGATAGCCTTCGCAACTACAAAGTTGAGCTGACCTTTGTTAGCAATTCATTTGTACTTAGGGAAGGTTCTCAGCCAGTGAAAATAATAAAATGCAACAGTGATTTTGATGAAGAAATGTGAACTTACTTTACTCGGGGAATAAGCCTTTATCTTAAGTAAATATAGAACTTGCATTTGTCTGTTCCACTGCAAAGCCTTTTTTTCTTACAGTTTGTGTCTCATATCAAAATATTAAAGGTAAACCCCACAACTCCATAGAGGGTAAAGAGACCTATGCAAGTGTCAGGTTTTCCTCCTTTAAAGTGAGCTTACGTTATTATTTCTAGAGAAGAGACAAAGTGACCAGGGAAAGCAGTCATGTGCAGTAGTCCTAGAGCAAGAAAAATGTAAATTCTTTAGGACTCCTAAAGCAAGATATGAGATAAAGTAAACAAATATATAAGCAACTAACATAGTAGGCTTATTTTACTGGTTTGCAGATTAAACATGAGTGTCTCAGTTTTCTTCAATGCTTTCTTCTTTGACCTTCCACTTTACTGCAGACACATGGGATGTCTTCCTGAATGTTAGATCTAAAGTAAAACTTGAAACTTACTAACAGTAAATGTAAGTGAGAAATAAATGCATATTTCTGAAAGAAAATCAGACACCTTATATTTAGCTAATGCACATTTTATACACAGCTTTGCATTTATTCACACACTTGGATACTTCTAATTGCAACATACCTGAAAAGTTTGAAAATGTACTGTACCAGGTACAGTACATCCGTGATTTTAACACTAACAGGTGCCAAACCTGGATGGATCTTGTAAAACTGAATTACCTGCCTACCTTTGGAGACAGAAGGCAGTGTAATAAGGCATGCATGTGCATTTTCCCAACATTTCCAGGAGAAGAACATCAGGTCATGTCCTAAGGAATGGCTGGTGATAAGTAAAATCATTCACATTTAGTAAAATCATACTTTTACTAAAGATAAAGTAATTCACATATGCACTTGAAGCACAGCTGAATAACACAAGGGAATGCAGTGCCAGAGACATAACTAGGCAAGCAATTCTGCATAAAAAGTGAGAAAATTTAGATGGTAAGATAGCCAACTGTTTGAATATAACTTTAAATTCAAGTTGGCTTCCTTTCCTGAGCTTCTCATATAGACTTTTCCTTCAACATTTCTGAAGGAAGGAGTTGGATTTTTCCCAACCAGCTGATATTGTATTTCTTTTCCAAATATATTACCCGTGTATCAGTCATACAGAACATTTGGAAGTACAGAAGAACTGATATTGAAAGTTTAGACACTCGGCTTCCAACTTAGCAGATTTCATCCACAATGCTTGGGCTTAGATATAGGCTATGTCTCGCTGTAAATCAGACAAGATTTTGATAATTTTTATGAAAAAAGAAAGGAAAGAAAACATTTCTAGTACAGCTAAGTGCATACCATCGATGTGTATCTGTCTACACAGAGAGATACAAACATATATACATACAGGAGTAGGTGACATTTCCTTTTCACTTGTTCAATAATAAATCTTTGAGGTCGAATGTACTTTAGAATAACTCTGAAAATGCAAGTCAGAGACTTACCTCATTCTAAGGAAGGACGGATGTTTGAAATGCAGGCCTATCAGTGGGCTTGTAAGAAAGGGGCCATAGCATTTATTTGGCCAGCCATCATAACAGGAAAAGCAAAAACAATTTGAAGGCACAATTTGTGAAGATCTGACCTTTTCTTTCCAAGTACAAAATTGGTCAAACGCATTTTTCTGAGAAACTAACAGTCATAGAGATAAGAGATAGTTATGTCTCTATACTTAGAGGGTTCTTATAAAATCATAGCATGACAAGAGTATGGATGGAAGGAATCTCAGAAGGTCATCCACACTATTTGCCTTCCCACTACAATATCCACCACACCTAAGTAATTTTAGGCAAACATTTGCCCAGTCTTTTCTCAGAAACTCCAAAACCACCTGAAGGAAAACGAAATCCCGTGCTTTGCAATGTGTACTGGTACAAAAATTTTCCTCACAACTCACTAGAATATTTTCTACTGCAATGTAATGTCTAGAAGCTGGGCCTTTCCACCTGGAATGTGATGCAGACTAAAAACCACA
This sequence comes from Manacus vitellinus, assembly GCF_001715985.3. Classification (NCBI taxonomy): domain Eukaryota; kingdom Metazoa; phylum Chordata; class Aves; order Passeriformes; family Pipridae; genus Manacus; species Manacus vitellinus. Next base: position 2,111,372 of record NW_021939324.1, on the reverse strand, counting down.
CAGTGGTCGCTCAAATGTTTTTTGTACCTCTCCAGTTCTAGCTGTTTCTGTGTACATTTGCACATGAATAATGCAACAAAGGTTTAAGACAACAGTATCAAGCAAAAAGAGATTAATATACATTGTTTTTTATCAAAATAATACTGACAAGACAAGAATATTTTGTGGTTACATAACTGAGAAGAAAATGGTTGTCACCTTATAAAGGAACTTTCTCCCACACACCCGGTCTGGTGCTCAGCCCAAAGGCCCATGCAACCTCCTCTGGGAGCTTGAGGCCAGGCAGTGAAACCCCCTCTAAGAATTGTGCTTTGGTGCATCAATGCACTACAGACCTGTAATGTATGTAAGCACATTAAAAGCTTAATGTATCTAAGCTACATTAAAAAAGCAAATAAAAAAAAAATCAAACCGAACGCAAAATGAGCCAACTAACCAAAAACTAGGGAAAATTTAAAATTCTGAATTATGCTGTTGCACTGTGGTACGCACTGGGTGTGTCCGAGGTTTGTAGCTACCTCTGCTGTACAGAGGTATGCTCTTCCTGTTCCCCTAGCTAGATGGAACAACCATCAGACTTCAGTAGTGTTTCTACTGGGGAGTACCAGGATCTCCCTGCAACTATCCATCCTACTTGTAAGCCCCCTTTAGGTAATGGAAGGCTGCTATAAAGTAATAATAAAAAAATATTGGTTTCATATTTGTTTTAATTCCTTCTACTGTATTTTAACAAGCAATTTCAGAAGTTAGTGATGACTATTTATTTTTTCTATCCATTTTTATCTTAAACAAATAGAAAGACTTTTCTATTATGCTCATTAGCTTCTTAGCAGGATATAGCAGCCTTTTTCATAAGCATAGTTTTTTGCTCATATTTTCTGTTATTGTCATAGAAATGTAAGAACTGATGAGATTATATTGTTTTCAGTTTATTAAGATAATGTACTGTTACTGTTTAGAGAGTTTTTACCAAGTTGTTCAGACAAAAAGTTTTACTTGAACTATACTGTCATCTTGTGGCGACCAATGTTTCTGTTCCAAATTCACATACGAAAGTTTTCAAACTAAAGTATCTGGACATTATACAAATAACGTTATGTTTCTTGTGCCTGCTTGGCAACAAATAATCAGCGTAGTCTCTTCCCCACTAATTCCAACCGATATATCTACCTCTGTAAACCAAGATGATACCCAGAAACAAAGGCATCCAAACCGACCCTGATGAAAATGTTGCCCTTGAATTCCTCAGTTCTAGTGCTGCATTCCTGAGATGTTACCCATGTCAAAGTATCCAATATCCAAGAGGATACTGACCTAAGAGATCACATTAAGAGATAAAAACTTCAGCTTGCCTGCACCACTGAACATAATTGGTATTAAGTGCTGACTAGCTTCAAGCTTACATGTGTGAAGCTTGCATTTTCACTCTTCCCATCCCTTTAAGTCATCCCTGCTTGTGCAAAGGACGCTATACGTGTACAAATGAGTGATGCCATATAATGACATTAGATGGAACTTGCTTTGATACTGGTTGTGCATTTGCTACACACTAATCCTTTCAGTAGTGCTCAAGTTCCATAGAACCAGTACTACTACTCTGCTTTTTTTGAAGCAAATCTCACCATGGTCACATCAGGGCCTGTCTGGCTGAACTGCACTCCAGTGACGGCATGATGTAGTAGCATAACTTTAAACCTGAGCAAAACAAATGCCACTGAGGTTATTTGGTGCTCATACACACCTTCCTCTTTAATGTCTAGCCAGCCCTGGCTTTCGTTTCCCTGCCCCTGAGCTAGACTCATCTCTAAGGCTTATCTTTAAGGGCATACCTATTTTTTACTTCAGTTTTTTAATCCCACCCAGATCAGACAGGCTGCAGAACATGGTACACAGTATTCAATAAATCCTAATCTAGATGATTAATAGGATCATTGTTTGCTGGCATGACAAAGGGTTTCTCCCACCAACAAATCTTGCTGGACCAAACTCCTTGTGCAGAAGCTGAGATGGGGTACCGGCTGCAGTGACAGACTACTGTTTCCTACATAAAAAAGACAGTTCTGACGTCCAGACATGTCGCCTTCTAAATGTTGGACTAATTCCTATGCAACAAAGAAGCAGTGTGAATTAGTCAGTGCTAAATTTAGACTTCAGCAGCTGCCAGTACATAAGCCTGGGGGTTCTGAGCAGGCAGGAGTTCACTATGGGTAATGTATTAAGAGATATTTGCAGGGACTAAGAGCTTCTGAATGATACTGGGTTGGCCACAGCTCTGCCCATTCTCTACCCTAAAAGTATTCAGTCTTCCTGAATACTAAAGACAACTATATGATGGTACCAAAAATCTTTTTTTCCAAACAGATTTGAAGACATGTAAATGCAGAAGATCATTTTTATCCTACAAAGGACAAGAATAATTCCTCTAGCAGCATATTCTTGCAGGCAGCCAAATCAGCAGACTTCCTTTGGAGGCTGTTGCCATGGCATCTGTCCAATGTTCACGGCATCTTCCAGATCTTTGAGATCTAGTGAGAAAGAAAGAAGAAAGGAGGTACTAGTTAAAAGCCATACAGCAAAGCTGCTCGAGAAATATGACTCCAGTTCAGCCTGTGGGATATATTCATACTGTTTAAGTGGGATTTTTTTTTCTGAATGGCATTTCATTCATAGGACACTGAGGTTTCTCTTTTGATTTTTGGCAAGGAAGACAGAAATACTATAAAAATACTTGAGTCTAGTCATGGCAAAATTATTTTACCTAACTTCAGCCATCTATGTGCCTAGCCTACAGGGGCTGTCTAGGCCTCTCTCAGAATTCATGGAAGAAGGGTTCCTCATAAGATTAATTTTTTTCTCTCTACTTTAGACACCTAATGTAAGATGGGATGATTTACCATTTGGTACCACTCTCTCTTCTTTAACTATTGCAGGACTCAGTTCTACTGCCAACCAAAATGAAAGAGCTGAGTGAACAGCCTGGACCACATCTTTCTGTGTCTGGAAGCAGTGCTGCTGAAGGCAGAATGGCTTTTTTCCTTATCCCTCAGCCTTAGCAGAGGTCAAAAGCTAAGCACATAAATTAGCACCAAAGGAATTCAGCAAGAGGCCATGCTCAGAAACAAGTGAGGATAAATTAACCTTGAGACAACCATACACGGTTTGTCCTTCAGTGAAAATGTAGCAGTCAGACACAGCTTTACTGCCTTGGGCACTGTGCCAGGGGATGACTCTTTTTCTTCTAGACAAAGAGCTCATGTTATAGGGGTTCAGCTCATTCATTGTCAGAGGTTTCCTCACAGTTTCTTGGCTTTTGGCAGGCCCAGACAGCCACACTTTGGAAAAACTGTTAGTAAATCAGGAGCGAGATCTAACCTGACAGATAAAGACATACTTTCATCAAGTACTGTAAGACAAGTTACATAATCCTACAATCAAAGATAAATAAATTCACTTTACCATCAATTTCTGGTTTTGTTTGGGATGACAAGATAATGATCTGGTAATAAGATGCCCACAAATTTCTTCAGTTTCTCTCTGTACATGTTATTTCCCGCAAATGAATGCTTCTAAGATAAAATTGCACACAGCTTGTTAGCCTACTGAAGATGCATAGCAGGCAGGCATGTGAGAATTTAAATGGAGCACCTAAACAAAAGCTGGTTTTCACAGAATCACAGGATATTCTGAGTTGGAAAGGACTCACAGCGATCATCAAAGTCCAACTCCTGGCCCTGCAAAGGACCATTCCCAAGAATCTAACGAACAAGAAAGCTGTATGAAAATACTAAGTAATTCGGGTCTGCTGTCATAAAAATGTAGATTGGATTTAATAGCAAAACGTAGGAGGTTTTGCTAGCACCATGTGCCTGAAAGCATTGTCCAAAAGCTTCTTGGACTCTGGACAGCTGGGTGCTGTGACTCCTTCCCTTTTTTGTGCTCCTGATGACCATTGCGATGCTTTCAACTGCAGGCAGACTGTGTCTTGCCGTGGGGGGGTCTGGGGAGGACAGGGACAAGCAGAGGGCCTATTTTTCAAGGCAACTCACTTTGGACGTATTTATTACAGCCAGGAGTACCCTGTCCCTGAATTTCATTAGACCTCACCGCTCTCTATAACTAGCCGACAGGAGGCTGTAGTGAGGGGGGGGCTCTGTCTCTTCTGCCGTGCCTGCAGCGAGGGGACAAGAGGCAATGCCCTCAAGCTGAGGCACGAGAGATTCAGATTAGACGTTAGAAAAAAATTTTTCACTGTCCGGGGGGGTCAGGCACAGGAATAGGCTGCCCAGGAAGACAGTGGAGCCCCTCCCCACGTTTAAGCGGCACCCGGACGCGGCGCTGCGCAATGTGGTTCAGCGATTCGAGGGTTACAGCGGAGGCACCGCCCCCGGAGTAGGCTGCCGTGGCGGAAGCGGGGCGGGGCTCGGCCTTTTCGGTGCTGCCGGCCGGGCAAGATGGTGAGCGGGGGTAGCGGGCTCGGGGCATCCGCCGCCATCCGCGCCGCGCCGGGCCGGGCCGGGGGCACCGCGGCGCTCGGCCGGGTGGCGGGGCCGGGGCCAGGGGGCTGGCGGCGGCGCGGCTGCTGCGCGGGGCGGGAGGCCGTTGGTGCGGGGCCCGAGGCTCTCAGGGACCCTTTCTCCATACGCGTTGGTGCCGTGGCCGGGGAAGCCGCGCGGCAGCGGTGGGAGGGGGGTCGGGAGAGGGCGTTTTGCTGTTTGTCGGTGAGGGGAGGGGGGAGCCGAGGTAACCGCGCCATGGCTCCGCTTCACTGCAGCACAGGGGCGGGGACGCAAAGGAATGGCGGCGAAAGGCGTAAGGAACACGGTTCCTGAAAATGGAGGCAACCTGTAGGCGAAACTGAGCTGTGGTTCGGAAGTTAAGCGTGCCTCTGAGCTGTTAATATAACTTGGTCGGTTTTCGCATGTTTTTTTAAGGCTTGTTCTTTTAGTTTTCGTGACCTGGAAGTATTAGTGATGTTTCCAACGTGCCATGTCTTGAAATGCTTTTCAGACGAAGGGAACATCGTCATTTGGTAAGCGGCGAAATAAGACGCACACCTTGTGTCGCCGATGTGGGTCCAAGGCGTACCATCTGCAAAAATCAACTTGTGGGAAATGTGGTTACCCTGCCAAGCGTAAGAGAAAGTGTAAGTAACAAACTTTTACCTGTCTTCAGGTTTAAAAAACACTTGTTTCTTTGTCTCCTTCAGTAGTCTGACTTTTTTTTCCAGCCAAGGAGGGATATTGTGACACTTTGCAGTGTTTGGAGCTTTTTCCAAATTAATGGTGACTTAACCATGTTCTAGATAATGTGTAGTATTGCTGCATAGAAACTGACTTGAATTATAATTTTTTTGTTAGCTTGAATGAATGTGTCATTAAAATTTAATGTGCAGCTTAATTATTTGGTGCAGATGAATAATAGTAACTTACATGTTTTAGATAACTGGAGTGCAAAGGCTAAAAGACGAAACACCACTGGTACAGGCCGCATGAGGCACCTGAAAAAGGTCTACCGTCGATTCAGGTATGACGTTTTATTACACAGTAGCATGGTGTGAAATCCTGCGTGGACATCACTTGATTATAAAATTTTTCATTCAAAGTTAACATTTCGATTTATTTTTTCTTAGTATCACTTAATGTGGTATGGTCTTCTTAAATATATCATGAAATGATGCTTCATATCCCTCAGTCTTTGGTAAGACAAGGGGGTGTATAAAGTTCTGATGTTTCTGTAAAGTGAATATAGCACAGAACACGGAGGTGGTTGTAATAAAAGAGACAAATCTTGAAATCATTCCAGTCCCCACTTGCCCACAAAAAAAATTCAGGACAGGAATAACTTCGGGAACCTCTCTTTATTTAGAGTTCAGTTAGCAGTAAGTGGTGTTACATCAGATTCTGAGTTACGGGTTTCTAAAACTTGTTACAAAGCTTCCAAGTAAGGAGGTAGTGGTGGGAGTTTTATACTGTTGTTAAGAATTTCTTTTGTATGACCACCGTGTTCTAAAATTGAACTCTGCCTTCTGGTCTAATGAACAAGAAGGCTGTATGAAAAATACTAAGTAATTCAGGACTGTTGTCATAAAATGTAGATTGGATTTAATAGCAAAATGTAGGAGATTTTAAGTCTCAGTTTGGGGTGGCGTTGAATGGTCAGTTCATTTCTTTTGGTTAGCACAGTCTTTCCCAGTAGCAGCCATAAAATACTTTCCACTATGCAACTGTAGCTTGCTTTCTGCTGAGTGTTGCTGAAGTAGAAATGTCATATCCAAAAGCAGGTTCAGGGCTGACGAGTGTCTGGTTGGAGGCATAGAGGACTTCTGTAAGAAACAGACTTGTGATTCACAAACATGACATCTTTGGCTGGATTTCTTGGTAGGAGCATGAAGTAAGGTGTGCCTTCAGCAGGTGTGCTCTACCTGGTGCAGTCTTACAGCGTTCACTCAGTTAATGACATCTTCCTGTTTAAAGAAGTCAAATTTACTTAAGCAGAAGAGAGTGAAAACCATGCTGCTTATTCAAGGCAATTGTTAATAAGATGTTTCTTTTAACAAATGCCTGTATGAATTCTGTACTGAGATAAGCTGAAAAAATGTAATGAGTTTGATCTAAAGCACCACTGTCAGAAAATAACCTGGGGCAGGCATCAACTTTTCAAAAAGTGGTAACTATATTTCTACTTACAGGAATGGATTCCGTGAGGGAACCACACCGAAGCCCAAGAGAGCAGCTGTTGCAGCCTCCAGTTCATCATAAAGACTCATGTATTTGTTAAAATAAATGATCTTATCCAGAAAATATTGTCACCTTTTTTTACATACTTTACCGAAATGCAGAATTCCTGATACTACATAAACACCTACCAACACAAATTCTTAAATGATTGATTTCAAAGAACCCTTTAATTGACTTTTCATTTGATAGCACCTCTGTCTTAAAAAGGACTGTTACCTTTGCACCGAACTGAAAAAAGAGGCTTGTCTGTATTACTGAAAAGAGCTCCCCTGCCAGAGAAATGGGGTATTGGCACTATGGACTTGCCTTGTGTGCCTCTGAATCTCATTGTGTCCTAGCATGGAGAGTCAGAATTTTGTCTTAAAGATAACAGCTGTAATAATAACTTTATGTGATGTTCTTGGAGGCATTAGTGAAAGAGGGGGTTTCAGTCCTGCCCGTTTTTCACTGCTCTGTGGCATAGAAAGGCTCACAAAGGTACTGCTTGTTGTGTGGGTCATGGTTTCTTGGGAAAAAAACCCTCCCAGGTCTGGAGCACAAATACTGCCAGATACAGAGGGGTTGGAGATCTGCTGTAGGTGGGACAGGAGTTGCCCAAATGGCCTGGAGAGGTTGGTGTGGAAAGATGACTCACAAAATGACCTGAATTAACCATGCTGGGTGTAAATAATTAAAAAAAAAAAAGATAATTCATATGGTAGAAAAGTCACTGGGAGTTACATGAAAATTACATATTGATGCCTGATACATTTGTACCCTATGTGGTGTGTTGCTGGCTTTCAAACTCTGCTTTAAGAGGGTGATCATAAGATGCTGTTCATAAGATGCTGCTAGGAAAGTTTGGGGAATTACAGTAATCACTGCAAGGATTTAGAGGATTTTCATATGTCTTGCAGAGACAATACTAGATACTCAAGAACTTGAGATGCTTTAAGACACTGAGGCTGTTTTACTGCAATTCTTTTGGTTTTGTCATGAACTCTCACAAGCAGCATACTGCTTTGTCATTACTGAATGATCAGCAGTTAATGTCTCACCTTGTGCAAATCACAGAAGAAATTTTCAGCCAGGTGTGAAATTAGGGTGTCCCTGACTGCTCTTTCTTAATTTTTTAAATTAAGTAAGAGTCAGTGCTTCATGCTTGAGTGTACTGACTTCGGCTATTTCTAAAAAAAAAAAGTGTTCCCCCTGCTGTTCTCTAGCATGTAGCAAACATACTGCACTCACTGGTTTCAACTGTTTTGTCTGAGAGAGGTTGGAATGTAAGTGGTGGTGATGCTGTTAAAATACACTGAGCACACTATATGTCTGTGTATTCCCAAGGCTAAGGAGTGCCTCTGAAATGTGTTTTTTGGTGGTGTGTGAGAAACACTTAAATGTAGGAGGAAGTAATCATAAGTGTGTCTTTGAGAGCAACCTCTAGAACAACCTCAAGAAAATCTTAAAGAAGCCATCGAGATTCTAAGGGAGGGCTAATTGAGCGATAGTACAGTTGGACAGTGCTATGGCAGGAACTGTGATTATGGGTGGGAGTGAAAGCCTTTGCAAAGTTCCGTGATCTTTGTGTAGTCTGGGATTTTGTTCTGACCGCCCTGTTTGACCTGCAAACATGATAAAACCCAGCAAGGGCAAGTGCTTAACTATGTTTGCTGCTAACTGTTAGCTTCTCATCATGAATTCTACTCCTGGAAAATGAACATTTGTATAATACGCAACATACCATGGTAACTGATTCAAACTTGCAAAGACTTGCAGTAATTGAAAACCTTCATTTCAGAGGGCATTTCACTTACAGCAAGAATGAATTCTATGTACAAGAAATTTGACAGCCGCTGCATTTTCAATTGTTTTAGAATTCTTGGAGAGGGGCAGGAAATAAGTTTTTTGGGGTTTCTGTTAGTCCTGTTCAGAAGAGATTATGAAACTTACGTGTCACATCAGCTATCGTTAGACTATACTGGAAACAGATTCTGAAGCATTCCAGTGTTTTTCTTACGTGTTGAAAGCTAGGCTACTTTGGTGGTTGCTCAGTATATAATATTTTGTTGAGATCTTGTTACTAGGATTTTAACTGAAGCATTATCAGTTAGAATGGAACCTCTGCATAATGTTCACTGGCAGTTTAGATCAGCCCCTTTATGTATATCATGGCTAGGCTTCCCGAACGAAGATTTGGGAAGGACTCTACCCACATTTGCTACAAGCGTGCTGGTGGCTAATGCGAGGCCAGTGCAAGATAGACAAGTCCAGTGTTGCAAAAGGCACAGCAGAAAGACTCCTTAGGTGGTATCGGCAAGACACGATTCTTTCTGCATTGTCTTTTGTCCTCGAGAGAGATCCTGCGTGTGCTCTCAAA